>NW_027394276.1:1885930-2220930 GCF_049309525.1 Garra rufa | reverse complement strand
TATGTTCACATATTTGAATAAAGTAGTAAAGTCACATACTTGTGACATGAAGAACTGAACAACTTACTTCCGCTTCTGACCATGCCTTTTCCCAGCTGTATGACGTAGGCTCTGGTACTGAACCTGAGGTCGATCTGGAGCTGGAAGGGATTCTGGCAGAGTCGGAGCTGCTGGCATTGGTTCTTCTGACAGCACTCTTTGGTGGGGTTTCACCTTTGGCATTACTGTTGCCCTGTAGTTAGCCTTCTTCTCTTCCCGTGCCATGAATGTAGAGATGGACTTGGCATTCAGATTGGGCAGAGGAATGGAGAGACCTTTGAGGATGGGATCGTCTCTGACTCGGTCTACAATCCTTTTATACTGGCCCTTGATTGCATTGGTGATTTTAGTGGGGGAGGTGAGACGACTGGCTGGTGGCCGGTTTTTCAGCATCTTAATAATGAGGTACAACAGACGACTATCCTCAGTCACCTGGGCTGACTGAGGGTACTTCATCCAGGAAAACTTTGTCTTCTGTGCTGCTCTGGTCTCGGGTGTGTCAGCTCCCAAGCATCTGCCAAACAGGGTGTAACCCCACCTTGACTCATACCTTTTTACAAAGTTGGCTGCAGACCTGTCATGCTCATGCAGAGCACCAACTGCATTGCCAATCTTCAGCCTTAGGTCAGCTGGCACTAGGTGACGGTCACTGTTGTCTGCCAGTTCTAAAATGAGAAGGGCCAAGGCTTCCACTTCCTCCAGCCCAGGAAGATGCAGATGGCTCTGGGTCATCAGCACATCCTGCAGAGCAGGACTGTCCTCCTCCTCCACCTGTTCTGATTGAGTGAGGATGACATGTTTGTCACTGACAGTGTCCATAGGATCCTCCTCTGACTCTGCACCCATGTCTACGCCCTCATCTGACAGCTTGTCCTCGCCTTGTTCAGCCGTCTCCTCTTCTTCACGGGCCTGCTCTTCCTCAACTGCAAATATGTAATGTACTAATCACCAGTGTGTCTAGGCAGTTACAACAACTAACAGTAGACTAATTAATACAACATGGCGATGCTGCAGTTCATTTGTTTCATATTATGTAAAATAAAAATGAACTATATCATGCATACTTGTCATGGATAGAATATGCATGATATTTATAGGTATTTGACTGCTCAGTATGTATGTATATTGTTATAATGCAGGATTGTGTACCTTGCTGGGCATAGTAATCCCTTGCAGTGAAGCTGGTTGACTGGCACATGGCATACTCTACTCCAAGGAGCTCCTCCTCATCTGGGTCCTTGTATACAGCAGGGTAGGGCATTGGAGAGGCAAAGTTGGGCTCGAGGACATGCTCTTTACCGAAGAGCACAACAGCCTGCTGATTCAGGCGCTGAATCTGCCGTGGGTCCATACACCACGTCTGCCTGCCATGACCACCAGCAACCCGGAGTGATTCCATGCGGCTGTTCCACTGCACAGCAAATGCAATCAGATACACCTGAAAGACATGACCATTCATGCATTATTGTACATCAGAAACTAATTTTGATTACAAAGTGGGCATCGCCCAGCAGCATGACATACAATTTGTCTTTTGTCCGCAATAGGCTATTTTGTGTGTGTGCGCATCTCATACACCCGGTTGATGCTATGTGAACAGCATAGAGCTCACATACACACAGGAAGAGAGGGTAGCACAAAAGCAGGGAGGATACAGGTAAAATATGCTTATGAACAATGTTGTGTAATCAATATTTTTTTAAAATATTAAAGCTGTTTATACTTACTTGGAATGGCATAACTCCACATCTCTGTGAGGGAATGGCATTGTACAGGTGTGAGTGCAAGCCCTCCAAGGAGTTACTGCCTCGCCGACACCTGTACTTGTTCAGGCGGACACCATTCAGCACCACCACCTTCACTGAAACATACAGCTGTATGCCAGGGGGGTCCTATAAAACATGCGTTGCTTATTTATTATGGTGTCTGTGAGTTTGAGTTTGTATGATTTTACAATGATTAGTTCAAAAATGTTTACCCACCTGCATACAACTAAGATGCTTGCTTGCAGTTGCCCAGTGAGAATCCACTGCCTGTGCTGATTTGAACAGGTGGATTCCATCAATGTCAAGGCCTGCAGGTCCCTTGAACTCCGTAATGATGGACTCAATTGCTGAAGCTGTCTCCTGTAACAATCATTCACATTTATTTTATATAGTTATATCGCTTAAAATGTGAAATTATTTCAATAATTGGAAGTATTTCCAAAATGAAATATAGTAGTGTGACAACTTAGTTAATTTTAGTGAAGTATGTTTTGAGCTTCTTATACATAAAGATTATACATGGATTAATAGTACACTTAACCTCAACCCCACGGGTGATCCGTCTGACATAGGACCTGATCTGGTGAGGTTTGAGGAAGGTTATCATGTCCTCGTCTGAAAGACTGGCGTACAACTCCTGGTTGCCCTTCCTGACTGCCTGGATTAGGAGCATCATATCGTCCTTGTAGTAGGCCAGCACTGCACCTGCAAGGGCACTCATGAACACCCCATACTTGGCATGGCTCTGTTTGATGACAACAGCATCCCAGCGGTGCAGCCAGTGTCGAATGTCCAGTCTGACCACAGTGCCCTTCTGCACCCAGTCCCCGAACAGGTTCTCCAGGAAGGACGAACCACTGTCACTGAAACAATATAAATTCAGCATGTGTTCTTTGTTTTTTTAACATTAAATGAATGACAAATTTTATCAGGGTATATGGATGTGTTATTACCTACCGACAACAGTTGTTATCTGCATATATGACAGTTGGTGCAGGAGCCCTAGCTCGTTCAAAGCGGCCCATCAGACCTTTGGCCATACGGCTGTAACACCCCTCAGACTCAGCTGCCACCACCACTGTGGTCAAGAACTGGCCCCACTCGTTCAGCACACTGGTGACATACTGCATGGTGCCCTGACCATCACCATATATCTTCTTAAGGACCTGGAAAACACAAAGCAGAACATTCATTTGATAAGATCTAACAATAACCTGTCTGTCCAATATAATTTATATGAATTACAATGCATGTACATTTTGTATCCATCACATTTGAACACTGAACAGTGAGGCCAAAGTCCCTTATTCAAAACAATAAGCTGGCTCAAGTCACTTTAAAGTGACTAAATAAATATTAAGTCTGCATAACTTCATGAATTGATACAATACACATACCTTTCTTGTACCATCAATGCAGAGGATTTCTCCAGTCACACTGAGGATTGAGGCTCTGTACACAGGCATCCTCTCCATCTCCATGATCATGTGTGCACGCCTCAGCACACGGGCACAAGGAAGGGGAGTCCGGGGCAGAGGAGGGGTGTAAGTACCAGCAGCTTTGACAAAGGACAGGATGCTCTTCTGAGACGATGCAGATCCAGCTGTGTGGGCTTCATACAGGAGAGTCTGGTACAGGTCACGGCGCTCCACATACCACTCATCATGTCCCTGCTGCAGCACTCTCTGGACTTTGTTCATGGACACACTGTTGACCCTGTCATTCAGAAGAGTAACCACGCCTTTGTCAATAGCACGCTTCCCACACAGTATGGCAGGAAACATGCTTCTGATGGCCGGGGCCAAGTTCATCAGAATCTTGGGACTGTGTGCCAGCCAAATGTACTGCTGAACATGATGACTGTCCTCATCTTCACTGTCTGCGTCACTATGTGTCTTACTCACTGCCCGCCTCATCTTTTCACAATGTGAACACTTCAGCTTCTCTGTCAACAGGGTGTAATTGTACTTCATCCCACACACTTGCCTGGCATAACTACCAAAACCTTTCTTTTCAAGGTATTCACCTGGTGGTGCAGGGCAGTTGGAGCTAGGGCAGCGGATCTTGGCTTGCATCACACCAACTGGGCGCCAGAAGAAGGCAGGGGTTGTGAAAAATGCCATCATGTTGGGCAGTCCTCCCTTGACAGAAGTAGGAATTGGGGGTGGGTGGAACTGCATCTTCTCCTTTAAAAGCCTTCTCTCCACAATATCTCCTTTGGCATTCTTGTACCTGGAAGGCCTCTCAAACAGACCATACATCTCATCACATTTCAGCCACTTGATGTTAGGAGGAGCTATACCATTGGCTTGTGTAGATGGAGGTGGATGCTCCCAGTATTTCTGCCAGCCCTCCAGCAAGATGTTACCAGTTTCTGAGGCAGAGGTGTCAACAGGGGAAGAAGGTCTTCCCTGAGATGTGCTGAGGCTGTGGGAAGAGTCCTGACTCACAGCCGGTGTGAGCTCTCCCCAGGTGGTCAGCTGTGTGGAGACTGCTACCTCAGACTCTTCAAGGACAGTCTCTGTAGAAAAAATCAGACAAAATGTATTGAGCACATTGCTTAAGATGTGAATATAATGACAAACACAAGCATTATCACAATAAACAAAGTTTGTTTCTATTTTCCATGTTATCAGATCTTATTTTAGAGAACACAAATTATATTTAATACAAACATTTTAGTATAGAGCTGCTACAAAAAATATAGGCAATAGTGTAAACAAATATTGTAATATAATAAAAAAATCTAACATATCACATATACAAATTAAATAGATTTTTGTATGTGTTATCTAAATGCCAAAAAAAGCATTTAGGCATTAAATCTGTTACACTGAAAAAGGGGCAGCTAGCTTGATAATATACCTCACCCTGCTGAAAATTAAAGTGAAATCCAAAACCTACTGTCGTCATTATCAGTGCCATAAAATGTGTGATATTTCGGCAGTGTATTTAGTCAGATGTTTGAAATACATCAGTAAGAAAATGTTATATGAATTTCAAAATAGAGTTATGCCGTGTTAAATGTTAATTACCAGCAGCTGCCAACAATTCAGCATCACTGGCATAGTCAGGATCCTGCTGGAACTTAGAAAGGGTAGATTCAGCCTTCTTTCCTTTGTCTTTCCTTGACTCCTGTTCATGCAGAAAATAAAGAAATTATAGAAAAACACATACAGAGTTGTATTGTACCACATAAACACAAGTACTTACACTGTTACCACTTCCTATGTCTAAAGCACAAGCTTTTGTGCAGAGTAAACATTGATGATTTTACTATTGAAGGTGCATTAATATGTGCCTAACTTATTTACACATGCACTACATTTTTTTTTTATAAACAAAACAGTAAATATAATTTAATCTCAGTTAACGGGTCAAAGTTACCTCCAAGTGTTTGTCAAGATGAAAGGTGACAGGCGGGAACTCTCTGGCATACTGCAGCAATCGCTCCTTTTGCCACTTTAGGAGATCGTTCTTCTCACCCTTCTGGCAATATTCAGACAGCAGCCATATGACCCAGCCCACATCATTTTCGAGCAGCCACCTGAAAGACTGTCCTGCATATTTGCCGAATGTGACAACTAGCTGGCCTTTCCACATTTCCCCTCCAGCTTTCTTTGCAGCAGCCTCCGCCTTTTCAGAATCCAGACAGCTGGGGTCTACTGCTTTGCTGGGGGCCACTGCCACACTCTTAGCTGCATCCGTACACTGCAGCTTGGCCTCTCCCTGCCTGTACAGACGGATGCATGGGTACAGGTGCTGTTTTTGGTGGCTGCTCAGCTGCTGTTTCAGTGAGAAGCTTTTCCCACACACTTCACACACATATCCCTTTGGACCATGAAGCTGCATGTGCCGAGTCAGGTTGGACTTCACAGAGAAACTACTGCCACATACACTGCACTTGTGTCCCTCCAAATCCATGCTTTTTTATCTGTTGTAATAAAACAGAAACAGATTCAGATTAGTTTCTTCTTTTCAAACTGTACAGGGGACTAAACACTGGAAGACCAGGAGATGCAAAACATGTACACAAGTAACAGTACTGCTATTACTATTACTTAAATTAGAAGTAAAAAGGTATTTTGTAAAATAATAGTAATAAAAAAAAATACTACACAAGTACTGAGTAATCTTTATGGATGTTATCTGATTTACCTTTTAATGTGATATTTCATGTGATTAGCTAAAAGTTCAAAAGGTAATGGTTTTATCATTTTAGACTATATTTTTGCTTGCCTTGTGTTTTCAGTGTTTTAACATGTTATTGACTGTTAATGACTTATCAGTTACTACAAAAATAGACAAAATAGTTTAGATTAGTGGAGATAGCCGGACAAAACAGCCCTAAACGATTTAAATGTACAGTAAGTAGTCAATTCCAACAGGACAAACTGGCAAGTGACAGTAACGTTAGTGTTACTAGCCACAGGTAAAATCTACCTGTATTTGGATAGTAGGTTAGTCCTAATGTCCAGCCCTGATTGTGTTTGGGTATTTCCAAAGTATTTACTTTTTAGTAAAACATTACAAAGACTATCAAGAATTACTGCAGTTTACGATTCATGTTAGTAACTTAGTTAGATGGGCGATTATATTTTCGCTATTAATGCTTTTAAAACTTTAAAGTTAATAGCTTTGTAATTACTGCACGTAAATCCATGCAGGAAAAAAAAAACTGTTAGAAAGCATTTCTGGAGCTGGAGAATATACTGGACTTACCTCTTGTTTGCCGTTACCGATCTCACTGTTACCGATCTCAGTCCATTGATGATAGTACGGTTGTTTACGCTTGTCACTCACATAATGCACTTGATCCGGTCCGGCCATCTGATTGGTGGGTTGAGGAAGCAGCCGGCTCAACAGAGCTCAGTGATTGGTTGATTGAGATGCTCAACTTGCTCAACGGCGCTCAATGATTGGTCAATAATTGCTCAGTATAGGGACTTAGAGGAGAGTGCGCACCAGGTGGGCTCATGACCCCTCCAAGTCCCTATCCTGGGTCCTGATCACTGTGAAAAAAAAAGAAGTAAACAGATTAGCAGGAGAGGGGAGGGGCCATATGGAAATAGACAGAAGAGAGGAGAGGGGAGGGATATCAATACTAAGTCTTGTTTACCTCTGAAATGGTTTACTGTTCTTTTTTATGTTTTTGTGAATAAGACCATGAAGACTAGAATCTCTGACTTGAATGTTTTATTAAGTATTATAAAACGGTTAGTTCCATTCCTCAATTCTGATTGGTCAGCAGCTGTGTCGTATTCATGATACAGCACGGCTTTGACCGCTTCACTCAACGGTTTTGTGTATCATTGAACCTCCTTAGCAACGTAAACAAAGCTTTAGCAGTTAGGGACTACTTTTTACAGCGGAAGGCAGTTAATGATTTTACTTTATGAAAACGTACAACCTAATATATATATAAATTAATATATATTTTTGATATTAATATTTTTATTGTGTGGTAACCGTTTTATATGCCTAATTTATTCATGATACAGCACGGCCTCTCGAACCTTATTGCTTAATAATAAGATGTCTGTCACATAATGTAACAAACATAATGCTTTAATTAAAACAATAAAAAACAAGTAATGTAACAAATGTGTTTGTCATATCTGTTTGAAGTATGAATGAATGCACTTTACAAATAAACTTGAGACTTTTAGTTACAATGTTTGCAAGATCACTGAAAAAAAAATCTAAGAAACTATATTAGGGTACTTGAACAAAGTGTAATTTGCTCATATCTGAGATATTATTCACTCTATTGGCCCCATTCGCCCTGGGAGCATGTAAAATGTACACATAAAAGGGCCTTAATGGAATTTTAGAAAAAGACTTTATCTTTACCTTACTGGTAAGTAATTCAGCCTCTCTTATACTCAATACAGTTTCATGTGACAGTCTTTACCTCTATCAAGTGGACAAATGGGGAAACAGCAGTGAAAGGAATCATATATTTGGAAACATTCTTTTATTTTATTTGTTCAACAATATATATCTACATATTAGAAATAAATAAACAACACAACAACAATAACATTAACACAAGGAAACAATGTAAACAGAATAGAATTAACATTAATTATTATGTAATTTAGCAGAAAATATAGCAAAATAGGAACTAATAAGTTATTATTTACAGGATTCGTATTACAAGATTTATACATGTACACATTAAGCAATATACAATATACGTACTATATACAAGGGGATGAGGTAATGCAGTGCAATAGTATGCAATGTTAAGCAGATATTTACATTCACTAAAAACACATCTTTTTTTCTATGAGAAAATAGGTATGTGTTTTATAGGTGGTGTATAATGAATTGGTATAACAGGCAGATATTGTAGCAAATATGACTTGGGGAATGTGATTTGGGGGATGTAGTTGCAGATGGAGTTGGCTCTCTAGTTGTTATTTTTTTTCTTTTTTAGTTCCTCATCTACTACACTTTTGAAGTGTTCAAAACTGTTGAACACAACACCTTCAAAACCTGAAGTGGTGGACTTCCTAGTTGCTGGGCAATAGGTAAATATTTTTTGGCTACTTTCAGCAGCCTTGTCTTTGGAGGGCGTGTACCTCTTGCGCTGCCCACCACACTGGGGTACTTGGCAGGCCCCACAAGGCTTCATGGATTTATGAGGCTTGATTGGTCTGGATGTCAGCGCAGGAGGTGGTGTGAAAGGTATGAACCCTTGACTGCTGGATGCCCCACAGAGCATCATAGATGGTCCCTGTGGCTGTGCAGGAACCACTACCAGGACAGGTGCTGCTGACGCTCTGGGTGGGATGTACGTGGCCACAGGGGGTTTAGGTTGAATGGGCCGGTTCCCAAGCATTTCCACATCAACCCTGCAAAAATAAATCATACATATGATGATGAGTATAATTAATGAGAAATAATGTGTATGACTATCAATTCACGTGGTTTGTTGTGTTTAAGTTTAAACCACTCAGCTGATAAATTCAGATATGTTCACATATTTGAATAAAGTAGTAAAGTCACATACTTGTGACATGAAGAACTGAACAACTTACTTCCGCTTCTGACCATGCCTTTTCCCAGCTGTATGACGTAGGCTCTGGTACTGAACCTGAGGTCGATCTGGAGCTGGAAGGGATTCTGGCAGAGTCGGAGCTGCTGGCATTGGTTCTTCTGACAGCACTCTTTGGTGGGGTTTCACCTTTGGCATTACTGTTGCCCTGTAGTTAGCCTTCTTCTCTTCCCGTGCCATGAATGTAGAGATGGACTTGGCATTCAGATTGGGCAGAGGAATGGAGAGACCTTTGAGGATGGGATCGTCTCTGACTCGGTCTACAATCCTTTTATACTGGCCCTTGATTGCATTGGTGATTTTAGTGGGGGAGGTGAGACGACTGGCTGGTGGCCGGTTTTTCAGCATCTTAATAATGAGGTACAACAGACGACTATCCTCAGTCACCTGGGCTGACTGAGGGTACTTCATCCAGGAAAACTTTGTCTTCTGTGCTGCTCTGGTCTCGGGTGTGTCAGCTCCCAAGCATCTGCCAAACAGGGTGTAACCCCACCTTGACTCATACCTTTTTACAAAGTTGGCTGCAGACCTGTCATGCTCATGCAGAGCACCAACTGCATTGCCAATCTTCAGCCTTAGGTCAGCTGGCACTAGGTGACGGTCACTGTTGTCTGCCAGTTCTAAAATGAGAAGGGCCAAGGCTTCCACTTCCTCCAGCCCAGGAAGATGCAGATGGCTCTGGGTCATCAGCACATCCTGCAGAGCAGGACTGTCCTCCTCCTCCACCTGTTCTGATTGAGTGAGGATGACATGTTTGTCACTGACAGTGTCCATAGGATCCTCCTCTGACTCTGCACCCATGTCTACGCCCTCATCTGACAGCTTGTCCTCGCCTTGTTCAGCCGTCTCCTCTTCTTCACGGGCCTGCTCTTCCTCAACTGCAAATATGTAATGTACTAATCACCAGTGTGTCTAGGCAGTTACAACAACTAACAGTAGACTAATTAATACAACATGGCGATGCTGCAGTTCATTTGTTTCATATTATGTAAAATAAAAATGAACTATATCATGCATACTTGTCATGGATAGAATATGCATGATATTTATAGGTATTTGACTGCTCAGTATGTATGTATATTGTTATAATGCAGGATTGTGTACCTTGCTGGGCATAGTAATCCCTTGCAGTGAAGCTGGTTGACTGGCACATGGCATACTCTACTCCAAGGAGCTCCTCCTCATCTGGGTCCTTGTATACAGCAGGGTAGGGCATTGGAGAGGCAAAGTTGGGCTCGAGGACATGCTCTTTACCGAAGAGCACAACAGCCTGCTGATTCAGGCGCTGAATCTGCCGTGGGTCCATACACCACGTCTGCCTGCCATGACCACCAGCAACCCGGAGTGATTCCATGCGGCTGTTCCACTGCACAGCAAATGCAATCAGATACACCTGAAAGACATGACCATTCATGCATTATTGTACATCAGAAACTAATTTTGATTACAAAGTGGGCATCGCCCAGCAGCATGACATACAATTTGTCTTTTGTCCGCAATAGGCTATTTTGTGTGTGTGCGCATCTCATACACCCGGTTGATGCTATGTGAACAGCATAGAGCTCACATACACACAGGAAGAGAGGGTAGCACAAAAGCAGGGAGGATACAGGTAAAATATGCTTATGAACAATGTTGTGTAATCAATATTTTTTTAAAATATTAAAGCTGTTTATACTTACTTGGAATGGCATAACTCCACATCTCTGTGAGGGAATGGCATTGTACAGGTGTGAGTGCAAGCCCTCCAAGGAGTTACTGCCTCGCCGACACCTGTACTTGTTCAGGCGGACACCATTCAGCACCACCACCTTCACTGAAACATACAGCTGTATGCCAGGGGGGTCCTATAAAACATGCGTTGCTTATTTATTATGGTGTCTGTGAGTTTGAGTTTGTATGATTTTACAATGATTAGTTCAAAAATGTTTACCCACCTGCATACAACTAAGATGCTTGCTTGCAGTTGCCCAGTGAGAATCCACTGCCTGTGCTGATTTGAACAGGTGGATTCCATCAATGTCAAGGCCTGCAGGTCCCTTGAACTCCGTAATGATGGACTCAATTGCTGAAGCTGTCTCCTGTAACAATCATTCACATTTATTTTATATAGTTATATCGCTTAAAATGTGAAATTATTTCAATAATTGGAAGTATTTCCAAAATGAAATATAGTAGTGTGACAACTTAGTTAATTTTAGTGAAGTATGTTTTGAGCTTCTTATACATAAAGATTATACATGGATTAATAGTACACTTAACCTCAACCCCACGGGTGATCCGTCTGACATAGGACCTGATCTGGTGAGGTTTGAGGAAGGTTATCATGTCCTCGTCTGAAAGACTGGCGTACAACTCCTGGTTGCCCTTCCTGACTGCCTGGATTAGGAGCATCATATCGTCCTTGTAGTAGGCCAGCACTGCACCTGCAAGGGCACTCATGAACACCCCATACTTGGCATGGCTCTGTTTGATGACAACAGCATCCCAGCGGTGCAGCCAGTGTCGAATGTCCAGTCTGACCACAGTGCCCTTCTGCACCCAGTCCCCGAACAGGTTCTCCAGGAAGGACGAACCACTGTCACTGAAACAATATAAATTCAGCATGTGTTCTTTGTTTTTTTAACATTAAATGAATGACAAATTTTATCAGGGTATATGGATGTGTTATTACCTACCGACAACAGTTGTTATCTGCATATATGACAGTTGGTGCAGGAGCCCTAGCTCGTTCAAAGCGGCCCATCAGACCTTTGGCCATACGGCTGTAACACCCCTCAGACTCAGCTGCCACCACCACTGTGGTCAAGAACTGGCCCCACTCGTTCAGCACACTGGTGACATACTGCATGGTGCCCTGACCATCACCATATATCTTCTTAAGGACCTGGAAAACACAAAGCAGAACATTCATTTGATAAGATCTAACAATAACCTGTCTGTCCAATATAATTTATATGAATTACAATGCATGTACATTTTGTATCCATCACATTTGAACACTGAACAGTGAGGCCAAAGTCCCTTATTCAAAACAATAAGCTGGCTCAAGTCACTTTAAAGTGACTAAATAAATATTAAGTCTGCATAACTTCATGAATTGATACAATACACATACCTTTCTTGTACCATCAATGCAGAGGATTTCTCCAGTCACACTGAGGATTGAGGCTCTGTACACAGGCATCCTCTCCATCTCCATGATCATGTGTGCACGCCTCAGCACACGGGCACAAGGAAGGGGAGTCCGGGGCAGAGGAGGGGTGTAAGTACCAGCAGCTTTGACAAAGGACAGGATGCTCTTCTGAGACGATGCAGATCCAGCTGTGTGGGCTTCATACAGGAGAGTCTGGTACAGGTCACGGCGCTCCACATACCACTCATCATGTCCCTGCTGCAGCACTCTCTGGACTTTGTTCATGGACACACTGTTGACCCTGTCATTCAGAAGAGTAACCACGCCTTTGTCAATAGCACGCTTCCCACACAGTATGGCAGGAAACATGCTTCTGATGGCCGGGGCCAAGTTCATCAGAATCTTGGGACTGTGTGCCAGCCAAATGTACTGCTGAACATGATGACTGTCCTCATCTTCACTGTCTGCGTCACTATGTGTCTTACTCACTGCCCGCCTCATCTTTTCACAATGTGAACACTTCAGCTTCTCTGTCAACAGGGTGTAATTGTACTTCATCCCACACACTTGCCTGGCATAACTACCAAAACCTTTCTTTTCAAGGTATTCACCTGGTGGTGCAGGGCAGTTGGAGCTAGGGCAGCGGATCTTGGCTTGCATCACACCAACTGGGCGCCAGAAGAAGGCAGGGGTTGTGAAAAATGCCATCATGTTGGGCAGTCCTCCCTTGACAGAAGTAGGAATTGGGGGTGGGTGGAACTGCATCTTCTCCTTTAAAAGCCTTCTCTCCACAATATCTCCTTTGGCATTCTTGTACCTGGAAGGCCTCTCAAACAGACCATACATCTCATCACATTTCAGCCACTTGATGTTAGGAGGAGCTATACCATTGGCTTGTGTAGATGGAGGTGGATGCTCCCAGTATTTCTGCCAGCCCTCCAGCAAGATGTTACCAGTTTCTGAGGCAGAGGTGTCAACAGGGGAAGAAGGTCTTCCCTGAGATGTGCTGAGGCTGTGGGAAGAGTCCTGACTCACAGCCGGTGTGAGCTCTCCCCAGGTGGTCAGCTGTGTGGAGACTGCTACCTCAGACTCTTCAAGGACAGTCTCTGTAGAAAAAATCAGACAAAATGTATTGAGCACATTGCTTAAGATGTGAATATAATGACAAACACAAGCATTATCACAATAAACAAAGTTTGTTTCTATTTTCCATGTTATCAGATCTTATTTTAGAGAACACAAATTATATTTAATACAAACATTTTAGTATAGAGCTGCTACAAAAAATATAGGCAATAGTGTAAACAAATATTGTAATATAATAAAAAAATCTAACATATCACATATACAAATTAAATAGATTTTTGTATGTGTTATCTAAATGCCAAAAAAAGCATTTAGGCATTAAATCTGTTACACTGAAAAAGGGGCAGCTAGCTTGATAATATACCTCACCCTGCTGAAAATTAAAGTGAAATCCAAAACCTACTGTCGTCATTATCAGTGCCATAAAATGTGTGATATTTCGGCAGTGTATTTAGTCAGATGTTTGAAATACATCAGTAAGAAAATGTTATATGAATTTCAAAATAGAGTTATGCCGTGTTAAATGTTAATTACCAGCAGCTGCCAACAATTCAGCATCACTGGCATAGTCAGGATCCTGCTGGAACTTAGAAAGGGTAGATTCAGCCTTCTTTCCTTTGTCTTTCCTTGACTCCTGTTCATGCAGAAAATAAAGAAATTATAGAAAAACACATACAGAGTTGTATTGTACCACATAAACACAAGTACTTACACTGTTACCACTTCCTATGTCTAAAGCACAAGCTTTTGTGCAGAGTAAACATTGATGATTTTACTATTGAAGGTGCATTAATATGTGCCTAACTTATTTACACATGCACTACATTTTTTTTTTATAAACAAAACAGTAAATATAATTTAATCTCAGTTAACGGGTCAAAGTTACCTCCAAGTGTTTGTCAAGATGAAAGGTGACAGGCGGGAACTCTCTGGCATACTGCAGCAATCGCTCCTTTTGCCACTTTAGGAGATCGTTCTTCTCACCCTTCTGGCAATATTCAGACAGCAGCCATATGACCCAGCCCACATCATTTTCGAGCAGCCACCTGAAAGACTGTCCTGCATATTTGCCGAATGTGACAACTAGCTGGCCTTTCCACATTTCCCCTCCAGCTTTCTTTGCAGCAGCCTCCGCCTTTTCAGAATCCAGACAGCTGGGGTCTACTGCTTTGCTGGGGGCCACTGCCACACTCTTAGCTGCATCCGTACACTGCAGCTTGGCCTCTCCCTGCCTGTACAGACGGATGCATGGGTACAGGTGCTGTTTTTGGTGGCTGCTCAGCTGCTGTTTCAGTGAGAAGCTTTTCCCACACACTTCACACACATATCCCTTTGGACCATGAAGCTGCATGTGCCGAGTCAGGTTGGACTTCACAGAGAAACTACTGCCACATACACTGCACTTGTGTCCCTCCAAATCCATGCTTTTTTATCTGTTGTAATAAAACAGAAACAGATTCAGATTAGTTTCTTCTTTTCAAACTGTACAGGGGACTAAACACTGGAAGACCAGGAGATGCAAAACATGTACACAAGTAACAGTACTGCTATTACTATTACTTAAATTAGAAGTAAAAAGGTATTTTGTAAAATAATAGTAATAAAAAAAAATACTACACAAGTACTGAGTAATCTTTATGGATGTTATCTGATTTACCTTTTAATGTGATATTTCATGTGATTAGCTAAAAGTTCAAAAGGTAATGGTTTTATCATTTTAGACTATATTTTTGCTTGCCTTGTGTTTTCAGTGTTTTAACATGTTATTGACTGTTAATGACTTATCAGTTACTACAAAAATAGACAAAATAGTTTAGATTAGTGGAGATAGCCGGACAAAACAGCCCTAAACGATTTAAATGTACAGTAAGTAGTCAATTCCAACAGGACAAACTGGCAAGTGACAGTAACGTTAGTGTTACTAGCCACAGGTAAAATCTACCTGTATTTGGATAGTAGGTTAGTCCTAATGTCCAGCCCTGATTGTGTTTGGGTATTTCCAAAGTATTTACTTTTTAGTAAAACATTACAAAGACTATCAAGAATTACTGCAGTTTACGATTCATGTTAGTAACTTAGTTAGATGGGCGATTATATTTTCGCTATTAATGCTTTTAAAACTTTAAAGTTAATAGCTTTGTAATTACTGCACGTAAATCCATGCAGGAAAAAAAAAACTGTTAGAAAGCATTTCTGGAGCTGGAGAATATACTGGACTTACCTCTTGTTTGCCGTTACCGATCTCACTGTTACCGATCTCAGTCCATTGATGATAGTACGGTTGTTTACGCTTGTCACTCACATAATGCACTTGATCCGGTCCGGCCATCTGATTGGTGGGTTGAGGAAGCAGCCGGCTCAACAGAGCTCAGTGATTGGTTGATTGAGATGCTCAACTTGCTCAACGGCGCTCAATGATTGGTCAATAATTGCTCAGTATAGGGACTTAGAGGAGAGTGCGCACCAGGTGGGCTCATGACCCCTCCAAGTCCCTATCCTGGGTCCTGATCACTGTGAAAAAAAAAGAAGTAAACAGATTAGCAGGAGAGGGGAGGGGCCATATGGAAATAGACAGAAGAGAGGAGAGGGGAGGGATATCAATACTAAGTCTTGTTTACCTCTGAAATGGTTTACTGTTCTTTTTTATGTTTTTGTGAATAAGACCATGAAGACTAGAATCTCTGACTTGAATGTTTTATTAAGTATTATAAAACGGTTAGTTCCATTCCTCAATTCTGATTGGTCAGCAGCTGTGTCGTATTCATGATACAGCACGGCTTTGACCGCTTCACTCAACGGTTTTGTGTATCATTGAACCTCCTTAGCAACGTAAACAAAGCTTTAGCAGTTAGGGACTACTTTTTACAGCGGAAGGCAGTTAATGATTTTACTTTATGAAAACGTACAACCTAATATATATATAAATTAATATATATTTTTGATATTAATATTTTTATTGTGTGGTAACCGTTTTATATGCCTAATTTATTCATGATACAGCACGGCCTCTCGAACCTTATTGCTTAATAATAAGATGTCTGTCACATAATGTAACAAACATAATGCTTTAATTAAAACAATAAAAAACAAGTAATGTAACAAATGTGTTTGTCATATCTGTTTGAAGTATGAATGAATGCACTTTACAAATAAACTTGAGACTTTTAGTTACAATGTTTGCAAGATCACTGAAAAAAAAATCTAAGAAACTATATTAGGGTACTTGAACAAAGTGTAATTTGCTCATATCTGAGATATTATTCACTCTATTGGCCCCATTCGCCCTGGGAGCATGTAAAATGTACACATAAAAGGGCCTTAATGGAATTTTAGAAAAAGACTTTATCTTTACCTTACTGGTAAGTAATTCAGCCTCTCTTATACTCAATACAGTTTCATGTGACAGTCTTTACCTCTATCAAGTGGACAAATGGGGAAACAGCAGTGAAAGGAATCATATATTTGGAAACATTCTTTTATTTTATTTGTTCAACAATATATATCTACATATTAGAAATAAATAAACAACACAACAACAATAACATTAACACAAGGAAACAATGTAAACAGAATAGAATTAACATTAATTATTATGTAATTTAGCAGAAAATATAGCAAAATAGGAACTAATAAGTTATTATTTACAGGATTCGTATTACAAGATTTATACATGTACACATTAAGCAATATACAATATACGTACTATATACAAGGGGATGAGGTAATGCAGTGCAATAGTATGCAATGTTAAGCAGATATTTACATTCACTAAAAACACATCTTTTTTTCTATGAGAAAATAGGTATGTGTTTTATAGGTGGTGTATAATGAATTGGTATAACAGGCAGATATTGTAGCAAATATGACTTGGGGAATGTGATTTGGGGGATGTAGTTGCAGATGGAGTTGGCTCTCTAGTTGTTATTTTTTTTCTTTTTTAGTTCCTCATCTACTACACTTTTGAAGTGTTCAAAACTGTTGAACACAACACCTTCAAAACCTGAAGTGGTGGACTTCCTAGTTGCTGGGCAATAGGTAAATATTTTTTGGCTACTTTCAGCAGCCTTGTCTTTGGAGGGCGTGTACCTCTTGCGCTGCCCACCACACTGGGGTACTTGGCAGGCCCCACAAGGCTTCATGGATTTATGAGGCTTGATTGGTCTGGATGTCAGCGCAGGAGGTGGTGTGAAAGGTATGAACCCTTGACTGCTGGATGCCCCACAGAGCATCATAGATGGTCCCTGTGGCTGTGCAGGAACCACTACCAGGACAGGTGCTGCTGACGCTCTGGGTGGGATGTACGTGGCCACAGGGGGTTTAGGTTGAATGGGCCGGTTCCCAAGCATTTCCACATCAACCCTGCAAAAATAAATCATACATATGATGATGAGTATAATTAATGAGAAATAATGTGTATGACTATCAATTCACGTGGTTTGTTGTGTTTAAGTTTAAACCACTCAGCTGATAAATTCAGATATGT
Organism: Garra rufa; assembly: GCF_049309525.1. Taxonomy (NCBI): domain Eukaryota; kingdom Metazoa; phylum Chordata; class Actinopteri; order Cypriniformes; family Cyprinidae; genus Garra; species Garra rufa. The sequence goes on along the minus strand of NW_027394276.1, from coordinate 2,203,357 downwards.
TCACATATTTGAATAAAGTAGTAAAGTCACATACTTGTGACATGAAGAACTGAACAACTTACTTCCGCTTCTGACCATGCCTTTTCCCAGCTGTATGACGTAGGCTCTGGTACTGAACCTGAGGTCGATCTGGAGCTGGAAGGGATTCTGGCAGAGTCGGAGCTGCTGGCATTGGTTCTTCTGACAGCACTCTTTGGTGGGGTTTCACCTTTGGCATTACTGTTGCCCTGTAGTTAGCCTTCTTCTCTTCCCGTGCCATGAATGTAGAGATGGACTTGGCATTCAGATTGGGCAGAGGAATGGAGAGACCTTTGAGGATGGGATCGTCTCTGACTCGGTCTACAATCCTTTTATACTGGCCCTTGATTGCATTGGTGATTTTAGTGGGGGAGGTGAGACGACTGGCTGGTGGCCGGTTTTTCAGCATCTTAATAATGAGGTACAACAGACGACTATCCTCAGTCACCTGGGCTGACTGAGGGTACTTCATCCAGGAAAACTTTGTCTTCTGTGCTGCTCTGGTCTCGGGTGTGTCAGCTCCCAAGCATCTGCCAAACAGGGTGTAACCCCACCTTGACTCATACCTTTTTACAAAGTTGGCTGCAGACCTGTCATGCTCATGCAGAGCACCAACTGCATTGCCAATCTTCAGCCTTAGGTCAGCTGGCACTAGGTGACGGTCACTGTTGTCTGCCAGTTCTAAAATGAGAAGGGCCAAGGCTTCCACTTCCTCCAGCCCAGGAAGATGCAGATGGCTCTGGGTCATCAGCACATCCTGCAGAGCAGGACTGTCCTCCTCCTCCACCTGTTCTGATTGAGTGAGGATGACATGTTTGTCACTGACAGTGTCCATAGGATCCTCCTCTGACTCTGCACCCATGTCTACGCCCTCATCTGACAGCTTGTCCTCGCCTTGTTCAGCCGTCTCCTCTTCTTCACGGGCCTGCTCTTCCTCAACTGCAAATATGTAATGTACTAATCACCAGTGTGTCTAGGCAGTTACAACAACTAACAGTAGACTAATTAATACAACATGGCGATGCTGCAGTTCATTTGTTTCATATTATGTAAAATAAAAATGAACTATATCATGCATACTTGTCATGGATAGAATATGCATGATATTTATAGGTATTTGACTGCTCAGTATGTATGTATATTGTTATAATGCAGGATTGTGTACCTTGCTGGGCATAGTAATCCCTTGCAGTGAAGCTGGTTGACTGGCACATGGCATACTCTACTCCAAGGAGCTCCTCCTCATCTGGGTCCTTGTATACAGCAGGGTAGGGCATTGGAGAGGCAAAGTTGGGCTCGAGGACATGCTCTTTACCGAAGAGCACAACAGCCTGCTGATTCAGGCGCTGAATCTGCCGTGGGTCCATACACCACGTCTGCCTGCCATGACCACCAGCAACCCGGAGTGATTCCATGCGGCTGTTCCACTGCACAGCAAATGCAATCAGATACACCTGAAAGACATGACCATTCATGCATTATTGTACATCAGAAACTAATTTTGATTACAAAGTGGGCATCGCCCAGCAGCATGACATACAATTTGTCTTTTGTCCGCAATAGGCTATTTTGTGTGTGTGCGCATCTCATACACCCGGTTGATGCTATGTGAACAGCATAGAGCTCAGTGATTGGTTGATTGAGATGCTCAACTTGCTCAACGGCGCTCAATGATTGGTCAATAATTGCTCAGTATAGGGACTTAGAGGAGAGTGCGCACCAGGTGCTGTAAGCTTTTGCTTTTCCTACACTCCTCAACTAATACACTAACACATGACTCAGAATTATTGCTTGTTCCCTTTATCATTTTAAACTGATTGCTTCATTTATTTTCTTTCATTTTGTTTTCTCTGGAATTTCTTTCTGCTTACAGTGTTGCAAAGGATATATTCTTCCTTTCTCCTCCAGGGGGCGATCGAGAGACCTTTTCTCTGCAGTAAATCTCTCAAGCACTTCATACACTACCAGTCAAAAGTTTTTGGACAGTAAGATTTGTAATGTTTTTTTTTTTTTTTTTTTTTTTTTTTAAAGGAACTCTCTTCTGCATTTATTTGATCCAAAATACCACAAAAGCAGTAATATTCTGAAATACTTTTACCTTTTAAGGTAATTTGTAAAATATTTTTTTAATTTTAAAATAATATTCTTTTTGAATATATTTTAATATATCAATATAAAATGTAATTGATTCTTGTGATTTCATTCATTTCATTTTAATATGCTGATTTGCTGTTCAAGAAACATTTATTATTATTAATATCTATATTTAAAATAGTTGAGTACATGTTCAGGATTCTTTGATGAATAGAAAGATCCAAAGATCAGCATGATGAATGTATTTATCATCATGTTTTATTAATTGAAAGCATCCTTGCTAAATAAAACTGTATTTTTCTATAAACATTTTTTTTCTTACAGTTCAAAAACTTTTGACTTGTATAAAGTGCTTAGAGATTTACTGTAGAGAAAAGGTCTCTCGATCGCCCCCTGGAGGAGAAAGGAAGAATATGTTCTTTGCAACACTGTAAGCAGAAAGAAATCACAGAGAAAATAAAATGAAAGAAAATAAATAAAGCAATCAGTTAAAAATGATAAAGGGAACAAGCAATAAGTCATGTGTAAGTGTATTAGCTGAGGAGTGTATGTTAATGGTCACATGACACGCAAGAAAAACAAACAAACAAACAAACAAACAAACAAACTTTTTTTTACATTTGATTTGAATAATTACATTATAATTATGTATTATTATTATTTTGGTTATTTTGACACGATTTAAACTGCAATATGACATTTCATTCAAGCGCTCAAATCCTTAAGCTTAAAAAATTCTGTATATCATTTATTTTGGTGGTATACTGTTGAAATGCAGTAAACTTCTTCTGTTCACAAAATTTTGAAACGTATGCAACTGTGTATATAAACAAAGTGAAACCAGCACACATTGTGTTCTCAAAACCCTCTGCGAATCTCTCATGAACCTCAGGGCTTCACAAACCTTGGGTGCCAAAGTCAGTTCATGAGGGTTTTGCAGAGTTTAGCTTCAGCCCTAAATAAACACCTCCACTTCCAGTCAAGCAGCTCATCAAGGCCTTCAGGGTTATTTGTAAAATGCCTGTATGTGTTTTGGAGCTGGTTGGGACCAGCTATAAGCTTCTCTGTCATTTGTGGTCCATCATACAGGCCTATATGTATCAGTTTTATATTTGAAGACATACCTGTGCATTTAAAGGGAGGCTTTATCAGATTTATCTCACTTTTGGGAACAATTTTATCCCAGAAGTAAAACCTTCCCATAAACAGCATCACTGTCTGGATCTCTGGAGAAAGTGTTTAAGAAACACTGTGGAGTGTTATGAAAGCCATTCACCTTTTCGGATCCAATAGGAGACAATGGATATAGCAGTAAAATGACACAGTTTCAGGTACGTGACATAAAAATGATTTTTGTTTGAAAGACTTATTAGTCCTTTTCAATGGTAGACTAAAATTGATGTTATGTCATTAATGGGCATAAAAAAATAATAATAATAAAAAAAACTCCAAAAATACTCTCAATGTTTAACCTTGTATGTTTCATATTATTATTATTAAATTGTATGCTACAGAGCAGACCCTGAAGAACAAATGTTTGTTAGTTTGTTTTTAAAATGATATGCCTCGCATTTCTTCTAAAAAACAGGCACATTCACTTGCACTCAAAGTGCGACAATGTGGCGAGTTGATATGTGTATAGGGTTTTTTTTTTTTTTTTTTTGTTGTTAGTATTATTAGGCCTAGTAAAAACAAAATATATATATTAAAAAGGCTTGAGGGGGTAAATGTGGCTGTTTGTGTTGCAGCTGCAGCCGGGGACATGTATCATTACGGGTCGATCCATGTACCTAACAATTTTTGATGTCTTTCAGATGTTTATGATTTACAATGCATGTAAAACTGACATCTTAAAGAGGTCTGTCAGATGTTTGTACACAGTAGATGCTTTCCAAATCAAGTGATCTTTAACAGACGTACCAAAAGTTTACCAAATAAGCAAGTCTTATTTTAGCTAGCTTGATTTGGCTCAAAATAAGTCAGACTAACTGAAATAAACCAGGCTTATTTGGTAAACTTCTTTTATGAAACCCCACAGGTCCGGATCTACGGGAGGTGCTAGAACCGTGTTTTCATGTTGTGTCTGGTAAACATGAAAGATTGTGGTAACCGATGACACTTTAAATATAATTAAAATAGAAATTGAATAGAAACACTGAATAAAATCTAAATTTGAGCGCATTAAAGAAAGTGTATTAATAAATATTGTTGAAATATCCCAGGTTATAACAACAGATATTTTAATACGGAGAACAGGTGGTAACAAGCAACTCTGAATTATCACGATTGACCGCCAGAGGGAAGCTTTTTTTCTAATCAGTGTTTTGAGATCGTATCAAAAATGTAAAGTGAATTCAGGTAAAGTTGATGTAGAATATAAAGGTTTAAAATATGGACACAAAATAGTTTGAAGTGTTTAGAGAGCATAGACAGAAAAACATTTTTACATATGGTTACCATTTTAAGGGGCCGTTCACATGTCACGTGTCAATCCACAGCAGTCATAACTTTTCAGACATTATACTCAGTTTTGGACAAGCGATGGTAAGTGCAAATACTGTAATGCAAATCGACTGAAGGTACTGAAGAGTGGAGAATTTAATTTTTACTGTACTGTTGGTGATCCAGTGTAAATATATAATACAGTATAAAATGACAGTTTTTTTTATTTTTTTATTTTTTACATTTTTTAAACTCTAGCCTAATATTTTTTTTTTCCCTGGGCCCACCTAAGTGTCATTAATTATCTGTGCACATTTAACTTAAATCTCAGCAAAATTAAACGTTCCTGTGGCTATAGATGTATATAACCTACAGGCACCTATATTTTTTTCTTGATTAACAAACGTTTACTTGCGCTCTTGTGCTTCTGCCTCCGCTATGGTCGTGTCAATCATCTCGCTGTATCATGGTCTCCTGCGCTGTTGCTTGTGCTGTATGAAGCAGGCGATTGTCTGTTGTCCCGCTGAACTACCTTGATATTATTTCTATAAAAATTACTTCAATATAATATTTTAATAAAAAACGACGGTGGGGCGGTGGGCAAGTAGGCTAATTTAATGGTTAAATGGCCGAACATCGTGAAAAGCGACTTTTTTTAAAGCGTTATTTTTTATCTAGCTGATATCAACATTTTACTTAGGCTAAGCATCAAGGCTTTGCACACTTATACTAACTTAAATCCTGGCGAAATGAAACGTTCCTGTGGCTATGATATACAGTGCAGTAAAAAATCAAATTCTCCACCCTCGGTAGATTTGCATTACAGTATTTGCACTTACCATCGCTTGTCCAAAACTGAACATAATGTCTAAAAGAAACGTTAAGACTGCTGTGCATTTACACTTGACTGAACACTGATCTGTTATTCTTTGCGCTGTCTGGGTACCGCAGATGCTCAGATTTAAAATCATTCAGCAAAATAAAACATGCTGGATGCAGATTAATATTTGTGAAATAAATATTTGTGAAACGAGTTAGGTTGAAAAGAAGTCAGGGGACTATCATCTTGTTGACTCTCATTTTAATAGAAACAGCCAGGTATGCAATGGTTAAAAGAATCAAGAAATAAGACACAAGCTGTAAATTATTTTTAAAGCCATAAATCTATTGTTTGAATAATTTGTAACTATTTGAACTTCTTGTGTACATGTGATTTTCTAATTGCTTTTCAAATTTTATTATTATTATTATTATTATATTTTTAGTTACATTGTATAATATTTTGATGTAATTAATGTTATTGCACTTGTGTGTTGTTTTAAAGACTGCAAAAGAATGAAAATAAATAAATAATGGTCTTTTATTTTGTTGAACGAACAATGGATGGTGTCACCGGTCCAGGTTTGATTGACCAATCGGCGTAAAGGGGCGTCTCATGATCGAGCCAATATCTCGTTTTTTCGTTTTCTGAACTAATGAAAAAACGAATAAATGAGCCGTTTTCTTATTTCTGCTTATTTCGTTTCAATTTGAAAATGAAATGAATAAAACGTACACGGACCGTACAGGGACCCAATTCATCTAGATTATCTAACATTTGTTTTCCTTTTTTTACTGGTAAAGAGTTGACATTTTTTTCTTCTGTGGTCTACTGTACAGACGTGAATTTACTTTTCCCTTAACCTGAGGCTTTTGGTATGAAAAGGCTTTTACATTGTCAAAAAAAAAAAAAAAATAGTAGGCTACTTTTTATATTAAAAACAAACAAGCAAGCCAGATTTAAACAGTAACGCAAAAGTAATGTAATGCATTACTTTCCATAAAAAGTAACTAATGCGAGGTAAATCGTCACAATTAAAAGAACCAAAGACTTACTTCAGTCTGTGTGCACTGAATTTATTTAATACACGACTTTCACAATTTGAGTTGAATTATAAATGAACTTTTCTACAACATTCTAATGTATTGAGATGCACCTGAGCACCTCTTTAGCTAAAAGAAAAGGCAATTGTTACTTTTTTCTTTTTCCATAAAATGATATGCTTCTTATTTCTACTTTTAAATAATCAAAATCTGCCCATTTTTACTTCCTTTTTTCACGAAAAGAGAGGAGAGTTGACTTTTTTCTTTGTTAATCAACATTATGGCGAACTTTGGTTGAAGCGATAATATGTCGGGGGAAAAAATAGTTATACGTTTATATGCTTTAATAATACTATTTCTTTGAGGGTGGGGTGGTTGTTATTCTTGCAACTGCAGTCCGGGGCGTGTGTCTTTACGGGTCGATCTGTGTAGGGCTGCTGCTGGTGTGTCTTCTTTAAATAGCTCACTCTTGACTTCAGCTTTCGCTTACGGCCATACCACCCTGAGCACGCCCGATCTCGTCCGATCTCGGAAGCTAAGCAGGGTCGGGCCTGGTTAGTACTTGGATGGGAGACCGCCTGGGAATACCAGGTGCTGTAAGCTTTTGCTTTTCCTACACTCCTCAACTAATACACTAACACATGACTCAGAATTATTGCTTGTTCCCTTTATCATTTTAAACTGATTGCTTCATTTATTTTCTTTCATTTTGTTTTCTCTGGAATTTCTTTCTGCTTACAGTGTTGCAAAGGATATATTCTTCCTTTCTCCTCCAGGGGGCGATCGAGAGACCTTTTCTCTGCAGTAAATCTCTCAAGCACTTCATACACTACCAGTCAAAAGTTTTTGGACAGTAAGATTTGTAATGTTTTTTTTTTTTTTTTTTTTTAAAGGAACTCTCTTCTGCATTTATTTGATCCAAAATACCACAAAAGCAGTAATATTCTGAAATACTTTTACCTTTTAAGGTAATTTGTAAAATATTTTTTTAATTTTAAAATAATATTCTTTTTGAATATATTTTAATATATCAATATAAAATGTAATTGATTCTTGTGATTTCATTCATTTCATTTTAATATGCTGATTTGCTGTTCAAGAAACATTTATTATTATTAATATCTATATTTAAAATAGTTGAGTACATGTTCAGGATTCTTTGATGAATAGAAAGATCCAAAGATCAGCATGATGAATGTATTTATCATCATGTTTTATTAATTGAAAGCATCCTTGCTAAATAAAACTGTATTTTTCTATAAACATTTTTTTTCTTACAGTTCAAAAACTTTTGACTTGTATAAAGTGCTTAGAGATTTACTGTAGAGAAAAGGTCTCTCGATCGCCCCCTGGAGGAGAAAGGAAGAATATGTTCTTTGCAACACTGTAAGCAGAAAGAAATCACAGAGAAAATAAAATGAAAGAAAATAAATAAAGCAATCAGTTAAAAATGATAAAGGGAACAAGCAATAAGTCATGTGTAAGTGTATTAGCTGAGGAGTGTATGTTAATGGTCACATGACACGCAAGAAAAACAAACAAACAAACAAACAAACAAACAAACTTTTTTTTACATTTGATTTGAATAATTACATTATAATTATGTATTATTATTATTTTGGTTATTTTGACACGATTTAAACTGCAATATGACATTTCATTCAAGCGCTCAAATCCTTAAGCTTAAAAAATTCTGTATATCATTTATTTTGGTGGTATACTGTTGAAATGCAGTAAACTTCTTCTGTTCACAAAATTTTGAAACGTATGCAACTGTGTATATAAACAAAGTGAAACCAGCACACATTGTGTTCTCAAAACCCTCTGCGAATCTCTCATGAACCTCAGGGCTTCACAAACCTTGGGTGCCAAAGTCAGTTCATGAGGGTTTTGCAGAGTTTAGCTTCAGCCCTAAATAAACACCTCCACTTCCAGTCAAGCAGCTCATCAAGGCCTTCAGGGTTATTTGTAAAATGCCTGTATGTGTTTTGGAGCTGGTTGGGACCAGCTATAAGCTTCTCTGTCATTTGTGGTCCATCATACAGGCCTATATGTATCAGTTTTATATTTGAAGACATACCTGTGCATTTAAAGGGAGGCTTTATCAGATTTATCTCACTTTTGGGAACAATTTTATCCCAGAAGTAAAACCTTCCCATAAACAGCATCACTGTCTGGATCTCTGGAGAAAGTGTTTAAGAAACACTGTGGAGTGTTATGAAAGCCATTCACCTTTTCGGATCCAATAGGAGACAATGGATATAGCAGTAAAATGACACAGTTTCAGGTACGTGACATAAAAATGATTTTTGTTTGAAAGACTTATTAGTCCTTTTCAATGGTAGACTAAAATTGATGTTATGTCATTAATGGGCATAAAAAAATAATAATAATAAAAAAAACTCCAAAAATACTCTCAATGTTTAACCTTGTATGTTTCATATTATTATTATTAAATTGTATGCTACAGAGCAGACCCTGAAGAACAAATGTTTGTTAGTTTGTTTTTAAAATGATATGCCTCGCATTTCTTCTAAAAAACAGGCACATTCACTTGCACTCAAAGTGCGACAATGTGGCGAGTTGATATGTGTAGGGTTTTTTTTTTTTTTTTTTTGTTGTTAGTATTATTAGGCCTAGTAAAAACAAAATATATATATTAAAAAGGCTTGAGGGGGTAAATGTGGCTGTTTGTGTTGCAGCTGCAGCCGGGGACATGTATCATTACGGGTCAATCCATGTACCTAACAATTTTTGATGTCTTTCAGATGTTTATGATTTACAATGCATGTAAAACTGACATCTTAAAGAGGTCTGTCAGATGTTTGTACACAGTAGATGCTTTCCAAATCAAGTGATCTTTAACAGACGTACCAAAAGTTTACCAAATAAGCAAGTCTTATTTTAGCTAGCTTGATTTGGCTCAAAATAAGTCAGACTAACTGAAATAAACCAGGCTTATTTGGTAAACTTCTTTTATGAAACCCCACAGGTCCGGATCTACGGGAGGTGCTAGAACCGTGTTTTCATGTTGTGTCTGGTAAACATGAAAGATTGTGGTAACCGATGACACTTTAAATATAATTAAAATAGAAATTGAATAGAAACACTGAATAAAATCTAAATTTGAGCGCATTAAAGAAAGTGTATTAATAAATATTGTTGAAATATCCCAGGTTATAACAACAGATATTTTAATACGGAGAACAGGTGGTAACAAGCAACTCTGAATTATCACGATTGACCGCCAGAGGGAAGCTTTTTTTCTAATCAGTGTTTTGAGATCGTATCAAAAATGTAAAGTGAATTCAGGTAAAGTTGATGTAGAATATAAAGGTTTAAAATATGGACACAAAATAGTTTGAAGTGTTTAGAGAGCATAGACAGAAAAACATTTTTACATATGGTTACCATTTTAAGGGGCCGTTCACATGTCACGTGTCAATCCACAGCAGTCATAACTTTTCAGACATTATACTCAGTTTTGGACAAGCGATGGTAAGTGCAAATACTGTAATGCAAATCGACTGAAGGTACTGAAGAGTGGAGAATTTAATTTTTACTGTACTGTTGGTGATCCAGTGTAAATATATAATACAGTATAAAATGACAGTTTTTTTTATTTTTTACATTTTTTAAACTCTAGCCTAATATTTTTTTTTTTCCCTGGGCCCACCTAAGTGTCATTAATTATCTGTGCACATTTAACTTAAATCTCAGCAAAATTAAACGTTCCTGTGGCTATAGATGTATATAACCTACAGGCACCTATATTTTTTTCTTGATTAACAAACGTTTACTTGCGCTCTTGTGCTTCTGCCTCCGCTATGGTCGTGTCAATCATCTCGCTGTATCATGGTCTCCTGCGCTGTTGCTTGTGCTGTATGAAGCAGGCGATTGTCTGTTGTCCCGCTGAACTACCTTGATATTATTTCTATAAAAATTACTTCAATATAATATTTTAATAAAAAACGACGGTGGGGCGGTGGGCAAGTAGGCTAATTTAATGGTTAAATGGCCGAACATCGTGAAAAGCGACTTTTTTTAAAGCGTTATTTTTTATCTAGCTGATATCAACATTTTACTTAGGCTAAGCATCAAGGCTTTGCACACTTATACTAACTTAAATCCTGGCGAAATGAAACGTTCCTGTGGCTATGATATACAGTGCAGTAAAAAATCAAATTCTCCACCCTCGGTAGATTTGCATTACAGTATTTGCACTTACCATCGCTTGTCCAAAACTGAACATAATGTCTAAAAGAAACGTTAAGACTGCTGTGCATTTACACTTGACTGAACACTGATCTGTTATTCTTTGCGCTGTCTGGGTACCGCAGATGCTCAGATTTAAAATCATTCAGCAAAATAAAACATGCTGGATGCAGATTAATATTTGTGAAATAAATATTTGTGAAACGAGTTAGGTTGAACAGAAGTCAGAGGACTATCATCTTGTTGACTCTCATTTTAATAGAAACAGCCAGGTATGCAATGGTTAAAAGAATCAAGAAATAAGACACAAGCTGTAAATTATTTTTAAAGCCATAAATCTATTGTTTGAATAATTTGTAACTATTTGAACTTCTTGTGTACATGTGATTTTCTAATTGCTTTTCAAATTTTATTATTATTATTATTATTATATTTTTAGTTACATTGTATAATATTTTGATGTAATTAATGTTATTGCACTTGTGTGTTGTTTTAAAGACTGCAAAAGAATGAAAATAAATAAATAATGGTCTTTTATTTTGTTGAACGAACAATGGATGGTGTCACCGGTCCAGGTTTGATTGACCAATCGGCGTAAAGGGGCGTCTCATGATCGAGCCAATATCTCGTTTTTTCGTTTTCTGAACTAATGAAAAAACGAATAAATGAGCCGTTTTCTTATTTCTGCTTATTTCGTTTCAATTTGAAAATGAAATGAATAAAACGTACACGGACCGTACAGGGACCCAATTCATCTAGATTATCTAACATTTGTTTTCCTTTTTTTACTGGTAAAGAGTTGACATTTTTTTCTTCTGTGGTCTACTGTACAGACGTGAATTTACTTTTCCCTTAACCTGAGGCTTTTGGTATGAAAAGGCTTTTACATTGTCAAAAAAAAAAAAAAATAGTAGGCTACTTTTTATATTAAAACAAACAAGCAAGCCAGATTTAAACAGTAACGCAAAAGTAATGTAATGCATTACTTTCCATAAAAAAGTAACTAATGCGAGGTAAATCGTCACAATTAAAAGAACCAAAGACTTACTTCAGTCTGTGTGCACTGAATTTATTTAATACACGACTTTCACAATTTGAGTTGAATTATAAATGAACTTTTCTACAACATTCTAATGTATTGAGATGCACCTGAGCACCTCTTTAGCTAAAAGAAAAGGCAATTGTTACTTTTTTTCTTTTTCCATAAAATGATATGCTTCTTATTTCTACTTTTAAATAATCAAAATCTGCCCATTTTTACTTCCTTTTTTCACGAAAAGAGAGGAGAGTTGACTTTTTTCTTTGTTAATCAACATTATGGCGAACTTTGGTTGAAGCGATAATATGTCGGGGGAAAAATAGTTATACGTTTATATGCTTTAATAATACTATTTCTTTGAGGGTGGGGTGGTTGTTATTCTTGCAACTGCAGTCCGGGGCGTGTGTCTTTACGGGTCGATCTGTGTAGGGCTGCTGCTGGTGTGTCTTCTTTAAATAGCTCACTCTTGACTTCAGCTTTCGCTTACGGCCATACCACCCTGAGCACGCCCGATCTCGTCCGATCTCGGAAGCTAAGCAGGGTCGGGCCTGGTTAGTACTTGGATGGGAGACCGCCTGGGAATACCAGGTGCTGTAAGCTTTTGCTTTTCCTACACTCCTCAACTAATACACTAACACATGACTCAGAATTATTGCTTGTTCCCTTTAACATTTTAAACTGATTGCTTCATTTATTTTCTTTCATTTTGTTTTCTCTGGAATTTCTTTCTGCTTACAGTGTTGCAAAGGATATATTCTTCCTTTCTCCTCCAGGGGGCGATCGAGAGACCTTTTCTCTGCAGTAAATCTCTCAAGCACTTCATACACTACCAGTCAAAAGTTTTTGGACAGTAAGATTTGTAATGTTTTTTTTTTTTTTTTTTTTTTTTTTAAGGAACTCTCTTCTGCATTTATTTGATCCAAAATACCACAAAAGCAGTAATATTCTGAAATACTTTTACCTTTTAAGGTAATTTGTAAAATATTTTTTTAATTTTAAAATAATATTCTTTTTGAATATATTTTAATATATCAATATAAAATGTAATTGATTCTTGTGATTTCATTCATTTCATTTTAATATGCTGATTTGCTGTTCAAGAAACATTTATTATTATTAATATCTATATTTAAAATAGTTGAGTACATGTTCAGGATTCTTTGATGAATAGAAAGATCCAAAGATCAGCACGATGAATGTATTTATCATCATGTTTTATTAATTGAAAGCATCCTTGCTAAATAAAACTGTATTTTTCTATAAACATTTTTTTTCTTACAGTTCAAAAACTTTTGACTTGTATAAAGTGCTTAGAGATTTACTGTAGAGAAAAGGTCTCTCGATCGCCCCCTGGAGGAGAAAGGAAGAATATGTTCTTTGCAACACTGTAAGCAGAAAGAAATCACAGAGAAAATAAAATGAAAGAAAATAAATAAATAAAGCAATCAGTTAAAAATGATAAAGGGAACAAGCAATAAGTCATGTGTAAGTGTATTAGCTGAGGAGTGTATGTTAATGGTCACATGACACGCAAGAAAAACAAACAAACAAACAAACAAACAAACTTTTTTTTACATTTGATTTGAATAATTACATTATAATTATGTATTATTATTATTTTGGTTATTTTGACACGATTTAAACTGCAATATGACATTTCATTCAAGCGCTCAAATCCTTAAGCTTAAAAAATTCTGTATATCATTTATTTTGGTGGTATACTGTTGAAATGCAGTAAACTTCTTCTGTTCACAAAATTTTGAAACGTATGCAACTGTGTATATAAACAAAGTGAAACCAGCACACATTGTGTTCTCAAAACCCTCTGCGAATCTCTCATGAACCTCAGGGCTTCACAAACCTTGGGTGCCAAAGTCAGTTCATGAGGGTTTTGCAGAGTTTAGCTTCAGCCCTAAATAAACACCTCCACTTCCAGTCAAGCAGCTCATCAAGGCCTTCAGGGTTATTTGTAAAATGCCTGTATGTGTTTTGGAGCTGGTTGGGACCAGCTATAAGCTTCTCTGTCATTTGTGGTCCATCATACAGGCCTATATGTATCAGTTTTATATTTGAAGACATACCTGTGCATTTAAAGGGAGGCTTTATCAGATTTATCTCACTTTTGGGAACAATTTTATCCCAGAAGTAAAACCTTCCCATAAACAGCATCACTGTCTGGATCTCTGGAGAAAGTGTTTAAGAAACACTGTGGAGTGTTATGAAAGCCATTCACCTTTTCGGATCCAATAGGAGACAATGGATATAGCAGTAAAATGACACAGTTTCAGGTACGTGACATAAAAATGATTTTTGTTTGAAAGACTTATTAGTCCTTTTCAATGGTAGACTAAAATTGATGTTATGTCATTAATGGGCATAAAAAAATAATAATAATAAAAAAAACTCCAAAAATACTCTCAATGTTTAACCTTGTATGTTTCATATTATTATTATTAAATTGTATGCTACAGAGCAGACCCTGAAGAACAAATGTTTGTTAGTTTGTTTTTAAAATGATATGCCTCGCATTTCTTCTAAAAAACAGGCACATTCACTTGCACTCAAAGTGCGACAATGTGGCGAGTTGATATGTGTAGGGTTTTTTTTTTTTTTGTTGTTAGTATTATTAGGCCTAGTAAAAACAAAATATATATATTAAAAAGGCTTGAGGGGGTAAATGTGGCTGTTTGTGTTGCAGCTGCAGCCGGGGACATGTATCATTACGGGTCGATCCATGTACCTAACAATTTTTGATGTCTTTCAGATGTTTATGATTTACAATGCATGTAAAACTGACATCTTAAAGAGGTCTGTCAGATGTTTGTACACAGTAGATGCTTTCCAAATCAAGTGATCTTTAACAGACGTACCAAAAGTTTACCAAATAAGCAAGTCTTATTTTAGCTAGCTTGATTTGGCTCAAAATAAGTCAGACTAACTGAAATAAACCAGGCTTATTTGGTAAACTTCTTTTATGAAACCCCACAGGTCCGGATCTACGGGAGGTGCTAGAACCGTGTTTTCATGTTGTGTCTGGTAAACATGAAAGATTGTGGTAACCGATGACACTTTAAATATAATTAAAATAGAAATTGAATAGAAACACTGAATAAAATCTAAATTTGAGCGCATTAAAGAAAGTGTATTAATAAATATTGTTGAAATATCCCAGGTTATAACAACAGATATTTTAATACGGAGAACAGGTGGTAACAAGCAACTCTGAATTATCACGATTGACCGCCAGAGGGAAGCTTTTTTCTAATCAGTGTTTTGAGATCGTATCAAAAATGTAAAGTGAATTCAGGTAAAGTTGATGTAGAATATAAAGGTTTAAAATATGGACACAAAATAGTTTGAAGTGTTTAGAGAGCATAGACAGAAAAACATTTTTACATATGGTTACCATTTTAAGGGGCCGTTCACATGTCACGTGTCAATCCACAGCAGTCATAACTTTTCTTTTAGACATTATACTCAGTTTTGGACAAGCGATGGTAAGTGCAAATACTGTAATGCAAATCGACTGAAGGTACTGAAGAGTGGAGAATTTAATTTTTACTGTACTGTTGGTGATCCAGTGTAAATATATAATACAGTATAAAAGGACAGTTTTTTTTATTTTTTTATTTTTTACATTTTTTAAACTCTAGCCTAATATTTTTTTTTCCCTGGGCCCACCTAAGTGTCATTAATTATCTGTGCACATTTAACTTAAATCTCAGCAAAATTAAACGTTCCTGTGGCTATAGATGTATATAACCTACAGGCACCTATATTTTTTTCTTGATTAACAAACGTTTACTTGCGCTCTTGTGCTTCTGCCTCCGCTATGGTCGTGTCAATCATCTCGCTGTATCATGGTCTCCTGCGCTGTTGCTTGTGCTGTATGAAGCAGGCGATTGTCTGTTGTCCCGCTGAACTACCTTGATATTATTTCTATAAAAATTACTTCAATATAATATTTTAATAAAAAACGACGGTGGGGCGGTGGGCAAGTAGGCTAATTTAATGGTTAAATGGCCGAACATCGTGAAAAGCGACTTTTTTTAAAGCGTTATTTTTTATCTAGCTGATATCAACATTTTACTTAGGCTAAGCATCAAGGCTTTGCACACTTATACTAACTTAAATCCTGGCGAAATGAAACGTTCCTGTGGCTATGATATACAGTGCAGTAAAAAATCAAATTCTCCACCCTCGGTAGATTTGCATTACAGTATTTGCACTTACCATCGCTTGTCCAAAACTGAACATAATGTCTAAAAGAAACGTTAAGACTGCTGTGCATTTACACTTGACTGAACACTGATCTGTTATTCTTTGCGCTGTCTGGGTACCGCAGATGCTCAGATTTAAAATCATTCAGCAAAATAAAACATGCTGGATGCAGATTAATATTTGTGAAATAAATATTTGTGAAACGAGTTAGGTTGAACAGAAGTCAGGGGACTATCATCTTGTTGACTCTCATTTTAATAGAAACAGCCAGGTATGCAATGGTTAAAAGAATCAAGAAATAAGACACAAGCTGTAAATTATTTTTAAAGCCATAAATCTATTGTTTGAATAATTTGTAACTATTTGAACTTCTTGTGTACATGTGATTTTCTAATTGCTTTTCCAATTTTATTATTATTATTATTATTATTATATTTTTAGTTACATTGTATAATATTTTGATGTAATTAATGTTATTGCACTTGTGTGTTGTTTTAAAGACAGAATGAAAATAAATAAATAATGGTCTTTTATTTTGTTGAACGAACAATGGATGGTGTCACCGGTCCAGGTTTGATTGACCAATCGGCGTAAAGGGGCGTCTCATGATCGAGCCAATATCTCGTTTTTTCGTTTTCTGAACTAATGAAAAAACGAATAAATGAGCCGTTTTCTTATTTCTGCTTATTTCGTTTCAATTTGAAAGTGAAATGAATAAAACGTACACGGACCGTACAGGGACCCAATTCATCTAGATTATCTAACATTTGTTTTCCTTTTTTTACTGGTAAAGAGTTGACATTTTTTTCTTCTGTGGTCTACTGTACAGACGTGAATTTACTTTTCCCTTAACCTGAGGCTTTTGGTATGAAAAGGCTTTTACATTGTCAAAAAAAAAAAAAAAATAGTAGGCTACTTTTTATATTAAAACAAACAAGCAAGCCAGATTTAAACAGTAACGCAAAAGTAATGTAATGCATTACTTTCCATAAAAAAGTAACTAATGCGAGGTAAATCGTCACAATTAAAAGAACCAAAGACTTACTTCAGTCTGTGTGCACTGAATTTATTTAATACACGACTTTCACAATTTGAGTTGAATTATAAATGAACTTTTCTACAACATTCTAATGTATTGAGATGCACCTGAGCACCTCTTTAGCTAAAAGAAAAGGCAATTGTTACTTTTTTTCTTTTTCCATAAAATGATATGCTTCTTATTTCTACTTTTAAATAATCAAAATCTGCCCATTTTTACTTCCTTTTTTCACGAAAAGAGAGGAGAGTTGACTTTTTTCTTTGTTAATCAACATTATGGCGAACTTTGGTTGAAGCGATAATATGTCGGGGGAAAAAATAGTTATACGTTTATATGCTTTAATAATACTATTTCTTTGAGGGTGGGGTGGTTGTTATTCTTGCAACTGCAGTCCGGGGCGTGTGTCTTTACGGGTCGATCTGTGTAGGGCTGCTGCTGGTGTGTCTTCTTTAAATAGCTCACTCTTGACTTCAGCTTTCGCTTACGGCCATACCACCCTGAGGGCGCTAGAGAGCCAGCAGGTAGTGCTAGGTTTGCAGTGCAGAGATACTCTCTGAATCCATTTGTTTGACAATCTCTTTTCTGAAATACTTAATTTTCTTTTTGATTTTGGACTTTGGGAATTCGTTGTTGGAAAGTCAGAGTTAACCCTGATCACTTCCCCCAACAGCTTAGGCTGTGTGGGGGACTTTTTGGACTCTTCCTGGTTGAAGCATGCTGCAGATGCACATCATGGCTGCAGACAAAGAAACAGTGCAAACAACAATGATAAAAGGTAGCAATGGGAAGAATGAAGAGGACGATCAAAGAAGTGGAAAAGACAACCAAGTAGTGATTCAAAAGCAGCAGAAAACAAACAAAGTCACAGGAGATCTGCAGAGAGAAAGAGAAGAAAACAACCAAGGAGTGCAAGGAGGAACAAAAGGAAAATATAGCAAAGACCTGACATTGGAGGTGGAAGTGGAGGGAACAGAAAAGATTTCCATGATGGATTTGCTGAGGGGAGTAAAGAAGGAGTGTGGAGAGGTGATCGGCTGCAGAGTGAGAGGTGAAAGGATGTATGAACTCACAATGAAGGATGAAGAGGCAAAGCATAAACTAATGGATGGCGTGAGAGTACAAGGAGTGATGGTGCATGCAAGGGAAGTTATGAATAATGACATGGTGGTGTCTTTTATAAACTTGCCAGTATACTTAGAGGATGAGAAGATACTCTTCAAACTACAAGAGTGGGGAGTACGACCACTCTCACCAATAAAACGTCGGTTATGGCCTGGAACGGATATAGCTGATGGAACCCGGTTCTTAAAGGTTCGTTTTACGGAACAGGTATGTTCACTTCCATACTCCACAAAGTTTGAGACTCTGAGAGGCACCGAATATTTTCGCGTCATCCATGATAGACAAGTACGTGTTTGCAGACTTTGTATCAAGCCAGGGCACATATTCAGAGAGTGCCCTGAATTAAAGTGCTTCAAATGTGGTGGAGGAGGACATTATGCAAGAGATTGTGAAGAATGGATGCGATTAGAGAGAGAGCGAGTAGTTGGACAAGAAGATGATGAAAGGAGGTACAGTGATCTGACAGAGGAACAAGAGGTGGAAGTGGCTGGTGTTGTGAGCGGGGGAGGTAAAGATGGAGCTGAGGCTGGTGAAAAAAGAAGCAAAATGGAGCGGCGAGACAGAATTGGGAGCAAGGGTGAAAAGGATGGCGAGGAGGAGGAGATGGAACAGTCGGAACAGAGCGAGGAAGACAAAGGTGAAAGTAAAGTGAAAGGAAAAGGTAAAGAGGATGAAAAGAAAGAGATGGAACAGGAACTGAAAGAAAGTAAAGGTGAAGAAAATAGGAATGGGGGACAAAAAGATGGACTGAAAGCAAAGATTAAAAGACTCAGTGCAAAGAGGAAGTCTGAGACGGACGGAGAACAGAGTGAACAGATCAAGGAACCACGGGCAGGTATTTGATGCCTTATTTAATTATATGTGGTTTTGTTTTTCAATTTTATTTAGTTTTCTTTAGCTACTCTCATGGCCACTGTAACTTCAATAAATATAAATGGGTTAAGGAATAAAAGCAAGATGAAAGAGTTATTATTTACATATAGGAGTGATATAATTTGTATACAGGAGACAAATTGGGAAGAGGATAAAGTGAGAGAGATGAGAGAGGAGTGGAGAGGGGATATTTATTATAATAATGGAGCAAAAAATGCAAGAGGTGTGGCAGTACTTTTTAAAAAAGATAGTGTCAAAGGTATAAGGGAGGTATATAAAGATCAGAGGGGAAGGATCTTGGTAGTTGAATTTACATATAGAGATATAGATTTTAGATTAATAAATATATACGTTCCGAATATAGAAGTAGATAGGAGGGAAATATTGGAAGAATTAAAAGAATTAGTTGTGGGGAAATGTATTGTAGTGGGGGATTTTAATATAAAATGTAGCAGATTAGATGTGGGCAAGGGCGTAAAATTTAGATGGGAGAAATCTAGGGGAATGTTGATGGAGATAATGAGAGAGAAGGGGTTAATAGATGTGTGGAGGTATGAAAATCCAGAAAAAAGAGAATTTACTAGGAGGCAATTAAAAGAAGGTATATTAAAACAGAGTAGAATAGATTTAGTGTTAGTTAAGGAGGAAATCATTAGATACATAGATGGGACAAGGCATCAAGGAAATAGTTTAAGTGATCATGATGGTGTTAGGTTCAGAATTAAGATAGGGAGTGAGGAGGTAGGAGGAGGGATGTGGATATTGAATGCAGGATACATTGGAGAGGAAGAATATGAGATACAGATGAAGGATCTAATAAATAGAGAAAATGAGAAGATAGATGAGTATAAAAGAGAGGGAGGATTAGATGACAGAATAGGGGAAAGATGGGAGAAAATGAAAGACCAGATTAAGTTCATCAGTATAAAATATAGTAAGAAAAGATGGGAAAAGATGAAGAAGGAAGAAGAGTTGCTGAAAGAAAGATTGAGGGAAGAATTAAACAAGGCTGAAGATGAAGAAGGATATAGTATGGAAAAATATATAGAGGCTAAGATAGCACTGGAGAAATTTGAGAGGGAGAAATGTAGAGGAGCAATTCTAAGAAGTAGGGCAAAATATGCATTAGAAGGTGAGAAATGTACAGGGTATTTCTTAGGGCTAGAGAAAAGGAGACAAAGTAAAACATATATAAACGAAATAAATACAAAGGAAGGCAAAACAACAAAAGACTACGTAGAGATTTTGGAGAGAGTGCAAGAATTCTATGAAGATTTATACAAGAGTGGAGGAGCAGATGAGAAAATCATAGAGGAAGTATTAGAAAGTGTAGGGAATATTCTAAGTGAGGAAGATAGGGAATGGTGTGATAAGGAGATAGAGGAAGAGGAGGTGAAAGAGGCAATAGGGGGGTTGAAAAATGGAAAAAGTCCGGGGAGTGATGGGATCGGTATTGAATGGTATAAAACATATAAGGAAGGGGTAGCACCAATTCTAGTTGAAGTTTTTAAGGGGATAGAAAGAACAGGAGTAGTGCAAGATAGAATGGTGGAGGGAGTGATAGCTTTAGTGTATAAGAAGGGAAATAGATTAGATATGGAGAACTATAGACCAATCAGTCTATTAAATGTGGATTATAAAATACTGACTAAAGTTTTAGCGAATAGAGTGAAAAGAGTGATAGGAAGTATAGTTCAACCAACACAGAGTTACAGTATACCAGGCAGGGATATAGCGGACACGATAGGGACCGTTAGGGATGTTATGGAGCATATGAAACGAGATGAGAAGGGAGGGATAGTATTAGGGATTGATTGGAATAAAGCTTTTGATAGAGTGGAACACAAATATTTATTTAGGGTATTAGAGAAGTTTGGATTTGGGGTGAAAGTGATAGGATGGATAAGAAGACTATATGAAAAAGCAAAAAGTTGCATAAAAATAAATGGAGTGCTAACAGACAAGTTCGATGTAGGAAGATCAGTAAGACAGGGATGTCCCCTGTCTGCATTATTGTATGCCATTTCAGTAGAGCCTCTAGCTACTTTAATTAAGAGAGATAAAAGAGTAGTGGGCATTGAGTTGCCATATGGAGGGATGTGTACTATAAACCAATATGCAGATGATACTACAATCACAGTGAGAGAAGGAAACAGTGTAAAAAGAGTTTTAGAGATAGTGAAGAGGTATGGGAAGGCATCAGGGGCAAAAATAAATATGGAGAAATCAGAACTAATGTATATAGGGGAGGTAGAGAGAGTAGAGGTAGGGTTAAGAGTGGAGGAAAGATATGTGAAAGTATTAGGGGTATATTTAGGGGTGCAAAGCAAAGAGGCAAGAGATGTGACTTGGACCGGGGTGATTAACAAAATAAGAACAGTATGTGCAGCATGGAAAGGGAGAAAATTGAAATTAAATGGGAAAGTAATAGTGGTAAATAGCCTGTTATTGTCAGTATGTGTGTATGTGATGAGTGTAATGGAAATGCCAGGGTGGGTGTTGAATGAATTGAATAAAATTGTAGGTGATTTTATATGGGGCGGCAAAGGGGTGAAAATTGCACAGAAAACATTGGTGGGTAAGAGATGGGAAGGGGGTTTAAACTTGATGGACTTAGAAACAAAAAGAGCCGCAATGAGAATAAAAACGGTAATAAAATATATGGGAGGGAGATGGGATTATGGATGGAAGGAGTTCTTAAGAAAGTATGTTGATGACGTGGGAGGAATAGGAGATAATGGTTGGTACATGGGCTTCAAGCAATCAATGACGGGAGGAATACCAGAAATATATCGGGAGGTTTTAGAGGCATGGAGGCATTTCCTACCCAAATTAGAGTATGAGTGTGAAGATATAAATGTGATTAAAAATCTGCCACTATTTCTGAATGAAAAAATTAAGTATAAAAATAAAACATTGTATGAACATAAATTTATAGAAGGGGGCATAAAACAAGTAAAGGATATAATGTACGAAGTTATTCCAGGATTTCTTAGAGATAACTGCATTTATGATTCTGTGTGTGATTTAGATGGAATGGAGAATAGAGAGAAAGTGAATACAATATATGACAAAATTAAAACAAGTATACCCTTGCAATGGACTAAGGTGATTAAAAGTGAATGTGTCTCTAAAGAAGAGCAATGTATGCCAGAGATGTATGTGCATGATAATGGTGAAAAGTACAAAATTAAGAATATGAGTGTAAAGAATGTATACAGGAGATTAATCGGTGATGTTATAAAAGAACCAGCGGCAGAAAAAGTGTGGAAGAAAGTGTTTGAGGATCTGGATGTGAAAAAAATCTGGTCAAACCTAAATATAAAATACAACAGTATTGATTGTGAGAACAATGACTTTCTGATAAGACATAATAGAATTTACACGAATGTGGTGTTAAATAAAATAAACAATGATGTCAATGTGATGTGTGATGTGTGTGATAATGGCCATGAGAGTTTTTTACATTATTTTCTGAGATGTGAAGCTTTGGTTGGTTTCTTTGATTTTCTTAAAAGTATATTAATAGAAAACTGGGGTGTGCAAGTGAAGTCAGAGGAGGAATGGGGGAAAATATTTTTGTTTGGAATTGTTGGGAAAAGGAAAAAAAGGGATATCTGTCTAATTAATTTTCTTTTAAGTCATGCTAGACTAGCAGTGGTTCTAAGAAGGAACTATGCACATTTTGAGGGTAGGACGATGAAAGTTAAAGATATATTTAAGTTAATAACACAAAGAGATGTGGAGTTGATTTGTAAGTTTGGAGAGAAAAAGGCAAAAGAATTTTTTATAGACACAAATAAGTTCATATATCAAGATGTGGGTGGGAAAATCTGCTTTAATTGGTAGGAAGCAATCATTTGATTTGAGAAGGGTAGTAGACATATCTCTTGTATATTTCATTTATGTATCTGTATTTTCCTTTTTTTGTGCAAAATAATGGATGTCAATTGAAAGATGACTCATATGAATGTAACAAATTGTGTTGAGTGAGTGTGAATGTGATGGAAAACTGTAATTGAAAATTTGTGAATTGAAAATAAAAAAAAGATAAAAAAAAAAGAGCACGCCCGATCTCGTCCGATCTCGGAAGCTAAGCAGGGTCGGGCCTGGTTAGTACTTGGATGGGAGACCGCCTGGGAATACCAGGTGCTGTAAGCTTTTGCTTTTCCTACACTCCTCAACTAATACACTAACACATGACTCAGAATTATTGCTTGTTCCCTTTAACATTTTAAACTGATTGCTTCATTTATTTTCTTTCATTTTGTTTTCTCTGGAATTTCTTTCTGCTTACAGTGTTGCAAAGGATATATTCTTCCTTTCTCCTCCAGGGGGCGATCGAGAGACCTTTTCTCTGCAGTAAATCTCTCAAGCACTTCATACACTACCAGTCAAAAGTTTTTGGACAGTAAGATTTGTAATGTTTTTTTTTTTTTTTTTTTTTTAAAGGAACTCTCTTCTGCATTTATTTGATCCAAAATACCACAAAAGCAGTAATATTCTGAAATACTTTTACCTTTTAAGGTAATTTGTAAAATATTTTTTTAATTTTAAAATAATATTCTTTTTGAATATATTTTAATATATCAATATAAAATGTAATTGATTCTTGTGATTTCATTCATTTCATTTTAATATGCTGATTTGCTGTTCAAGAAACATTTATTATTATTAATATCTATATTTAAAATAGTTGAGTACATGTTCAGGATTCTTTGATGAATAGAAAGATCCAAAGATCAGCATGATGAATGTATTTATCATCATGTTTTATTAATTGAAAGCATCCTTGCTAAATAAAACTGTATTTTTCTATAAACATTTTTTTTCTTACAGTTCAAAAACTTTTGACTTGTATAAAGTGCTTAGAGATTTACTGTAGAGAAAAGGTCTCTCGATCGCCCCCTGGAGGAGAAAGGAAGAATATGTTCTTTGCAACACTGTAAGCAGAAAGAAATCACAAAGAAAATAAATAAAGCAATCAGTTAAAAATGATAAAGGGAACAAGCAATAAGTCATGTGTAAGTGTATTAGCTGAGGAGTGTATGTTAATGGTCACATGACACGCAAGAAAAACAAACAAACAAACAAACAAACAAACTTTTTTTTTACATTTGATTTGAATAATTACATTATAATTATGTATTATTATTATTTTGGTTATTTTGACACGATTTAAACTGCAATATGACATTTCATTCAAGCGCTCAAATCCTTAAGCTTAAAAAATTCTGTATATCATTTATTTTGGTGGTATACTGTTGAAATGCAGTAAACTTCTTCTGTTCACAAAATTTTGAAACGTATGCAGCTGTGTATATAAACAAAGTGAAACCAGCACACATTGTGTTCTCAAAACCCTCTGCGAATCTCTCATGAACCTCAGGGCTTCACAAACCTTGGGTGCCAAAGTCAGTTCATGAGGGTTTTGCAGAGTTTAGCTTCAGCCCTAAATAAACACCTCCACTTCCAGTCAAGCAGCTCATCAAGGCCTTCAGGGTTATTTGTAAAATGCCTGTATGTGTTTTGGAGCTGGTTGGGACCAGCTATAAGCTTCTCTGTCATTTGTGGTCCATCATACAGGCCTATATGTATCAGTTTTATATTTGAAGACATACCTGTGCATTTAAAGGGAGGCTTTATCAGATTTATCTCACTTTTGGGAACAATTTTATCCCAGAAGTAAAACCTTCCCATAAACAGCATCACTGTCTGGATCTCTGGAGAAAGTGTTTAAGAAACACTGTGGAGTGTTATGAAAGCCATTCACCTTTTCGGATCCAATAGGAGACAATGGATATAGCAGTAAAATGACACAGTTTCAGGTACGTGACATAAAAATGATTTTTGTTTGAAAGACTTATTAGTCCTTTTCAATGGTAGACTAAAATTGATGTTATGTCATTAATGGGCATAAAAAAATAATAATAATAAAAAAAACTCCAAAAATACTCTCAATGTTTAACCTTGTATGTTTCATATTATTATTATTAAATTGTATGCTACAGAGCAGACCCTGAAGAACAAATGTTTGTTAGTTTGTTTTTAAAATGATATGCCTCGCATTTCTTCTAAAAAACAGGCACATTCACTTGCACTCAAAGTGCGACAATGTGGCGAGTTGATATGTGTAGGGTTTTTTTTTTTTTGTTGTTAGTATTATTAGGCCTAGTAAAAACAAAATATATATATTAAAAAGGCTTGAGGGGGTAAATGTGGCTGTTTGTGTTGCAGCTGCAGCCGGGGACATGTATCATTACGGGTCGATCCATGTACCTAACAATTTTTGATGTCTTTCAGATGTTTATGATTTACAATGCATGTAAAACTGACATCTTAAAGAGGTCTGTCAGATGTTTGTACACAGTAGATGCTTTCCAAATCAAGTGATCTTTAACAGACGTACCAAAAGTTTACCAAATAAGCAAGTCTTATTTTAGCTAGCTTGATTTGGCTCAAAATAAGTCAGACTAACTGAAATAAACCAGGCTTATTTGGTAAACTTCTTTTATGAAACCCCACAGGTCCGGATCTACGGGAGGTGCTAGAACCGTGTTTTCATGTTGTGTCTGGTAAACATGAAAGATTGTGGTAACCGATGACACTTTAAATATAATTAAAATAGAAATTGAATAGAAACACTGAATAAAATCTAAATTTGAGCGCATTAAAGAAAGTGTATTAATAAATATTGTTGAAATATCCCAGGTTATAACAACAGATATTTTAATACGGAGAACAGGTGGTAACAAGCAACTCTGAATTATCACGATTGACCGCCAGAGGGAAGCTTTTTTCTAATCAGTGTTTTGAGATCGTATCAAAAATGTAAAGTGAATTCAGGTAAAGTTGATGTAGAATATAAAGGTTTAAAATATGGACACAAAATAGTTTGAAGTGTTTAGAGAGCATAGACAGAAAAACATTTTTACATATGGTTACCATTTTAAGGGGCCGTTCACATGTCACGTGTCAATCCACAGCAGTCATAACTTTTCTTTTAGACATTATACTCAGTTTTGGACAAGCGATGGTAAGTGCAAATACTGTAATGCAAATCGACTGAAGGTACTGAAGAGTGGAGAATTTAATTTTTACTGTACTGTTGGTGATCCAGTGTAAATATATAATACAGTATAAAAGGACAGTTTTTTTTATTTTTTTATTTTTTACATTTTTTAAACTCTAGCCTAATATTTTTTTTTCCCTGGGCCCACCTAAGTGTCATTAATTATCTGTGCACATTTAACTTAAATCTCAGCAAAATTAAACGTTCCTGTGGCTATAGATGTATATAACCTACAGGCACCTATATTTTTTTCTTGATTAACAAACGTTTACTTGCGCTCTTGTGCTTCTGCCTCCGCTATGGTCGTGTCAATCATCTCGCTGTATCATGGTCTCCTGCGCTGTTGCTTGTGCTGTATGAAGCAGGCGATTGTCTGTTGTCCCGCTGAACTACCTTGATATTATTTCTATAAAAATTACTTCAATATAATATTTTAATAAAAAACGACGGTGGGGCGGTGGGCAAGTAGGCTAATTTAATGGTTAAATGGCCGAACATCGTGAAAAGCGACTTTTTTTAAAGCGTTATTTTTTATCTAGCTGATATCAACATTTTACTTAGGCTAAGCATCAAGGCTTTGCACACTTATACTAACTTAAATCCTGGCGAAATGAAACGTTCCTGTGGCTATGATATACAGTGCAGTAAAAAATCAAATTCTCCACCCTCGGTAGATTTGCATTACAGTATTTGCACTTACCATCGCTTGTCCAAAACTGAACATAATGTCTAAAAGAAACGTTAAGACTGCTGTGCATTTACACTTGACTGAACACTGATCTGTTATTCTTTGCGCTGTCTGGGTACCGCAGATGCTCAGATTTAAAATCATTCAGCAAAATAAAACATGCTGGATGCAGATTAATATTTGTGAAATAAATATTTGTGAAACGAGTTAGGTTGAACAGAAGTCAGAGGACTATCATCTTGTTGACTCTCATTTTAATAGAAACAGCCAGGTATGCAATGGTTAAAAGAATCAAGAAATAAGACACAAGCTGTAAATTATTTTTAAAGCCATAAATCTATTGTTTGAATAATTTGTAACTATTTGAACTTCTTGTGTACATGTGATTTTCTAATTGCTTTTCAAATTTTATTATTATTATTATTATTATATTTTTAGTTACATTGTATAATATTTTGATGTAATTAATGTTATTGCACTTGTGTGTTGTTTTAAAGACTGCAAAAGAATGAAAATAAATAAATAATGGTCTTTTATTTTGTTGAACGAACAATGGATGGTGTCACCGGTCCAGGTTTGATTGACCAATCGGCGTAAAGGGGCGTCTCATGATCGAGCCAATATCTCGTTTTTTCGTTTTCTGAACTAATGAAAAAACGAATAAATGAGCCGTTTTCTTATTTCTGCTTATTTCGTTTCAATTTGAAAATGAAATGAATAAAACGTACACGGACCGTACAGGGACCCAATTCATCTAGATTATCTAACATTTGTTTTCCTTTTTTTACTGGTAAAGAGTTGACATTTTTTTCTTCTGTGGTCTACTGTACAGACGTGAATTTACTTTTCCCTTAACCTGAGGCTTTTGGTATGAAAAGGCTTTTACATTGTCAAAAAAAAAAAAAAAAATAGTAGGCTACTTTTTATATTAAAAACAAACAAGCAAGCCAGATTTAAACAGTAACGCAAAAGTAATGTAATGCATTACTTTCCATAAAAAGTAACTAATGCGAGGTAAATCGTCACAATTAAAAGAACCAAAGACTTACTTCAGTCTGTGTGCACTGAATTTATTTAATACACGACTTTCACAATTTGAGTTGAATTATAAATGAACTTTTCTACAACATTCTAATGTATTGAGATGCACCTGAGCACCTCTTTAGCTAAAAGAAAAGGCAATTGTTACTTTTTTCTTTTTCCATAAAATGATATGCTTCTTATTTCTACTTTTAAATAATCAAAATCTGCCCATTTTTACTTCCTTTTTTCACGAAAAGAGAGGAGAGTTGACTTTTTTCTTTGTTAATCAACATTATGGCGAACTTTGGTTGAAGCGATAATATGTCGGGGGAAAAAATAGTTATACGTTTATATGCTTTAATAATACTATTTCTTTGAGGGTGGGGTGGTTGTTATTCTTGCAACTGCAGTCCGGGGCGTGTGTCTTTACGGGTCGATCTGTGTAGGGCTGCTGCTGGTGTGTCTTCTTTAAATAGCTCACTCTTGACTTCAGCTTTCGCTTACGGCCATACCACCCTGAGCACGCCCGATCTCGGAAGCTAAGCAGGGTCGGGCCTGGTTAGTACTTGGATGGGAGACCGCCTGGGAATACCAGGTGCTGTAAGCTTTTGCTTTTCCTACACTCCTCAACTAATACACTAACACATGACTCAGAATTATTGCTTGTTCCCTTTATCATTTTAAACTGATTGCTTCATTTATTTTCTTTCATTTTGTTTTCTCTGGAATTTCTTTCTGCTTACAGTGTTGCAAAGGATATATTCTTCCTTTCTCCTCCAGGGGGCGATCGAGAGACCTTTTCTCTGCAGTAAATCTCTCAAGCACTTCATACACTACCAGTCAAAAGTTTTTGGACAGTAAGATTTGTAATGTTTTTTTTTTTTTTTTTTTTTTTTTTAAGGAACTCTCTTCTGCATTTATTTGATCCAAAATACCACAAAAGCAGTAATATTCTGAAATACTTTTACCTTTTAAGGTAATTTGTAAAATATTTTTTTAATTTTAAAATAATATTCTTTTTGAATATATTTTAATATATCAATATAAAATGTAATTGATTCTTGTGATTTCATTCATTTCATTTTAATATGCTGATTTGCTGTTCAAGAAACATTTATTATTATTAATATCTATATTTAAAATAGTTGAGTACATGTTCAGGATTCTTTGATGAATAGAAAGATCCAAAGATCAGCACGATGAATGTATTTATCATCATGTTTTATTAATTGAAAGCATCCTTGCTAAATAAAACTGTATTTTTCTATAAACATTTTTTTTCTTACAGTTCAAAAACTTTTGACTTGTATAAAGTGCTTAGAGATTTACTGTAGAGAAAAGGTCTCTCGATCGCCCCCTGGAGGAGAAAGGAAGAATATGTTCTTTGCAACACTGTAAGCAGAAAGAAATCACAGAGAAAATAAAATGAAAGAAAATAAATAAATAAAGCAATCAGTTAAAAATGATAAAGGGAACAAGCAATAAGTCATGTGTAAGTGTATTAGCTGAGGAGTGTATGTTAATGGTCACATGACACGCAAGAAAAACAAACAAACAAACAAACAAACAAACTTTTTTTTACATTTGATTTGAATAATTACATTATAATTATGTATTATTATTATTTTGGTTATTTTGACACGATTTAAACTGCAATATGACATTTCATTCAAGCGCTCAAATCCTTAAGCTTAAAAAATTCTGTATATCATTTATTTTGGTGGTATACTGTTGAAATGCAGTAAACTTCTTCTGTTCACAAAATTTTGAAACGTATGCAACTGTGTATATAAACAAAGTGAAACCAGCACACATTGTGTTCTCAAAACCCTCTGCGAATCTCTCATGAACCTCAGGGCTTCACAAACCTTGGGTGCCAAAGTCAGTTCATGAGGGTTTTGCAGAGTTTAGCTTCAGCCCTAAATAAACACCTCCACTTCCAGTCAAGCAGCTCATCAAGGCCTTCAGGGTTATTTGTAAAATGCCTGTATGTGTTTTGGAGCTGGTTGGGACCAGCTATAAGCTTCTCTGTCATTTGTGGTCCATCATACAGGCCTATATGTATCAGTTTTATATTTGAAGACATACCTGTGCATTTAAAGGGAGGCTTTATCAGATTTATCTCACTTTTGGGAACAATTTTATCCCAGAAGTAAAACCTTCCCATAAACAGCATCACTGTCTGGATCTCTGGAGAAAGTGTTTAAGAAACACTGTGGAGTGTTATGAAAGCCATTCACCTTTTCGGATCCAATAGGAGACAATGGATATAGCAGTAAAATGACACAGTTTCAGGTACGTGACATAAAAATGATTTTTGTTTGAAAGACTTATTAGTCCTTTTCAATGGTAGACTAAAATTGATGTTATGTCATTAATGGGCATAAAAAAATAATAATAATAAAAAAAACTCCAAAAATACTCTCAATGTTTAACCTTGTATGTTTCATATTATTATTATTAAATTGTATGCTACAGAGCAGACCCTGAAGAACAAATGTTTGTTAGTTTGTTTTTAAAATGATATGCCTCGCATTTCTTCTAAAAAACAGGCACATTCACTTGCACTCAAAGTGCGACAATGTGGCGAGTTGATATGTGTAGGGTTTTTTTTTTTTTTGTTGTTAGTATTATTAGGCCTAGTAAAAACAAAATATATATATTAAAAAGGCTTGAGGGGGTAAATGTGGCTGTTTGTGTTGCAGCTGCAGCCGGGGACATGTATCATTACGGGTCGATCCATGTACCTAACAATTTTTGATGTCTTTCAGATGTTTATGATTTACAATGCATGTAAAACTGACATCTTAAAGAGGTCTGTCAGATGTTTGTACACAGTAGATGCTTTCCAAATCAAGTGATCTTTAACAGACGTACCAAAAGTTTACCAAATAAGCAAGTCTTATTTTAGCTAGCTTGATTTGGCTCAAAATAAGTCAGACTAACTGAAATAAACCAGGCTTATTTGGTAAACTTCTTTTATGAAACCCCACAGGTCCGGATCTACGGGAGGTGCTAGAACCGTGTTTTCATGTTGTGTCTGGTAAACATGAAAGATTGTGGTAACCGATGACACTTTAAATATAATTAAAATAGAAATTGAATAGAAACACTGAATAAAATCTAAATTTGAGCGCATTAAAGAAAGTGTATTAATAAATATTGTTGAAATATCCCAGGTTATAACAACAGATATTTTAATACGGAGAACAGGTGGTAACAAGCAACTCTGAATTATCACGATTGACCGCCAGAGGGAAGCTTTTTTCTAATCAGTGTTTTGAGATCGTATCAAAAATGTAAAGTGAATTCAGGTAAAGTTGATGTAGAATATAAAGGTTTAAAATATGGACACAAAATAGTTTGAAGTGTTTAGAGAGCATAGACAGAAAAACATTTTTACATATGGTTACCATTTTAAGGGGCCGTTCACATGTCACGTGTCAATCCACAGCAGTCATAACTTTTCTTTTAGACATTATACTCAGTTTTGGACAAGCGATGGTAAGTGCAAATACTGTAATGCAAATCGACTGAAGGTACTGAAGAGTGGAGAATTTAATTTTTACTGTACTGTTGGTGATCCAGTGTAAATATATAATACAGTATAAAAGGACAGTTTTTTTTATTTTTTTATTTTTTACATTTTTTAAACTCTAGCCTAATATTTTTTTTTCCCTGGGCCCACCTAAGTGTCATTAATTATCTGTGCACATTTAACTTAAATCTCAGCAAAATTAAACGTTCCTGTGGCTATAGATGTATATAACCTACAGGCACCTATATTTTTTTCTTGATTAACAAACGTTTACTTGCGCTCTTGTGCTTCTGCCTCCGCTATGGTCGTGTCAATCATCTCGCTGTATCATGGTCTCCTGCGCTGTTGCTTGTGCTGTATGAAGCAGGCGATTGTCTGTTGTCCCGCTGAACTACCTTGATATTATTTCTATAAAAATTACTTCAATATAATATTTTAATAAAAAACGACGGTGGGGCGGTGGGCAAGTAGGCTAATTTAATGGTTAAATGGCCGAACATCGTGAAAAGCGACTTTTTTTAAAGCGTTATTTTTTATCTAGCTGATATCAACATTTTACTTAGGCTAAGCATCAAGGCTTTGCACACTTATACTAACTTAAATCCTGGCGAAATGAAACGTTCCTGTGGCTATGATATACAGTGCAGTAAAAAATCAAATTCTCCACCCTCGGTAGATTTGCATTACAGTATTTGCACTTACCATCGCTTGTCCAAAACTGAACATAATGTCTAAAAGAAACGTTAAGACTGCTGTGCATTTACACTTGACTGAACACTGATCTGTTATTCTTTGCGCTGTCTGGGTACCGCAGATGCTCAGATTTAAAATCATTCAGCAAAATAAAACATGCTGGATGCAGATTAATATTTGTGAAATAAATATTTGTGAAACGAGTTAGGTTGAACAGAAGTCAGGGGACTATCATCTTGTTGACTCTCATTTTAATAGAAACAGCCAGGTATGCAATGGTTAAAAGAATCAAGAAATAAGACACAAGCTGTAAATTATTTTTAAAGCCATAAATCTATTGTTTGAATAATTTGTAACTATTTGAACTTCTTGTGTACATGTGATTTTCTAATTGCTTTTCAAATTTTATTATTATTATTATTATTATATTTTTAGTTACATTGTATAATATTTTGATGTAATTAATGTTATTGCACTTGTGTGTTGTTTTAAAGACTGCAAAAGAATGAAAATAAATAAATAATGGTCTTTTATTTTGTTGAACGAACAATGGATGGTGTCACCGGTCCAGGTTTGATTGACCAATCGGCGTAAAGGGGCGTCTCATGATCGAGCCAATATCTCGTTTTTTCGTTTTCTGAACTAATGAAAAAACGAATAAATGAGCCGTTTTCTTATTTCTGCTTATTTCGTTTCAATTTGAAAATGAAATGAATAAAACGTACACGGACCGTACAGGGACCCAATTCATCTAGATTATCTAACATTTGTTTTCCTTTTTTTACTGGTAAAGAGTTGACATTTTTTTCTTCTGTGGTCTACTGTACAGACGTGAATTTACTTTTCCCTTAACCTGAGGCTTTTGGTATGAAAAGGCTTTTACATTGTCAAAAAAAAAAAAAAATAGTAGGCTACTTTTTATATTAAAACAAACAAGCAAGCCAGATTTAAACAGTAACGCAAAAGTAATGTAATGCATTACTTTCCATAAAAAAGTAACTAATGCGAGGTAAATCGTCACAATTAAAAGAACCAAAGACTTACTTCAGTCTGTGTGCACTGAATTTATTTAATACACGACTTTCACAATTTGAGTTGAATTATAAATGAACTTTTCTACAACATTCTAATGTATTGAGATGCACCTGAGCACCTCTTTAGCTAAAAGAAAAGGCAATTGTTACTTTTTTTCTTTTTCCATAAAATGATATGCTTCTTATTTCTACTTTTAAATAATCAAAATCTGCCCATTTTTACTTCCTTTTTTCACGAAAAGAGAGGAGAGTTGACTTTTTTCTTTGTTAATCAACATTATGGCGAACTTTGGTTGAAGCGATAATATGTCGGGGGAAAAATAGTTATACGTTTATATGCTTTAATAATACTATTTCTTTGAGGGTGGGGTGGTTGTTATTCTTGCAACTGCAGTCCGGGGCGTGTGTCTTTACGGGTCGATCTGTGTAGGGCTGCTGCTGGTGTGTCTTCTTTAAATAGCTCACTCTTGACTTCAGCTTTCGCTTACGGCCATACCACCCTGAGCACGCCCGATCTCGTCCGATCTCGGAAGCTAAGCAGGGTCGGGCCTGGTTAGTACTTGGATGGGAGACCGCCTGGGAATACCAGGTGCTGTAAGCTTTTGCTTTTCCTACACTCCTCAACTAATACACTAACACATGACTCAGAATTATTGCTTGTTCCCTTTAACATTTTAAACTGATTGCTTCATTTATTTTCTTTCATTTTGTTTTCTCTGGAATTTCTTTCTGCTTACAGTGTTGCAAAGGATATATTCTTCCTTTCTCCTCCAGGGGGCGATCGAGAGACCTTTTCTCTGCAGTAAATCTCTCAAGCACTTCATACACTACCAGTCAAAAGTTTTTGGACAGTAAGATTTGTAATGTTTTTTTTTTTTTTTTTTTTTTAAAGGAACTCTCTTCTGCATTTATTTGATCCAAAATACCACAAAAGCAGTAATATTCTGAAATACTTTTACCTTTTAAGGTAATTTGTAAAATATTTTTTTAATTTTAAAATAATATTCTTTTTGAATATATTTTAATATATCAATATAAAATGTAATTGATTCTTGTGATTTCATTCATTTCATTTTAATATGCTGATTTGCTGTTCAAGAAACATTTATTATTATTAATATCTATATTTAAAATAGTTGAGTACATGTTCAGGATTCTTTGATGAATAGAAAGATCCAAAGATCAGCATGATGAATGTATTTATCATCATGTTTTATTAATTGAAAGCATCCTTGCTAAATAAAACTGTATTTTTCTATAAACATTTTTTTTCTTACAGTTCAAAAACTTTTGACTTGTATAAAGTGCTTAGAGATTTACTGTAGAGAAAAGGTCTCTCGATCGCCCCCTGGAGGAGAAAGGAAGAATATGTTCTTTGCAACACTGTAAGCAGAAAGAAATCACAAAGAAAATAAATAAAGCAATCAGTTAAAAATGATAAAGGGAACAAGCAATAAGTCATGTGTAAGTGTATTAGCTGAGGAGTGTATGTTAATGGTCACATGACACGCAAGAAAAACAAACAAACAAACAAACAAACAAACTTTTTTTTTACATTTGATTTGAATAATTACATTATAATTATGTATTATTATTATTTTGGTTATTTTGACACGATTTAAACTGCAATATGACATTTCATTCAAGCGCTCAAATCCTTAAGCTTAAAAAATTCTGTATATCATTTATTTTGGTGGTATACTGTTGAAATGCAGTAAACTTCTTCTGTTCACAAAATTTTGAAACGTATGCAGCTGTGTATATAAACAAAGTGAAACCAGCACACATTGTGTTCTCAAAACCCTCTGCGAATCTCTCATGAACCTCAGGGCTTCACAAACCTTGGGTGCCAAAGTCAGTTCATGAGGGTTTTGCAGAGTTTAGCTTCAGCCCTAAATAAACACCTCCACTTCCAGTCAAGCAGCTCATCAAGGCCTTCAGGGTTATTTGTAAAATGCCTGTATGTGTTTTGGAGCTGGTTGGGACCAGCTATAAGCTTCTCTGTCATTTGTGGTCCATCATACAGGCCTATATGTATCAGTTTTATATTTGAAGACATACCTGTGCATTTAAAGGGAGGCTTTATCAGATTTATCTCACTTTTGGGAACAATTTTATCCCAGAAGTAAAACCTTCCCATAAACAGCATCACTGTCTGGATCTCTGGAGAAAGTGTTTAAGAAACACTGTGGAGTGTTATGAAAGCCATTCACCTTTTCGGATCCAATAGGAGACAATGGATATAGCAGTAAAATGACACAGTTTCAGGTACGTGACATAAAAATGATTTTTGTTTGAAAGACTTATTAGTCCTTTTCAATGGTAGACTAAAATTGATGTTATGTCATTAATGGGCATAAAAAAATAATAATAATAAAAAAAACTCCAAAAATACTCTCAATGTTTAACCTTGTATGTTTCATATTATTATTATTAAATTGTATGCTACAGAGCAGACCCTGAAGAACAAATGTTTGTTAGTTTGTTTTTAAAATGATATGCCTCGCATTTCTTCTAAAAAACAGGCACATTCACTTGCACTCAAAGTGCGACAATGTGGCGAGTTGATATGTGTAGGGTTTTTTTTTTTTTGTTGTTAGTATTATTAGGCCTAGTAAAAACAAAATATATATATTAAAAAGGCTTGAGGGGGTAAATGTGGCTGTTTGTGTTGCAGCTGCAGCCGGGGACATGTATCATTACGGGTCGATCCATGTACCTAACAATTTTTGATGTCTTTCAGATGTTTATGATTTACAATGCATGTAAAACTGACATCTTAAAGAGGTCTGTCAGATGTTTGTACACAGTAGATGCTTTCCAAATCAAGTGATCTTTAACAGACGTACCAAAAGTTTACCAAATAAGCAAGTCTTATTTTAGCTAGCTTGATTTGGCTCAAAATAAGTCAGACTAACTGAAATAAACCAGGCTTATTTGGTAAACTTCTTTTATGAAACCCCACAGGTCCGGATCTACGGGAGGTGCTAGAACCGTGTTTTCATGTTGTGTCTGGTAAACATGAAAGATTGTGGTAACCGATGACACTTTAAATATAATTAAAATAGAAATTGAATAGAAACACTGAATAAAATCTAAATTTGAGCGCATTAAAGAAAGTGTATTAATAAATATTGTTGAAATATCCCAGGTTATAACAACAGATATTTTAATACGGAGAACAGGTGGTAACAAGCAACTCTGAATTATCACGATTGACCGCCAGAGGGAAGCTTTTTTCTAATCAGTGTTTTGAGATCGTATCAAAAATGTAAAGTGAATTCAGGTAAAGTTGATGTAGAATATAAAGGTTTAAAATATGGACACAAAATAGTTTGAAGTGTTTAGAGAGCATAGACAGAAAAACATTTTTACATATGGTTACCATTTTAAGGGGCCGTTCACATGTCACGTGTCAATCCACAGCAGTCATAACTTTTCTTTTAGACATTATACTCAGTTTTGGACAAGCGATGGTAAGTGCAAATACTGTAATGCAAATCGACTGAAGGTACTGAAGAGTGGAGAATTTAATTTTTACTGTACTGTTGGTGATCCAGTGTAAATATATAATACAGTATAAAAGGACAGTTTTTTTTATTTTTTTATTTTTTACATTTTTTAAACTCTAGCCTAATATTTTTTTTTCCCTGGGCCCACCTAAGTGTCATTAATTATCTGTGCACATTTAACTTAAATCTCAGCAAAATTAAACGTTCCTGTGGCTATAGATGTATATAACCTACAGGCACCTATATTTTTTTCTTGATTAACAAACGTTTACTTGCGCTCTTGTGCTTCTGCCTCCGCTATGGTCGTGTCAATCATCTCGCTGTATCATGGTCTCCTGCGCTGTTGCTTGTGCTGTATGAAGCAGGCGATTGTCTGTTGTCCCGCTGAACTACCTTGATATTATTTCTATAAAAATTACTTCAATATAATATTTTAATAAAAAACGACGGTGGGGCGGTGGGCAAGTAGGCTAATTTAATGGTTAAATGGCCGAACATCGTGAAAAGCGACTTTTTTTAAAGCGTTATTTTTTATCTAGCTGATATCAACATTTTACTTAGGCTAAGCATCAAGGCTTTGCACACTTATACTAACTTAAATCCTGGCGAAATGAAACGTTCCTGTGGCTATGATATACAGTGCAGTAAAAAATCAAATTCTCCACCCTCGGTAGATTTGCATTACAGTATTTGCACTTACCATCGCTTGTCCAAAACTGAACATAATGTCTAAAAGAAACGTTAAGACTGCTGTGCATTTACACTTGACTGAACACTGATCTGTTATTCTTTGCGCTGTCTGGGTACCGCAGATGCTCAGATTTAAAATCATTCAGCAAAATAAAACATGCTGGATGCAGATTAATATTTGTGAAATAAATATTTGTGAAACGAGTTAGGTTGAACAGAAGTCAGGGGACTATCATCTTGTTGACTCTCATTTTAATAGAAACAGCCAGGTATGCAATGGTTAAAAGAATCAAGAAATAAGACACAAGCTGTAAATTATTTTTAAAGCCATAAATCTATTGTTTGAATAATTTGTAACTATTTGAACTTCTTGTGTACATGTGATTTTCTAATTGCTTTTCCAATTTTATTATTATTATTATTATTATTATATTTTTAGTTACATTGTATAATATTTTGATGTAATTAATGTTATTGCACTTGTGTGTTGTTTTAAAGACAGAATGAAAATAAATAAATAATGGTCTTTTATTTTGTTGAACGAACAATGGATGGTGTCACCGGTCCAGGTTTGATTGACCAATCGGCGTAAAGGGGCGTCTCATGATCGAGCCAATATCTCGTTTTTTCGTTTTCTGAACTAATGAAAAAACGAATAAATGAGCCGTTTTCTTATTTCTGCTTATTTCGTTTCAAT
Source organism: Garra rufa (assembly GCF_049309525.1). Classification (NCBI taxonomy): domain Eukaryota; kingdom Metazoa; phylum Chordata; class Actinopteri; order Cypriniformes; family Cyprinidae; genus Garra; species Garra rufa. The sequence continues at coordinate 2,165,484 of NW_027394276.1, read as the reverse complement.
TTGAAAGTGAAATGAATAAAACGTACACGGACCGTACAGGGACCCAATTCATCTAGATTATCTAACATTTGTTTTCCTTTTTTTACTGGTAAAGAGTTGACATTTTTTTCTTCTGTGGTCTACTGTACAGACGTGAATTTACTTTTCCCTTAACCTGAGGCTTTTGGTATGAAAAGGCTTTTACATTGTCAAAAAAAAAAAAAAAAAATAGTAGGCTACTTTTTATATTAAAACAAACAAGCAAGCCAGATTTAAACAGTAACGCAAAAGTAATGTAATGCATTACTTTCCATAAAAAAGTAACTAATGCGAGGTAAATCGTCACAATTAAAAGAACCAAAGACTTACTTCAGTCTGTGTGCACTGAATTTATTTAATACACGACTTTCACAATTTGAGTTGAATTATAAATGAACTTTTCTACAACATTCTAATGTATTGAGATGCACCTGAGCACCTCTTTAGCTAAAAGAAAAGGCAATTGTTACTTTTTTTCTTTTTCCATAAAATGATATGCTTCTTATTTCTACTTTTAAATAATCAAAATCTGCCCATTTTTACTTCCTTTTTTCACGAAAAGAGAGGAGAGTTGACTTTTTTCTTTGTTAATCAACATTATGGCGAACTTTGGTTGAAGCGATAATATGTCGGGGGAAAAAATAGTTATACGTTTATATGCTTTAATAATACTATTTCTTTGAGGGTGGGGTGGTTGTTATTCTTGCAACTGCAGTCCGGGGCGTGTGTCTTTACGGGTCGATCTGTGTAGGGCTGCTGCTGGTGTGTCTTCTTTAAATAGCTCACTCTTGACTTCAGCTTTCGCTTACGGCCATACCACCTTGAGCGCTCCCTAGTGGTGACAGGAAGTGGTACAGTGAGAGAAGCAAGGAGGAAGAAGGAGTGTGTTTGTTTGAGTGGAGTAAAGGATTCAATTCTTTTCACATTGTTTGGAAAAACTGCTCCAAAGGAGTTTTTGCGTGTTGGGGGGTCATTTAATCCTCAAACAGTGTCGTGCTGTTTGGGGATAAATACCTCACACAGCGAGGAAAGAGAAATGGCTGGACAACAGGAGACGGGAAGAGGTCGAAACATGCAGGACAAGAGAGATGGAGAGCGCAGCTATGGAAAGGAACTGACGGTGCTGGTGGAGATGGAGGGGGAGGACAGAATCACAATGATGGAACTATTAAAGAGTGTGAAGGAAGAATGCGGAGGAGTGATCGGTTGCAGGTATAAATCTCCAAAAGAGTATGAGTTAACAATGGAAGATATGAAGGCAAAAGGAAAAATTCTGGATGGTTTGAAGATAAAAAACAGTCGTGTAATGGTGAAGGAAGTGGATTGCATGGAGGTGGTTGTTTCTTTCTTAGGACTTCCTATGTATATTCAAGATGAAGAAATATTGAGCAAACTAAAGGATTGGGGAGTAACAGAAGCGTCTAAAATCAAGAGGAGAATGTGGCCGGGAACCGACATCGCGGATGGGACAAGGTTTTTAAAAGTTAAGTTCAATAATGTTGTTAAATCGTTGCCCTATTCAACGAAATTTGAGACGCTCGGAGGGACAGAACACTTTAGGGTGATACATGACCGACAAGTGAAGGTTTGCCGTTTGTGTATACAACCGGGACATGTTGTGAGGGACTGCCCGAGCTTTAGGTGTTTTAGATGCGATAAACAAGGACACTATGCAAGAGAGTGCAAAGAGGTGAATTGTGAAGTGTGTGGAATGCGGCCAGGACTGTGCGTGTGTGAAACGCCGGCTATGATGGAAGAAAGGAACGGCGAGGGGATAATGGAAGATCTGTACGAGGAGCTGGAGAGTGAAGAAAAAGAAGAGGAAGAGGTAATTGTTGAAGGAGAGATGAGTCAAAGCACTTGGGGAGAGAAAGAGAGAGCGACAAACAGGGGAGATACTAAGAGTGAGAGCAGCCCAGAGGAGGCGGGCGCGGGGCAACAGATGAGACAGAGAAAGAAGAAAAAAAGAACAGCAGGTAAAGAGATGGATCAGAGAGGTCTGGAGTGTGAAGATGGAAACGGGAAGACGGAAAAAAATGACAATGAAGAAGGTGGTAATGCTAAAAGTCAAGGAGAAAAACATCTGGAGAGAAGAGGAATGAAGAAAGACGAAGGGGGAGGAAAGGAGAAAGAAATGATAGAAAATCCTGTGAAAAACGGAGAGGAAGACATGGATACATGTGAGGGGAAAGGTATATTGAAAAAAAGAAAGAAGGAAAGACTGGAGGAGCAAAAGGCAGAAAGTAAGAGTTTGATTTAATTGGAATGAGTATAAATCCCTTAAAAACTGTGATAATCATTATGTGGGGTATTTTGCACATTGCGTGTCTGAACAGTAACGGGCTAAGAGACCTAAAAAAGTTTGAGAGGGTGAAGAGACTGTTAAAAGCTGATGTGCTATGCCTACAAGAGACGCATTGGACAGGGGATATAATGGACAATATAAAAAAGAGTTGGGAGGGGGAAATTTATGTGAGTCATGGAAATGTAAAAGCATGTGGAGTGGCGATTTTGATAAAAAGAGACAGAGTGCAAAATGTGAAACAAATTTATAAAGATGGAAATGGGAGAATGCTAGGACTTGAATTTAAGTTTTGTAATGAAATGTTTAGGCTTATAAACATTTATGCACCGAATATAGAGATTGACAGAAAAGAAGTCTTTAAGGAAATGAAGACACAATGGAAAGAGAAGTGTATAGTAGTTGGGGATTTCAACGTGTGGTGCACGAGACTGGATGCTTCCAGTAGTGCTAATTTTAAATCTGATGGGTCAAGAAAGTTCTTAACAGAGTGGATGCAGAATGAAGACATAGTAGATGTGTGGAGGGAAGAGAATCCATATAAAAGAGAATTTTCGAGAAGACAAATGGTGATGGGTAATTTGAAACAGAGTCGTATAGATTTATGTTTGGCAAAAAGAGAAATGTTAAAATATGTTAAAAATGTGAAATATAAGTTTGTCAGTTTAAGTGATCATGCTGTGATGACAGTCAAGATGGGTGTAAGTGAAGAGGAGAGGGGAGGGGGTTTGTGGTGTCTGAATGCAAATTTGTTAAATGAAGAGGCATATAAAGAAAATATTGTAAAATGTATAAATTATGAAATGCAGAATTCTCTATTTGAGGAAAATGTATGTGAATGGTGGGAGGGAATGAAAGAGAAAATTAAAAAAAGAAGTATTAGGTATTCAAAACAAAGAGATTTTATGAGGAGGAGTAAAGCAGAAGCTTTGGAAAATGCATTAAAAGGGGAAGCGGAAAAAATAGAAAATAATCCTGAGTACAGTGAAGAGTGCTTTTGGAGGTTAAAAACAGAATTAGAGGAGTATGAAAAGGAAAAAAGCAAGGGAGCTATAATAAGAAGTAGAGCTCAGTATGCTTTAGAGGGAGAAAGAAGTACAAAATTCTTCCTAAATTTAGAAAATAAAAAGCAGAGGAGAAAACACATTGTAGAGTTAGAAAATAGAAAAGGCGATAAAATAAATGATTTTGTTGGGATAATAGGAGAAGTGGAGAATTTTTATAGGGAATTATTCAAGAAAGAGGGTGTAAAACAAGAATGTGTGGATGAAGTCTTGAGTACTGTGAACGTGAAGCTAGACGAGGATGAGAAGAATATGTGCGAAAGAGATATAGGTATTGAAGAAATAAAAGATGCAATAAATCAGACAAAAAAGAATAAAAGTCCGGGCTCGGATGGTTTGACACATGAGTTCTATAAGGCCTTCATAGGGACCCTAGCACCAATACTGCTAAGGTTGTATAAAGGTATGGAGGAGAGAGGGGAAATGCCGAGATCCATGGGCTTAGGAATAATAACTATCTTATATAAAAATAAAGGAAATCCATTGAAGTTGGAAAATTATAGGCCTTTGAGTCTGCTTAATTCGGATTATAAAATTTTAACAAAAGTAATAGCCAATAGAATTAAACAGGTTGTAGGGAGTATTGTGTCGCCTAGCCAAGCATACAGTATAATGGGGAGAGACATTATGGATATCATATGTACAATAAGAGACGTTGTAGAAAACATGGGAAAGGATGGGGAAGGGGGGTTGGTTTTATCTGTGGATTTGAATAAAGCTTTTGATAGAGTGGAGCACAGTTTTATTGAGCAGACAATGGCGAGATATGGGTTTGGAGACAGAATAAGAAAATGGATCAAATTAATATATGACAATGCCCGGAGCTGTGTTAAAATTAATGGGGCATTAACTGACCCCTTTCCATTAGAAAGGTTAGTCAGACAAGGGTGCCCATTATCTGCTTTGTTATATTCAATAACAGCGGAGCCGCTGGCATCTTTGATAAAAAGTGATAAAGAAATAAGAGGTATTCAAATTCCTTATGGAGGAGTAAGTGTAATCCACCAATATGCTGATGACACAACTTTTACTGTCAAGGATGTAGAGAGTGTTAAGAGAATAAAAATGCAGATAGAAAAATATGGAAAAGCTTCAGGTGCAAAGATAAATGTTGACAAGTCAGAAATAATAAGTATAGGAGGGGTGGAGATAAAAGGGTCAGATGTTCCATTTAAAATAACGAAAGAGTATTTAAGGATATTAGGAGTGAATATTGGAGTAAATGCGAAAGAGGCTAGAGATGCCACATGGACTGGAGTTTTAAATAAAATAAAACAAGTACTTAATTTCTGGAGGCAAAGAGAATTGAGATTAAGAGGAAAGGTAGTTGTGGCTAATTCGTTAATACTCACTAAATGCAATTATGTGATGGGAGCAATTGACATGCCAGACTGGGTTTTGAACGGAATAAAAGAGGCTGTGAATAATTTTGTGTGGGGAGGTAAAGGAATTAAAATATCAACAAAAACACTGATAGCAGACTATAAGGAGGGAGGCCTGAGGTTGATAGACTTAGAGGTTAAGAGGAAAGCAATAAGAGTTAAAACAATAAAAAAATATTTATGTGACAAAGTACAGTATGGGTGGAAGGGATATATGAAATTTTTTTTAAATAAAGGTGGAGGATGTGGTGAGGAAGGACTGTTTATGGCTTTTAAAAAACCTATGACTGAGAAAATGCCAATGTTTTATCAAGAAGTATTTAGTGCTTGGGCTGAGTTTTTGGTTAATGTTAATTATGAATGTGATAATATAAATCAAGTACTTGACCAGCCATTATTTCTGAATCCAAAAATTAAAAGGGGAGGGAAAATGCTTTATAATAAGTTGTTTATGAGGGCGGGAGTTAGGAAAGTGAAAGACATGGCATATGAATATGTTAAAGGTTTTTTGCCAAATAGAGCTATATATGATTGTGTAGTAGGATGGGATGATGAAATTGAGAAATCTAAAGTGGATTGTGAATGTGAAAACATTAAAACAAGCCTACCAGAAGGGTGGGTGCAAAGGATTGAGAAAGAGACTGTAAAAATAGGAGATTGGGGATTTCCTGAAATGTATGTTATTGATAAAAAGGGAAAAAAGTTTTTGTGTCAGTTAAATGTGAAAACATGTTATAAGATGATGGTGAAAAAGGAAATCAAAATGCCTGCCTCTGAGGTGGTTTGGCCAAGGGTATTCCCTGGAATAAATGTAAAGACAATTTGGAGGAATTTAAATGTGAAATACAATGGACTGGATTGTGAAAACCTGGACTTTAAATTAAGGCATAATAGAATATATACAAAGGTGGTGATTCATCAAATGAACAAAAATGTAAAACGAGAATGTGATGTATGTGGGACAGAGCCAGAAACATTAATGCACATTTTTTTTGAATGCAAAGAGTTGGAAGCATTTCATACAGAACTAAAAGTGTTGGTGAAAAAAGGAACGGGGAAAGATGTGATAGGGGATGAATGGAGAAAGCTGTTTTTGTTTGGGATAAACATGAATAAAAAGGATAGGAAAGTGAATTTATGGAACTTTGTATTAAGTAATGCAAGATATGCGATATGGGTAAGGAGGAATATGGCGTATTATGATAAGAAAAAAGTGGATGTAAGGGCAATGTTCAAGACGATGTTAAGGAAAAATGTGTATTTGATGTGGAAATGTTTGCCTAAAGAGGAATTTGAAAAGGCTTTTGTGGAAGGCAATGAGCTGGTTTGTATAGAAGAGGGAAAAGGGTTATGTATAAAATTTTGATAAATATGATTTACGATGAGTCTTGCATCAAAATGTCATTGTTTTGATTTGGGTTTGTGGTTTGTATTTATGTTGTGTTTTTGAAGTGATATACACATGTCATAAGTTTGAAGATGTAAAGATGTGAAATTGAATTATTTTTGTCATGTAAATATTTATTTTGTACTTTTTGATAATAAAAAAAAAAAAAAAAAAAGCACGCCCGATCTCGTCCGATCTCGGAAGCTAAGCAGGGTCGGGCCTGGTTAGTACTTGGATGGGAGACCGCCTGGGAATACCAGGTGCTGTAAGCTTTTGCTTTTCCTACACTCCTCAACTAATACACTAACACATGACTCAGAATTATTGCTTGTTCCCTTTAACATTTTAAACTGATTGCTTCATTTATTTTCTTTCATTTTGTTTTCTCTGGAATTTCTTTCTGCTTACAGTGTTGCAAAGGATATATTCTTCCTTTCTCCTCCAGGGGGCGATCGAGAGACCTTTTCTCTGCAGTAAATCTCTCAAGCACTTCATACACTACCAGTCAAAAGTTTTTGGACAGTAAGATTTGTAATGTTTTTTTTTTTGTTTTTTTTTTAAAGGAACTCTCTTCTGCATTTATTTGATCCAAAATACCACAAAAGCAGTAATATTCTGAAATACTTTTACCTTTTAAGGTAATTTGTAAAATATTTTTTTAATTTTAAAATAATATTCTTTTTGAATATATTTTAATATATCAATATAAAATGTAATTGATTCTTGTGATTTCATTCATTTCATTTTAATATGCTGATTTGCTGTTCAAGAAACATTTATTATTATTAATATCTATATTTAAAATAGTTGAGTACATGTTCAGGATTCTTTGATGAATAGAAAGATCCAAAGATCAGCATGATGAATGTATTTATCATCATGTTTTATTAATTGAAAGCATCCTTGCTAAATAAAACTGTATTTTTCTATAAACATTTTTTTTCTTACAGTTCAAAAACTTTTGACTTGTATAAAGTGCTTAGAGATTTACTGTAGAGAAAAGGTCTCTCGATCGCCCCCTGGAGGAGAAAGGAAGAATATGTTCTTTGCAACACTGTAAGCAGAAAGAAATCACAAAGAAAATAAATAAAGCAATCAGTTAAAAATGATAAAGGGAACAAGCAATAAGTCATGTGTAAGTGTATTAGCTGAGGAGTGTATGTTAATGGTCACATGACACGCAAGAAAAACAAACAAACAAACAAACAAACAAACAAACTTTTTTTTTACATTTGATTTGAATAATTACATTATAATTATGTATTATTATTATTTTGGTTATTTTGACACGATTTAAACTGCAATATGACATTTCATTCAAGCGCTCAAATCCTTAAGCTTAAAAAATTCTGTATATCATTTATTTTGGTGGTATACTGTTGAAATGCAGTAAACTTCTTCTGTTCACAAAATTTTGAAACGTATGCAGCTGTGTATATAAACAAAGTGAAACCAGCACACATTGTGTTCTCAAAACCCTCTGCGAATCTCTCATGAACCTCAGGGCTTCACAAACCTTGGGTGCCAAAGTCAGTTCATGAGGGTTTTGCAGAGTTTAGCTTCAGCCCTAAATAAACACCTCCACTTCCAGTCAAGCAGCTCATCAAGGCCTTCAGGGTTATTTGTAAAATGCCTGTATGTGTTTTGGAGCTGGTTGGGACCAGCTATAAGCTTCTCTGTCATTTGTGGTCCATCATACAGGCCTATATGTATCAGTTTTATATTTGAAGACATACCTGTGCATTTAAAGGGAGGCTTTATCAGATTTATCTCACTTTTGGGAACAATTTTATCCCAGAAGTAAAACCTTCCCATAAACAGCATCACTGTCTGGATCTCTGGAGAAAGTGTTTAAGAAACACTGTGGAGTGTTATGAAAGCCATTCACCTTTTCGGATCCAATAGGAGACAATGGATATAGCAGTAAAATGACACAGTTTCAGGTACGTGACATAAAAATGATTTTTGTTTGAAAGACTTATTAGTCCTTTTCAATGGTAGACTAAAATTGATGTTATGTCATTAATGGGCATAAAAAAATAATAATAATAAAAAAAACTCCAAAAATACTCTCAATGTTTAACCTTGTATGTTTCATATTATTATTATTAAATTGTATGCTACAGAGCAGACCCTGAAGAACAAATGTTTGTTAGTTTGTTTTTAAAATGATATGCCTCGCATTTCTTCTAAAAAACAGGCACATTCACTTGCACTCAAAGTGCGACAATGTGGCGAGTTGATATGTGTAGGGTTTTTTTTTTTTTGTTGTTAGTATTATTAGGCCTAGTAAAAACAAAATATATATATTAAAAAGGCTTGAGGGGGTAAATGTGGCTGTTTGTGTTGCAGCTGCAGCCGGGGACATGTATCATTACGGGTCGATCCATGTACCTAACAATTTTTGATGTCTTTCAGATGTTTATGATTTACAATGCATGTAAAACTGACATCTTAAAGAGGTCTGTCAGATGTTTGTACACAGTAGATGCTTTCCAAATCAAGTGATCTTTAACAGACGTACCAAAAGTTTACCAAATAAGCAAGTCTTATTTTAGCTAGCTTGATTTGGCTCAAAATAAGTCAGACTAACTGAAATAAACCAGGCTTATTTGGTAAACTTCTTTTATGAAACCCCACAGGTCCGGATCTACGGGAGGTGCTAGAACCGTGTTTTCATGTTGTGTCTGGTAAACATGAAAGATTGTGGTAACCGATGACACTTTAAATATAATTAAAATAGAAATTGAATAGAAACACTGAATAAAATCTAAATTTGAGCGCATTAAAGAAAGTGTATTAATAAATATTGTTGAAATATCCCAGGTTATAACAACAGATATTTTAATACGGAGAACAGGTGGTAACAAGCAACTCTGAATTATCACGATTGACCGCCAGAGGGAAGCTTTTTTCTAATCAGTGTTTTGAGATCGTATCAAAAATGTAAAGTGAATTCAGGTAAAGTTGATGTAGAATATAAAGGTTTAAAATATGGACACAAAATAGTTTGAAGTGTTTAGAGAGCATAGACAGAAAAACATTTTTACATATGGTTACCATTTTAAGGGGCCGTTCACATGTCACGTGTCAATCCACAGCAGTCATAACTTTTCTTTTAGACATTATACTCAGTTTTGGACAAGCGATGGTAAGTGCAAATACTGTAATGCAAATCGACTGAAGGTACTGAAGAGTGGAGAATTTAATTTTTACTGTACTGTTGGTGATCCAGTGTAAATATATAATACAGTATAAAAGGACAGTTTTTTTTATTTTTTTATTTTTTACATTTTTTAAACTCTAGCCTAATATTTTTTTTTCCCTGGGCCCACCTAAGTGTCATTAATTATCTGTGCACATTTAACTTAAATCTCAGCAAAATTAAACGTTCCTGTGGCTATAGATGTATATAACCTACAGGCACCTATATTTTTTTCTTGATTAACAAACGTTTACTTGCGCTCTTGTGCTTCTGCCTCCGCTATGGTCGTGTCAATCATCTCGCTGTATCATGGTCTCCTGCGCTGTTGCTTGTGCTGTATGAAGCAGGCGATTGTCTGTTGTCCCGCTGAACTACCTTGATATTATTTCTATAAAAATTACTTCAATATAATATTTTAATAAAAAACGACGGTGGGGCGGTGGGCAAGTAGGCTAATTTAATGGTTAAATGGCCGAACATCGTGAAAAGCGACTTTTTTTAAAGCGTTATTTTTTATCTAGCTGATATCAACATTTTACTTAGGCTAAGCATCAAGGCTTTGCACACTTATACTAACTTAAATCCTGGCGAAATGAAACGTTCCTGTGGCTATGATATACAGTGCAGTAAAAAATCAAATTCTCCACCCTCGGTAGATTTGCATTACAGTATTTGCACTTACCATCGCTTGTCCAAAACTGAACATAATGTCTAAAAGAAACGTTAAGACTGCTGTGCATTTACACTTGACTGAACACTGATCTGTTATTCTTTGCGCTGTCTGGGTACCGCAGATGCTCAGATTTAAAATCATTCAGCAAAATAAAACATGCTGGATGCAGATTAATATTTGTGAAATAAATATTTGTGAAACGAGTTAGGTTGAACAGAAGTCAGGGGACTATCATCTTGTTGACTCTCATTTTAATAGAAACAGCCAGGTATGCAATGGTTAAAAGAATCAAGAAATAAGACACAAGCTGTAAATTATTTTTAAAGCCATAAATCTATTGTTTGAATAATTTGTAACTATTTGAACTTCTTGTGTACATGTGATTTTCTAATTGCTTTTCCAATTTTATTATTATTATTATTATTATTATATTTTTAGTTACATTGTATAATATTTTGATGTAATTAATGTTATTGCACTTGTGTGTTGTTTTAAAGACAGAATGAAAATAAATAAATAATGGTCTTTTATTTTGTTGAACGAACAATGGATGGTGTCACCGGTCCAGGTTTGATTGACCAATCGGCGTAAAGGGGCGTCTCATGATCGAGCCAATATCTCGTTTTTTCGTTTTCTGAACTAATGAAAAAACGAATAAATGAGCCGTTTTCTTATTTCTGCTTATTTCGTTTCAATTTGAAAGTGAAATGAATAAAACGTACACGGACCGTACAGGGACCCAATTCATCTAGATTATCTAACATTTGTTTTCCTTTTTTTACTGGTAAAGAGTTGACATTTTTTTCTTCTGTGGTCTACTGTACAGACGTGAATTTACTTTTCCCTTAACCTGAGGCTTTTGGTATGAAAAGGCTTTTACATTGTCAAAAAAAAAAAAAAATAGTAGGCTACTTTTTATATTAAAACAAACAAGCAAGCCAGATTTAAACAGTAACGCAAAAGTAATGTAATGCATTACTTTCCATAAAAAAGTAACTAATGCGAGGTAAATCGTCACAATTAAAAGAACCAAAGACTTACTTCAGTCTGTGTGCACTGAATTTATTTAATACACGACTTTCACAATTTGAGTTGAATTATAAATGAACTTTTCTACAACATTCTAATGTATTGAGATGCACCTGAGCACCTCTTTAGCTAAAAGAAAAGGCAATTGTTACTTTTTTTCTTTTTCCATAAAATGATATGCTTCTTATTTCTACTTTTAAATAATCAAAATCTGCCCATTTTTACTTCCTTTTTTCACGAAAAGAGAGGAGAGTTGACTTTTTTCTTTGTTAATCAACATTATGGCGAACTTTGGTTGAAGCGATAATATGTCGGGGGAAAAAATAGTTATACGTTTATATGCTTTAATAATACTATTTCTTTGAGGGTGGGGTGGTTGTTATTCTTGCAACTGCAGTCCGGGGCGTGTGTCTTTACGGGTCGATCTGTGTAGGGCTGCTGCTGGTGTGTCTTCTTTAAATAGCTCACTCTTGACTTCAGCTTTCGCTTACGGCCATACCACGCTGAGCGCCCTCTAGTGGAAGCAGGAAGTGGTACAGCTTGTTGGAGAAAGCAAACAGAGAGTGTTTTGAGTTTTGAGAACTGGAAACTGAAGCCTGTGTTTTTAAAACAACCTTTTTGAAAAAGAGGAATTGGTGGGCAGTCAAGTTATTTAATCCCCAAACGGCTATTGCTGTTTGGGGATAGATACTTTCTGTGCTGAGATGGCTACAATGTTGGATGACAAAATGGAGGTGGGAAGAGGCCTGGAGAAAAGGAACACAAGGGAAATGGATGGAGAACGGGACCAAAGAAGAAGGAATTATGAAAAGAGGCGAAGGAGAAGATAGAATAACGATGATGGAGATACTGAAGAAAGTGAGAGAAGAGTGTGGAGTGGTGATCGGCTGTAGATACAAAACACCAAAAGAATACGAGCTGACAATGGAAGAGGAAAAAGGAAAGAAGAAGTTGTTGGATGGGCTAAAGATAAAGAACAGTCGGATTATGGCGAAAGAGGTGGACTGTATGGAGATGGTGGTCTCATTTCTTGGTCTACCAATGTATATTCAGGATGAGGAGATACTGAGAAAGCTGTCGGAATGGGGAGTTAAAGCGGTCTCAAGAGTGAAAAGGAGAATGTGGCCGGGGACAGATATCGCTGATGGGACAAGATTTTTAAAGGTAAAATTCAATGATGTGGTAAAATCACTGCCATATTCAACAAAGTTTGAGACACTAGGAGGGACTGAGCACTTCAGAGTGATACATGACAGGCAAGTGAAAGTCTGTCGCCTGTGCATTCAGCCAGGTCACATTGTAAGAGACTGCCCAAGCTTCAGATGTTTTAAATGTGACAAGCAGGGACATTACGCCAGAGAGTGCAAGGAGGTGAACTGCATTATGTGCAATATGCGACCTGGATTATGTGTGTGTGAAACACTGCCGGAGATGGATGAGGAAAACAGCAATGAGGAGGATTCGGATCTGTATGAGGTGGATGAAGAGGTGGAGATCGAAGGAAAGGAAGGTGAAGCGACTGGAGAAGAAAGAAGGGATGCATGGAGTGGAGAAGAAAGAACAGTGGAGTGGAGAGCGATTGAGAATGTGAGCAGTCAAGAGGAGGAGGCTCCAGGGCAGAGGCAGAGAGAGAGAGAAAGAAAAAAGAAAGAAAGGAGAGCGGAACCCGGAAAGGAGATGGCTATGAAGGGCTTGGAGTGTGAAAATGGAGAAGGGGAAACAGCGAAAGGTGATGGAGAGAGTCAGGAGGGTGACAGTGCAAAAGGGCAAGGCGAAAAGCTGCAGGTGGAGGGATGTGGAGGAGTGCCAGAGAGTCTAGAGACAATCGAGGACGAGGACATGGACACAAGCGAAGGAAAAAGGGTGCAGAAGAAAAGAAAGAAGAAAGAAATGGAGGAGCACACTGCAGAAAGTAAGTGCATGGATTGAGCAAAATGAGTATGATTTTTTTCAAAATTATGATACTTGCTATGTGGGGCATTATGAACATTGCCTGTTTGAATAGCAATGGGTTAAGAGATGAAAATAAGTTTGAGAAGGTGAAGGGTTTGTTAAAAGCGGATATACTCTGTTTGCAAGAGACACACTGGTCTGATGAAATAATGGACAACATAAGAAAGAGGTGGGAAGGTGAAATTATTTCTAATCATGGGACTGCAAAATCCTGTGGAGTGGCAACCCTGATAAAAGGAGATCGATTAAACAATGTGAAGCAAATATACAAGGATGGAAATGGGAGATTGTTAGTGATTGAATTTGTATTTCACAATGAACTGTTCAGGCTGATAAACATTTATGCACCTAACACAGAAAATGAAAGAAAAGAAGTCTTTAAAGAAATTAAGCCGCTGTGTAAAGGCAACTTTATAATAGTCGGTGACTTTAATGTATGGTGCACAAGACTGGACGCGTCAAGCAGCGCAAACTTTAAGTCAGATGTATCCAGAAAATATTTAACTGAATGGATGCAAAATGAGGACATAGTTGATGTATGGAGGGATGAGAATCCCTACAAAAAAGACTTCTCTAGAAGACAATTGGTGATGGGAGTCTTGAAACAAAGCCGTATAGATTTATGTTTAACCAAAAGGGAAATGTTAAAATATATAAAAAATGTGAGATATAAGTTTGTGGGAGTAAGTGACCATGCTATGATGATGGTAAAGATGGGTGTGAATGAGGAGGAGAGGGGGGGAGGAATGTGGTGTTTGAATGCAGACTTGCTAAAAGAAGAGGCATATAAAGAAAATATCAGAAAATGTATAGATTATGAAATGGAAAATATCTTATTTGATGAAAATGTATGTGAGTGGTGGGAAAAAATGAAAGGGATAATTAAAAAAAGAAGTATTAGATATGCCAAACAAAGGAATTTTAAGAGAAGGAGCAAAGTTGAGGTAATGCAAAATGAATTGAAGAGGGAAGCAGAAAAAATAGAAATTAATCCCGAGCAAGATAAAGAACGCTTTATGCAGATAAATGCAGAAATAGAGGAGTATGAAAAAGAAAAAAGTAAGGGTGCAATAATAAGGAGTAGAGCGCAGTATGCGTTAGAGGGAGAAAGAAGCACAAAGTTCTTTCTAAACTTAGAAAAGAAAAAGCAGATGAAAAAGTATATAACAGAGTTGGAAAATGAAAAAGGAGATAAGATTACTGATTATGTGGAGATAATAAGAGAAGTAGAAATATTTTATAAGAAGCTATTTAAGAAAGAAGGGGTTAAACAGGAGTGTGTGGAGGAAGTTTTGAACTCTGTGAGTGTGAGGTTAAGTGAAAGTGAGAAAAATATATGTGAAAGTGACATAGGTATCGAAGAAATAAAAGAAGCAATAAAACAGACAAAGAAGAATAAAAGCCCGGGCTCAGACGGCTTAACGCATGAGTTTTACAAGACTTTTGAAGAGACTGTAGCACCAATATTGTGGAAGGTTTATAGAAGTATGGAAGAGAGAGGTGAAATGCCAGAGTCTATGGGGCTAGGAGTAATCACAATACTATATAAAAATAAAGGAAGTCCACTTAAGCTAGAAAATTATAGACCGTTGAGTCTGTTAAACACGGATTATAAAATACTGACAAAAGTGCTGGCAAATAGGATAAAAGAGGTGGTAGGGTCAATAGTATCACCAAGCCAAGCTTATAGCATAAAGGGAAGAGACAATACAGATACAATTTGCACAATAAGGGACGTAGTAGAAGGGATGGGGAAAGATGGGAAAGGGGGATTGGTTTTATCTATAGACTTAAACAAGGCTTTTGATAGGGTGGAACATAGCTTTATAGAACAGACAATGGGGAGATTTGGGTTTGGAGAGAGAATGCAAAAGTGGATAAAATTAATATATGTAAATGCTAAAAGTTGTGTTAAGGTTAATGGGGTGTTAACTGACCCCTTTCAGTTAGAGAGGTCAGTAAGGCAAGGCTGTCCGTTGTCTGCAATATTGTATTCAATAACAGCTGAGCCACTGGCGACACTCATCAAAAATGACAAGGAAATAAAAGGTATTCAAATACCAAATGGAGGATTGAGTGTAATACATCAATATGCAGATGATACAACTTTTACAGTTAGGGATATAGAGAGTATAAATAAAATTAGAAAACAGATGGAAAAATATGGGAAAGCGTCAGGTGCTAAAATAAATGTGGAAAAATCTGAAATAATGAGTATAGGAGGAATAAGGGTGGAAGGGTCAGATGTTCCATTTAAAATAACGAAAGATTTTATAAAAATTTTAGGGGTAAACGTAGGAGAGAATGCAAAAGAGGCAAGAGATGCAACATGGTCAGGAGTGCTAAACAAAATCAAGCAAGTGTTACAGTTTTGGAGACTAAGGGAATTAAGACTAAGAGGAAAAGTGGTAGTGGTTAATTCTTTATTGTTAACTAAATGTAATTATGTGATGGGAGCAATTGATTTACCAGACTGGGTGTTAAATGGAATAAAAGAGGCTGTGAATATTTTTGTGTGGAGTGGGAAAGGAGTAAAAATATCAGCAAAAACATTAATAGCAGATTACAGTGAGGGGGGGTTGAAATTGATGGATTTAGATGTGAAAAGGAAAGCAATAAGAGTTAAGACAATAAAAAAGTATTTATGTGGCAAAGTAGAATATGGATGGAAGGGGTATATGAGAAAATATTTAAATGAAGGAGGAGGGTGTGGTGAAGAAGGAGTGTTTATGGTTTTAAAAAAGCCAATGATTGAAAAGTTGCCTTTGTTTTACCAAGAAGTGTTTACTGCATGGGCTGAATTTGTGATAAATGTAAACTATGAATGTGAAAACATAAACCAAATACACAATCAGCCAATTTTCCTGAACCCAAGAATAAGGAGGGGAGGGAAAATGCTTTACAACAGACTGTTCATGAGAGCGGGGGTAAGGAAAGTAAAGGATATGGCTTACGAATATGTAAAAGGTTTTTTACCGAATAGAGCAATATATGATTGTGTGGTGGGGTGGGATGATGAAATTGAGAAAGCAAAAGTGGATGGTGAATGTGAAAACATTAAAAAAAGCCTGCCTGAAAGGTGGGTAGAAAGGATTGAAAGGGAAACTGTTAAAGTGGGAGATTGGGGAATGCCTGAAATGTACATTGTGGAAAATGGGAGAAAAAAGTTTTTGTGGGAGATAAATGTGAAAACTGTATACAAAATGATGGTCAGAAAGGAGATCAAAGTGCCTGCATCAGAAGCGGTATGGCCAAGATTGTTTCCTGATTTGAAAGTAAAAACAATATGGAGAAACTTAAATATAAAATACAACGGACTAGACTGTGAGAACTTGGACTTCAAGCTACGACACAATAGAATCTATACAAAGGTGGTAATTCATCAAATGAATAAAAATGTGAGTAGAGAATGTGATATATGTGAGACAGAGCCAGAAACTTTGATGCACATTTTCTTTGAGTGCAAGGAACTTGAGGAGTTTCATGGAAAAATGAAAAAACTGATAAAAGATGGAATGGGAAAAGGGGTTGCAGAAGATGAGTGGAAAAAACTGTTTTTGTTTGGTGAATGTACAAATTATAAGGATAGGAAGGTGAACTTTTGGAATTTGATTCTAAGTAATGCAAGGTATGCAATATGGGTGAGGAGGAATATGGCATACTATGAGAGAAAGAAAGTAGATGTGACTGAAATGTTCAAGAGTATTGTTAGAAAGAATATGTATATAATGTGGAAATACCTAAGCAAAGAAGAATTTGAAAAAGCATTTGTAGAAGAAAGTGGATTTATATGTACAAAAGAAAGGTTTAGTTTAACATTTTGAAAAGAAATGGTTATATTTAAGTTAGGTATTTTTGTTTTGGGTTTTTGGTTTCGTTTGAGTGATATAAAGGAGGGTTAAATTCAAAGCTCATGCTGTATATGCTAAATTGTCTTCAAATGTAATAAGATTGAAAGGTGTAATGAATGAAAAATGAGTTATGTAAATATTATTTTGTACTTTTTGATAAAAAAAAAAAAAAAAAAAAAAAAGCACGCCCGATCTCGTCCGATCTCGGAAGCTAAGCAGGGTCGGGCCTGGTTAGTACTTGGATGGGAGACCGCCTGGGAATACCAGGTGCTGTAAGCTTTTGCTTTTCCTACACTCCTCAACTAATACACTAACACATGACTCAGAATTATTGCTTGTTCCCTTTAACATTTTAAACTGATTGCTTCATTTATTTTCTTTCATTTTGTTTTCTCTGGAATTTCTTTCTGCTTACAGTGTTGCAAAGGATATATTCTTCCTTTCTCCTCCAGGGGGCGATCGAGAGACCTTTTCTCTGCAGTAAATCTCTCAAGCACTTCATACACTACCAGTCAAAAGTTTTTGGACAGTAAGATTTGTAATGTTTTTTTTTTTGTTTTTTTTTTAAAGGAACTCTCTTCTGCATTTATTTGATCCAAAATACCACAAAAGCAGTAATATTCTGAAATACTTTTACCTTTTAAGGTAATTTGTAAAATATTTTTTTAATTTTAAAATAATATTCTTTTTGAATATATTTTAATATATCAATATAAAATGTAATTGATTCTTGTGATTTCATTCATTTCATTTTAATATGCTGATTTGCTGTTCAAGAAACATTTATTATTATTAATATCTATATTTAAAATAGTTGAGTACATGTTCAGGATTCTTTGATGAATAGAAAGATCCAAAGATCAGCATGATGAATGTATTTATCATCATGTTTTATTAATTGAAAGCATCCTTGCTAAATAAAACTGTATTTTTCTATAAACATTTTTTTTCTTACAGTTCAAAAACTTTTGACTTGTATAAAGTGCTTAGAGATTTACTGTAGAGAAAAGGTCTCTCGATCGCCCCCTGGAGGAGAAAGGAAGAATATGTTCTTTGCAACACTGTAAGCAGAAAGAAATCACAAAGAAAATAAATAAAGCAATCAGTTAAAAATGATAAAGGGAACAAGCAATAAGTCATGTGTAAGTGTATTAGCTGAGGAGTGTATGTTAATGGTCACATGACACGCAAGAAAAACAAACAAACAAACAAACAAACAAACTTTTTTTTTACATTTGATTTGAATAATTACATTATAATTATGTATTATTATTATTTTGGTTATTTTGACACGATTTAAACTGCAATATGACATTTCATTCAAGCGCTCAAATCCTTAAGCTTAAAAAATTCTGTATATCATTTATTTTGGTGGTATACTGTTGAAATGCAGTAAACTTCTTCTGTTCACAAAATTTTGAAACGTATGCAACTGTGTATATAAACAAAGTGAAACCAGCACACATTGTGTTCTCAAAACCCTCTGCGAATCTCTCATGAACCTCAGGGCTTCACAAACCTTGGGTGCCAAAGTCAGTTCATGAGGGTTTTGCAGAGTTTAGCTTCAGCCCTAAATAAACACCTCCACTTCCAGTCAAGCAGCTCATCAAGGCCTTCAGGGTTATTTGTAAAATGCCTGTATGTGTTTTGGAGCTGGTTGGGACCAGCTATAAGCTTCTCTGTCATTTGTGGTCCATCATACAGGCCTATATGTATCAGTTTTATATTTGAAGACATACCTGTGCATTTAAAGGGAGGCTTTATCAGATTTATCTCACTTTTGGGAACAATTTTATCCCAGAAGTAAAACCTTCCCATAAACAGCATCACTGTCTGGATCTCTGGAGAAAGTGTTTAAGAAACACTGTGGAGTGTTATGAAAGCCATTCACCTTTTCGGATCCAATAGGAGACAATGGATATAGCAGTAAAATGACACAGTTTCAGGTACGTGACATAAAAATGATTTTTGTTTGAAAGACTTATTAGTCCTTTTCAATGGTAGACTAAAATTGATGTTATGTCATTAATGGGCATAAAAAAATAATAATAATAAAAAAAACTCCAAAAATACTCTCAATGTTTAACCTTGTATGTTTCATATTATTATTATTAAATTGTATGCTACAGAGCAGACCCTGAAGAACAAATGTTTGTTAGTTTGTTTTTAAAATGATATGCCTCGCATTTCTTCTAAAAAACAGGCACATTCACTTGCACTCAAAGTGCGACAATGTGGCGAGTTGATATGTGTAGGGTTTTTTTTTTTTTGTTGTTAGTATTATTAGGCCTAGTAAAAACAAAATATATATATTAAAAAGGCTTGAGGGGGTAAATGTGGCTGTTTGTGTTGCAGCTGCAGCCGGGGACATGTATCATTACGGGTCGATCCATGTACCTAACAATTTTTGATGTCTTTCAGATGTTTATGATTTACAATGCATGTAAAACTGACATCTTAAAGAGGTCTGTCAGATGTTTGTACACAGTAGATGCTTTCCAAATCAAGTGATCTTTAACAGACGTACCAAAAGTTTACCAAATAAGCAAGTCTTATTTTAGCTAGCTTGATTTGGCTCAAAATAAGTCAGACTAACTGAAATAAACCAGGCTTATTTGGTAAACTTCTTTTATGAAACCCCACAGGTCCGGATCTACGGGAGGTGCTAGAACCGTGTTTTCATGTTGTGTCTGGTAAACATGAAAGATTGTGGTAACCGATGACACTTTAAATATAATTAAAATAGAAATTGAATAGAAACACTGAATAAAATCTAAATTTGAGCGCATTAAAGAAAGTGTATTAATAAATATTGTTGAAATATCCCAGGTTATAACAACAGATATTTTAATACGGAGAACAGGTGGTAACAAGCAACTCTGAATTATCACGATTGACCGCCAGAGGGAAGCTTTTTTCTAATCAGTGTTTTGAGATCGTATCAAAAATGTAAAGTGAATTCAGGTAAAGTTGATGTAGAATATAAAGGTTTAAAATATGGACACAAAATAGTTTGAAGTGTTTAGAGAGCATAGACAGAAAAACATTTTTACATATGGTTACCATTTTAAGGGGCCGTTCACATGTCACGTGTCAATCCACAGCAGTCATAACTTTTCTTTTAGACATTATACTCAGTTTTGGACAAGCGATGGTAAGTGCAAATACTGTAATGCAAATCGACTGAAGGTACTGAAGAGTGGAGAATTTAATTTTTACTGTACTGTTGGTGATCCAGTGTAAATATATAATACAGTATAAAAGGACAGTTTTTTTTATTTTTTTATTTTTTACATTTTTTAAACTCTAGCCTAATATTTTTTTTTCCCTGGGCCCACCTAAGTGTCATTAATTATCTGTGCACATTTAACTTAAATCTCAGCAAAATTAAACGTTCCTGTGGCTATAGATGTATATAACCTACAGGCACCTATATTTTTTTCTTGATTAACAAACGTTTACTTGCGCTCTTGTGCTTCTGCCTCCGCTATGGTCGTGTCAATCATCTCGCTGTATCATGGTCTCCTGCGCTGTTGCTTGTGCTGTATGAAGCAGGCGATTGTCTGTTGTCCCGCTGAACTACCTTGATATTATTTCTATAAAAATTACTTCAATATAATATTTTAATAAAAAACGACGGTGGGGCGGTGGGCAAGTAGGCTAATTTAATGGTTAAATGGCCGAACATCGTGAAAAGCGACTTTTTTTAAAGCGTTATTTTTTATCTAGCTGATATCAACATTTTACTTAGGCTAAGCATCAAGGCTTTGCACACTTATACTAACTTAAATCCTGGCGAAATGAAACGTTCCTGTGGCTATGATATACAGTGCAGTAAAAAATCAAATTCTCCACCCTCGGTAGATTTGCATTACAGTATTTGCACTTACCATCGCTTGTCCAAAACTGAACATAATGTCTAAAAGAAACGTTAAGACTGCTGTGCATTTACACTTGACTGAACACTGATCTGTTATTCTTTGCGCTGTCTGGGTACCGCAGATGCTCAGATTTAAAATCATTCAGCAAAATAAAACATGCTGGATGCAGATTAATATTTGTGAAATAAATATTTGTGAAACGAGTTAGGTTGAACAGAAGTCAGGGGACTATCATCTTGTTGACTCTCATTTTAATAGAAACAGCCAGGTATGCAATGGTTAAAAGAATCAAGAAATAAGACACAAGCTGTAAATTATTTTTAAAGCCATAAATCTATTGTTTGAATAATTTGTAACTATTTGAACTTCTTGTGTACATGTGATTTTCTAATTGCTTTTCCAATTTTATTATTATTATTATTATTATTATATTTTTAGTTACATTGTATAATATTTTGATGTAATTAATGTTATTGCACTTGTGTGTTGTTTTAAAGACAGAATGAAAATAAATAAATAATGGTCTTTTATTTTGTTGAACGAACAATGGATGGTGTCACCGGTCCAGGTTTGATTGACCAATCGGCGTAAAGGGGCGTCTCATGATCGAGCCAATATCTCGTTTTTTCGTTTTCTGAACTAATGAAAAAACGAATAAATGAGCCGTTTTCTTATTTCTGCTTATTTCGTTTCAATTTGAAAGTGAAATGAATAAAATGTTCACGGACCGTACAGGGACCCAATTCATCTAGATTATCTAACATTTGTTTTCCTTTTTTTACTGGTAAAGAGTTGACATTTTTTTCTTCTGTGGTCTACTGTACAGACGTGAATTTACTTTTCCCTTAACCTGAGGCTTTTGGTATGAAAAGGCTTTTACATTGTCAAAAAAAAAAAAAAAAAAATAGTAGGCTACTTTTTATATTAAAACAAACAAGCAAGCCAGATTTAAACAGTAACGCAAAAGTAATGTAATGCATTACTTTCCATAAAAAAGTAACTAATGCGAGGTAAATCGTCACAATTAAAAGAACCAAAGACTTACTTCAGTCTGTGTGCACTGAATTTATTTAATACACGACTTTCACAATTTGAGTTGAATTATAAATGAACTTTTCTACAACATTCTAATGTATTGAGATGCACCTGAGCACCTCTTTAGCTAAAAGAAAAGGCAATTGTTACTTTTTTTCTTTTTCCATAAAATGATATGCTTCTTATTTCTACTTTTAAATAATCAAAATCTGCCCATTTTTACTTCCTTTTTTCACGAAAAGAGAGGAGAGTTGACTTTTTTCTTTGTTAATCAACATTATGGCGAACTTTGGTTGAAGCGATAATATGTCGGGGGAAAAAATAGTTATACGTTTATATGCTTTAATAATACTATTTCTTTGAGGGTGGGGTGGTTGTTATTCTTGCAACTGCAGTCCGGGGCGTGTGTCTTTACGGGTCGATCTGTGTAGGGCTGCTGCTGGTGTGTCTTCTTTAAATAGCTCACTCTTGACTTCAGCTTTCGCTTACGGCCATACCACCCTGAGCACGCCCGATCTCGTCCGATCTCGGAAGCTAAGCAGGGTCGGGCCTGGTTAGTACTTGGATGGGAGACCGCCTGGGAATACCAGGTGCTGTAAGCTTTTGCTTTTCCTACACTCCTCAACTAATACACTAACACATGACTCAGAATTATTGCTTGTTCCCTTTAACATTTTAAACTGATTGCTTCATTTATTTTCTTTCATTTTGTTTTCTCTGGAATTTCTTTCTGCTTACAGTGTTGCAAAGGATATATTCTTCCTTTCTCCTCCAGGGGGCGATCGAGAGACCTTTTCTCTGCAGTAAATCTCTCAAGCACTTCATACACTACCAGTCAAAAGTTTTTGGACAGTAAGATTTGTAATGTTTTTTTTTTTGTTTTGTTTTTTAAAGGAACTCTCTTCTGCATTTATTTGATCCAAAATACCACAAAAGCAGTAATATTCTGAAATACTTTTACCTTTTAAGGTAATTTGTAAAATATTTTTTTAATTTTAAAATAATATTCTTTTTGAATATATTTTAATATATCAATATAAAATGTAATTGATTCTTGTGATTTCATTCATTTCATTTTAATATGCTGATTTGCTGTTCAAGAAACATTTATTATTATTAATATCTATATTTAAAATAGTTGAGTACATGTTCAGGATTCTTTGATGAATAGAAAGATCCAAAGATCAGCATGATGAATGTATTTATCATCATGTTTTATTAATTGAAAGCATCCTTGCTAAATAAAACTGTATTTTTCTATAAACATTTTTTTTCTTACAGTTCAAAAACTTTTGACTTGTATAAAGTGCTTAGAGATTTACTGTAGAGAAAAGGTCTCTCGATCGCCCCCTGGAGGAGAAAGGAAGAATATGTTCTTTGCAACACTGTAAGCAGAAAGAAATCACAAAGAAAATAAATAAAGCAATCAGTTAAAAATGATAAAGGGAACAAGCAATAAGTCATGTGTAAGTGTATTAGCTGAGGAGTGTATGTTAATGGTCACATGACACGCAAGAAAAACAAACAAACAAACAAACAAACAAACTTTTTTTTTACATTTGATTTGAATAATTACATTATAATTATGTATTATTATTATTTTGGTTATTTTGACACGATTTAAACTGCAATATGACATTTCATTCAAGCGCTCAAATCCTTAAGCTTAAAAAATTCTGTATATCATTTATTTTGGTGGTATACTGTTGAAATGCAGTAAACTTCTTCTGTTCACAAAATTTTGAAACGTATGCAGCTGTGTATATAAACAAAGTGAAACCAGCACACATTGTGTTCTCAAAACCCTCTGCGAATCTCTCATGAACCTCAGGGCTTCACAAACCTTGGGTGCCAAAGTCAGTTCATGAGGGTTTTGCAGAGTTTAGCTTCAGCCCTAAATAAACACCTCCACTTCCAGTCAAGCAGCTCATCAAGGCCTTCAGGGTTATTTGTAAAATGCCTGTATGTGTTTTGGAGCTGGTTGGGACCAGCTATAAGCTTCTCTGTCATTTGTGGTCCATCATACAGGCCTATATGTATCAGTTTTATATTTGAAGACATACCTGTGCATTTAAAGGGAGGCTTTATCAGATTTATCTCACTTTTGGGAACAATTTTATCCCAGAAGTAAAACCTTCCCATAAACAGCATCACTGTCTGGATCTCTGGAGAAAGTGTTTAAGAAACACTGTGGAGTGTTATGAAAGCCATTCACCTTTTCGGATCCAATAGGAGACAATGGATATAGCAGTAAAATGACACAGTTTCAGGTACGTGACATAAAAATGATTTTTGTTTGAAAGACTTATTAGTCCTTTTCAATGGTAGACTAAAATTGATGTTATGTCATTAATGGGCATAAAAAAATAATAATAATAAAAAAAACTCCAAAAATACTCTCAATGTTTAACCTTGTATGTTTCATATTATTATTATTAAATTGTATGCTACAGAGCAGACCCTGAAGAACAAATGTTTGTTAGTTTGTTTTTAAAATGATATGCCTCGCATTTCTTCTAAAAAACAGGCACATTCACTTGCACTCAAAGTGCGACAATGTGGCGAGTTGATATGTGTAGGGTTTTTTTTTTGTTGTTGTTAGTATTATTAGGCCTAGTAAAAACAAAATATATATATTAAAAAGGCTTGAGGGGGTAAATGTGGCTGTTTGTGTTGCAGCTGCAGCCGGGGACATGTATCATTACGGGTCGATCCATGTACCTAACAATTTTTGATGTCTTTCAGATGTTTATGATTTACAATGCATGTAAAACTGACATCTTAAAGAGGTCTGTCAGATGTTTGTACACAGTAGATGCTTTCCAAATCAAGTGATCTTTAACAGACGTACCAAAAGTTTACCAAATAAGCAAGTCTTATTTTAGCTAGCTTGATTTGGCTCAAAATAAGTCAGACTAACTGAAATAAACCAGGCTTATTTGGTAAACTTCTTTTATGAAACCCCACAGGTCCGGATCTACGGGAGGTGCTAGAACCGTGTTTTCATGTTGTGTCTGGTAAACATGAAAGATTGTGGTAACCGATGACACTTTAAATATAATTAAAATAGAAATTGAATAGAAACACTGAATAAAATCTAAATTTGAGCGCATTAAAGAAAGTGTATTAATAAATATTGTTGAAATATCCCAGGTTATAACAACAGATATTTTAATACGGAGAACAGGTGGTAACAAGCAACTCTGAATTATCACGATTGACCGCCAGAGGGAAGCTTTTTTCTAATCAGTGTTTTGAGATCGTATCAAAAATGTAAAGTGAATTCAGGTAAAGTTGATGTAGAATATAAAGGTTTAAAATATGGACACAAAATAGTTTGAAGTGTTTAGAGAGCATAGACAGAAAAACATTTTTACATATGGTTACCATTTTAAGGGGCCGTTCACATGTCACGTGTCAATCCACAGCAGTCATAACTTTTCTTTTAGACATTATACTCAGTTTTGGACAAGCGATGGTAAGTGCAAATACTGTAATGCAAATCGACTGAAGGTACTGAAGAGTGGAGAATTTAATTTTTACTGTACTGTTGGTGATCCAGTGTAAATATATAATACAGTATAAAAGGACAGTTTTTTTTATTTTTTTATTTTTTACATTTTTTAAACTCTAGCCTAATATTTTTTTTCCCCTGGGCCCACCTAAGTGTCATTAATTATCTGTGCACATTTAACTTAAATCTCAGCAAAATTAAACGTTCCTGTGGCTATAGATGTATATAACCTACAGGCACCTATATTTTTTTCTTGATTAACAAACGTTTACTTGCGCTCTTGTGCTTCTGCCTCCGCTATGGTCGTGTCAATCATCTCGCTGTATCATGGTCTCCTGCGCTGTTGCTTGTGCTGTATGAAGCAGGCGATTGTCTGTTGTCCCGCTGAACTACCTTGATATTATTTCTATAAAAATTACTTCAATATAATATTTTAATAAAAAACGACGGTGGGGCGGTGGGCAAGTAGGCTAATTTAATGGTTAAATGGCCGAACATCGTGAAAAGCGACTTTTTTTAAAGCGTTATTTTTTATCTAGCTGATATCAACATTTTACTTAGGCTAAGCATCAAGGCTTTGCACACTTATACTAACTTAAATCCTGGCGAAATGAAACGTTCCTGTGGCTATGATATACAGTGCAGTAAAAAATCAAATTCTCCACCCTCGGTAGATTTGCATTACAGTATTTGCACTTACCATCGCTTGTCCAAAACTGAACATAATGTCTAAAAGAAACGTTAAGACTGCTGTGCATTTACACTTGACTGAACACTGATCTGTTATTCTTTGCGCTGTCTGGGTACCGCAGATGCTCAGATTTAAAATCATTCAGCAAAATAAAACATGCTGGATGCAGATTAATATTTGTGAAATAAATATTTGTGAAACGAGTTAGGTTGAACAGAAGTCAGGGGACTATCATCTTGTTGACTCTCATTTTAATAGAAACAGCCAGGTATGCAATGGTTAAAAGAATCAAGAAATAAGACACAAGCTGTAAATTATTTTTAAAGCCATAAATCTATTGTTTGAATAATTTGTAACTATTTGAACTTCTTGTGTACATGTGATTTTCTAATTGCTTTTCCAATTTTATTATTATTATTATTATTATTATATTTTTAGTTACATTGTATAATATTTTGATGTAATTAATGTTATTGCACTTGTGTGTTGTTTTAAAGACAGAATGAAAATAAATAAATAATGGTCTTTTATTTTGTTGAACGAACAATGGATGGTGTCACCGGTCCAGGTTTGATTGACCAATCGGCGTAAAGGGGCGTCTCATGATCGAGCCAATATCTCGTTTTTTCGTTTTCTGAACTAATGAAAAAACGAATAAATGAGCCGTTTTCTTATTTCTGCTTATTTCGTTTCAATTTGAAAGTGAAATGAATAAAACGTACACGGACCGTACAGGGACCCAATTCATCTAGATTATCTAACATTTGTTTTCCTTTTTTTACTGGTAAAGAGTTGACATTTTTTTCTTCTGTGGTCTACTGTACAGACGTGAATTTACTTTTCCCTTAACCTGAGGCTTTTGGTATGAAAAGGCTTTTACATTGTCAAAAAAAAAAAAAAAAAATAGTAGGCTACTTTTTATATTAAAACAAACAAGCAAGCCAGATTTAAACAGTAACGCAAAAGTAATGTAATGCATTACTTTCCATAAAAAAGTAACTAATGCGAGGTAAATCGTCACAATTAAAAGAACCAAAGACTTACTTCAGTCTGTGTGCACTGAATTTATTTAATACACGACTTTCACAATTTGAGTTGAATTATAAATGAACTTTTCTACAACATTCTAATGTATTGAGATGCACCTGAGCACCTCTTTAGCTAAAAGAAAAGGCAATTGTTACTTTTTTTCTTTTTCCATAAAATGATATGCTTCTTATTTCTACTTTTAAATAATCAAAATCTGCCCATTTTTACTTCCTTTTTTCACGAAAAGAGAGGAGAGTTGACTTTTTTCTTTGTTAATCAACATTATGGCGAACTTTGGTTGAAGCGATAATATGTCGGGGGAAAAAATAGTTATACGTTTATATGCTTTAATAATACTATTTCTTTGAGGGTGGGGTGGTTGTTATTCTTGCAACTGCAGTCCGGGGCGTGTGTCTTTACGGGTCGATCTGTGTAGGGCTGCTGCTGGTGTGTCTTCTTTAAATAGCTCACTCTTGACTTCAGCTTTCGCTTACGGCCATACCACCCTGAGCACGCCCGATCTCGTCCGATCTCGGAAGCTAAGCAGGGTCGGGCCTGGTTAGTACTTGGATGGGAGACCGCCTGGGAATACCAGGTGCTGTAAGCTTTTGCTTTTCCAACACTCCTCAACTAATACACTAACACATGACTCAGAATTATTGCTTGTTCCCTTTAACATTTTAAACTGATTGCTTCATTTATTTTCTTTCATTTTGTTTTCTCTGGAATTTCTTTCTGCTTACAGTGTTGCAAAGGATATATTCTTCCTTTCTCCTCCAGGGGGCGATCGAGAGACCTTTTCTCTGCAGTAAATCTCTCAAGCACTTCATACACTACCAGTCAAAAGTTTTTGGACAGTAAGATTTGTAATGTTTTTTTTTTTGTTTTTTTTTTAAAGGAACTCTCTTCTGCATTTATTTGATCCAAAATACCACAAAAGCAGTAATATTCTGAAATACTTTTACCTTTTAAGGTAATTTGTAAAATATTTTTTTAATTTTAAAATAATATTCTTTTTGAATATATTTTAATATATCAATATAAAATGTAATTGATTCTTGTGATTTCATTCATTTCATTTTAATATGCTGATTTGCTGTTCAAGAAACATTTATTATTATTAATATCTATATTTAAAATAGTTGAGTACATGTTCAGGATTCTTTGATGAATAGAAAGATCCAAAGATCAGCATGATGAATGTATTTATCATCATGTTTTATTAATTGAAAGCATCCTTGCTAAATAAAACTGTATTTTTCTATAAACATTTTTTTTCTTACAGTTCAAAAACTTTTGACTTGTATAAAGTGCTTAGAGATTTACTGTAGAGAAAAGGTCTCTCGATCGCCCCCTGGAGGAGAAAGGAAGAATATGTTCTTTGCAACACTGTAAGCAGAAAGAAATCACAGAGAAAATAAAATGAAAGAAAATAAATAAAGCAATCCGTTAAAAATGATAAAGGGAACAAGCAATAAGTCATGTGTAAGTGTATTAGCTGAGGAGTGTATGTTAATGGTCACATGACACGCAAGAAAAACAAACAAACAAACAAACAAACAAACTTTTTTTTACATTTGATTTGAATAATTACATTATAATTATGTATTATTATTATTTTGGTTATTTTGACACGATTTAAACTGCAATATGACATTTCATTCAAGCGCTCAAATCCTTAAGCTTAAAAAATTCTGTATATCATTTATTTTGGTGGTATACTGTTGAAATGCAGTAAACTTCTTCTGTTCACAAAATTTTGAAACGTATGCAACTGTGTATATAAACAAAGTGAAACCAGCACACATTGTGTTCTCAAAACCCTCTGCGAATCTCTCATGAACCTCAGGGCTTCACAAACCTTGGGTGCCAAAGTCAGTTCATGAGGGTTTTGCAGAGTTTAGCTTCAGCCCTAAATAAACACCTCCACTTCCAATCAAGCAGCTCATCAAGGCCTTCAGGGTTATTTGTAAAATGCCTGTATGTGTTTTGGAGCTGGTTGGGACCAGCTATAAGTTTCTCTGTCATTTGTGGTCCATCATACAGGCCTATGAGACCCAAAGAAAAAAAGTGCCTCTTTTTTGTTGTTTTTTTGTGATTTCCTACATCCTTTGGGTTAAAAAAAAATTCTACAATTTAGAGTTTTTACGTTTTGTTTTTATTTTTAATTTTACCGCATGTCCACTGTAGTGGACCACAGGACCATTTTAGTTCGAAACGACAGCCAAACTCAGACAACAAAACTGTACAGAATATGGCTGTAAAGGGATATTAATCCAACATTTATGTAACAAAAACAAAACAACTGAAATCAAGCATTTTCCATAACTTGCAATGAGTCTGTTACAGCGCTGTGCAGGAATTTTGGCCCAATCTTGGCCCACATTGGAAGGTTTTCGAGCATGGACCGCCTTTTTAAGGTCATGCTGTGGGCATCTCAATAGGATTCAGGTCAGGACTTTGACTAGGCCACTCCAAAGTCTTCATTTTGTTTTTCTTCAACCATTCAGAAGTGAATTTGCTTGTGTGCATTGTCCTTCTGCAGAACCACAGAGTGCGGTATCTTTCCTGTTCTTCCCTTTCTGTCTCTGTGTCTGTCTCAGTCTGCTCATCTGAGTCTCCTGCAATTTCTTCCTCTTCTTCAACATCTTCTTGTATGTTACATTCAAATTTATCCTCATCTGACAGCTCTAAGTCAGAGTTTCCCTCAACTATCTTATAAAAATCCTCTCTGCTTCAGTTCTGCCTCCTACAACATGCAGTCATTAATTACATTAAGATGGTCCTGATGTCCACTATAGTTGACATTTAAAAAAGGATGATATTTTGAAACATAAACAATTTAACAGCTTTGAAAGCTAAATGTATTGTTACTGACACTTTAATAAACAAATATATATGTGATTATAATAGTAAAAAACATGTAAAAAAGCTAAATTTTACATATCTCTGTCTTTCCCATAAAATGTGCTCATTTGCATGTCGGCCATTTTGGATTCAGTGTAAAAGTGGTTCCTAGCATGCCAGCCAATCAAATGACATATCACTAGAAAGCCCAGGATGTCCTCTGCACAGTACAACAGGACTTGACAGAGTAGCTCAAAAAATTCAAAGAAAATTCATGAAAACACAAGGTCCACTACAGAGGACATAAGTCAATGGGCTGGGTCTCAGGAGGTATCAGTTGTATATTTGAAGACATACCTGTGCATTTAAAGGGAGGCTTTATCAGATTTATCTCACTTTTGGGAACAATTTTATCCCAGAAGTAAAACCTTCCCATAAACAGCATCACTGTCTGGATCTCTGGAGAAAGTGTTTAAGAAACACTGTGGAGTGTTATGAAAGCCATTCACCTTTTCGGATCCAATAGGAGACAATGGATATAGCAGTAAAATGACACAGTTTCAGGTACGTGACATAAAAATGATTTTTGTTTGAAAGACTTATTAGTCCTTTTCAATGGTAGACTAAAATTGATGTTATGTCATTAATGGGCATAAAAAAATAATAATAATAAAAAAAACTCCAAAAATACTCTCAATGTTTAACCTTGTATGTTTCATATTATTATTATTAAATTGTATGCTACAGAGCAGACCCTGAAGAACAAATGTTTGTTAGTTTGTTTTTAAAATGATATGCCTCGCATTTCTTCTAAAAAACAGGCACATTCACTTGCACTCAAAGTGCGACAATGTGGCGAGTTGATATGTGTAGGTTTTTTTTTTTTTTTGTTGTTAGTATTATTAGGCCTAGTAAAAACAAAATATATATATTAAAAAGGCTTGAGGGGGTAAATGTGGCTGTTTGTGTTGCAGCTGCAGCCGGGGACATGTATCATTACGGGTCGATCCATGTACCTAACAATTTTTGATGTCTTTCAGATGTTTATGATTTACAATGCATGTAAAACTGACATCTTAAAGAGGTCTGTCAGATGTTTGTACACAGTAGATGCTTTCCAAATCAAGTGATCTTTAACAGACGTACCAAAAGTTTACCAAATAAGCAAGTCTTATTTTAGCTAGCTTGATTTGGCTCAAAATAAGTCAGACTAACTGAAATAAACCAGGCTTATTTGGTAAACTTCTTTTATGAAACCCCACAGGTCCGGATCTACGGGAGGTGCTAGAACCGTGTTTTCATGTTGTAAACATGAAAGATTGTGGTAACCGATGACACTTTAAATATAATTAAAATAGAAATTGAATAGAAACACTGAATAAAATCTAAATTTGAGCGCATTAAAGAAAGTGTATTAATAAATATTGTTGAAATATCCCAGGTTATAACAACAGATATTTTAATACGGAGAACAGGTGGTAACAAGCAACTCTGAATTATCACGATTGACCGCCAGAGGGAAGCTTTTTTCTAATCAGTGTTTTGAGATCGTATCAAAAATGTAAAGTGAATTCAGGTAAAGTTGATGTAGAATATAAAGGTTTAAAATATGGACACAAAATAGTTTGAAGTGTTTAGAGAGCATAGACAGAAAAACATTTTTACATATGGTTACCATTTTAAGGGGCCGTTCACATGTCACGTGTCAATCCACAGCAGTCATAACTTTTCTTTTAGACATTATACTCAGTTTTGGACAAGCGATGGTAAGTGCAAATACTGTAATGCAAATCGACTGAAGGTACTGAAGAGTGGAGAATTTAATTTTTACTGTACTGTTGGTGATCCAGTGTAAATATATAATACAGTATAAAAGGACAGTTTTTTTTATTTTTTTATTTTTTACATTTTTTAAACTCTAGCCTAATATTTTTTTTTCCCTGGGCCCACCTAAGTGTCATTAATTATCTGTGCACATTTAACTTAAATCTCAGCAAAATTAAACGTTCCTGTGGCTATAGATGTATATAACCTACAGGCACCTATATTTTTTTCTTGATTAACAAACGTTTACTTGCGCTCTTGTGCTTCTGCCTCCGCTATGGTCGTGTCAATCATCTCGCTGTATCATGGTCTCCTGCGCTGTTGCTTGTGCTGTATGAAGCAGGCGATTGTCTGTTGTCCCGCTGAACTACCTTGATATTATTTCTATAAAAATTACTTCAATATAATATTTTAATAAAAAACGACGGTGGGGCGGTGGGCAAGTAGGCTAATTTAATGGTTAAATGGCCGAACATCGTGAAAAGCGACTTTTTTTAAAGCGTTATTTTTTATCTAGCTGATATCAACATTTTACTTAGGCTAAGCATCAAGGCTTTGCACACTTATACTAACTTAAATCCTGGCGAAATGAAACGTTCCTGTGGCTATGATATACAGTGCAGTAAAAAATCAAATTCTCCACCCTCGGTAGATTTGCATTACAGTATTTGCACTTACCATCGCTTGTCCAAAACTGAACATAATGTCTAAAAGAAACGTTAAGACTGCTGTGCATTTACACTTGACTGAACACTGATCTGTTATTCTTTGCGCTGTCTGGGTACCGCAGATGCTCAGATTTAAAATCATTCAGCAAAATAAAACATGCTGGATGCAGATTAATATTTGTGAAATAAATATTTGTGAAACGAGTTAGGTTGAACAGAAGTCAGGGGACTATCATCTTGTTGACTCTCATTTTAATAGAAACAGCCAGGTATGCAATGGTTAAAAGAATCAAGAAATAAGACACAAGCTGTAAATTATTTTTAAAGCCATAAATCTATTGTTTGAATAATTTGTAACTATTTGAACTTCTTGTGTACATGTGATTTTCTAATTGCTTTTCCAATTTTATTATTATTATTATTATTATTATATTTTTAGTTACATTGTATAATATTTTGATGTAATTAATGTTATTGCACTTGTGTGTTGTTTTAAAGACAGAATGAAAATAAATAAATAATGGTCTTTTATTTTGTTGAACGAACAATGGATGGTGTCACCGGTCCAGGTTTGATTGACCAATCGGCGTAAAGGGGCGTCTCATGATCGAGCCAATATCTCGTTTTTTCGTTTTCTGAACTAATGAAAAAACGAATAAATGAGCCGTTTTCTTATTTCTGCTTATTTCGTTTCAATTTGAAAGTGAAATGAATAAAATGTTCACGGACCGTACAGGGACCCAATTCATCTAGATTATCTAACATTTGTTTTCCTTTTTTTACTGGTAAAGAGTTGACATTTTTTTCTTCTGTGGTCTACTGTACAGACGTGAATTTACTTTTCCCTTAACCTGAGGCTTTTGGTATGAAAAGGCTTTTACATTGTCAAAAAAAAAAAAAAAAAATAGTAGGCTACTTTTTATATTAAAACAAACAAGCAAGCCAGATTTAAACAGTAACGCAAAAGTAATGTAATGCATTACTTTCCATAAAAAAGTAACTAATGCGAGGTAAATCGTCACAATTAAAAGAACCAAAGACTTACTTCAGTCTGTGTGCACTGAATTTATTTAATACACGACTTTCACAATTTGAGTTGAATTATAAATGAACTTTTCTACAACATTCTAATGTATTGAGATGCACCTGAGCACCTCTTTAGCTAAAAGAAAAGGCAATTGTTACTTTTTTTCTTTTTCCATAAAATGATATGCTTCTTATTTCTACTTTTAAATAATCAAAATCTGCCCATTTTTACTTCCTTTTTTCACGAAAAGAGAGGAGAGTTGACTTTTTTCTTTGTTAATCAACATTATGGCGAACTTTGGTTGAAGCGATAATATGTCGGGGGAAAAAATAGTTATACGTTTATATGCTTTAATAATACTATTTCTTTGAGGGTGGGGTGGTTGTTATTCTTGCAACTGCAGTCCGGGGCGTGTGTCTTTACGGGTCGATCTGTGTAGGGCTGCTGCTGGTGTGTCTTCTTTAAATAGCTCACTCTTGACTTCAGCTTTCGCTTACGGCCATACCACCCTGAGCACGCCCGATCTCGTCCGATCTCGGAAGCTAAGCAGGGTCGGGCCTGGTTAGTACTTGGATGGGAGACCGCCTGGGAATACCAGGTGCTGTAAGCTTTTGCTTTTCCTACACTCCTCAACTAATACACTAACACATGACTCAGAATTATTGCTTGTTCCCTTTAACATTTTAAACTGATTGCTTCATTTATTTTCTTTCATTTTGTTTTCTCTGGAATTTCTTTCTGCTTACAGTGTTGCAAAGGATATATTCTTCCTTTCTCCTCCAGGGGGCGATCGAGAGACCTTTTCTCTGCAGTAAATCTCTCAAGCACTTCATACACTACCAGTCAAAAGTTTTTGGACAGTAAGATTTGTAATGTTTTTTTTTTTGTTTTTTTTTTAAAGGAACTCTCTTCTGCATTTATTTGATCCAAAATACCACAAAAGCAGTAATATTCTGAAATACTTTTACCTTTTAAGGTAATTTGTAAAATTTTTTTTAATTTTAAAATAATATTCTTTTTGAATATATTTTAATATATCAATATAAAATGTAATTGATTCTTGTGATTTCATTCATTTCATTTTAATATGCTGATTTGCTGTTCAAGAAACATTTATTATTATTAATATCTATATTTAAAATAGTTGAGTACATGTTCAGGATTCTTTGATGAATAGAAAGATCCAAAGATCAGCATGATGAATGTATTTATCATCATGTTTTATTAATTGAAAGCATCCTTGCTAAATAAAACTGTATTTTTCTATAAACATTTTTTTTCTTACAGTTCAAAAACTTTTGACTTGTATAAAGTGCTTAGAGATTTACTGTAGAGAAAAGGTCTCTCGATCGCCCCCTGGAGGAGAAAGGAAGAATATGTTCTTTGCAACACTGTAAGCAGAAAGAAATCACAAAGAAAATAAATAAAGCAATCAGTTAAAAATGATAAAGGGAACAAGCAATAAGTCATGTGTAAGTGTATTAGCTGAGGAGTGTATGTTAATGGTCACATGACACGCAAGAAAAACAAACAAACAAACAAACAAACAAACTTTTTTTTTACATTTGATTTGAATAATTACATTATAATTATGTATTATTATTATTTTGGTTATTTTGACACGATTTAAACTGCAATATGACATTTCATTCAAGCGCTCAAATCCTTAAGCTTAAAAAATTCTGTATATCATTTATTTTGGTGGTATACTGTTGAAATGCAGTAAACTTCTTCTGTTCACAAAATTTTGAAACGTATGCAGCTGTGTATATAAACAAAGTGAAACCAGCACACATTGTGTTCTCAAAACCCTCTGCGAATCTCTCATGAACCTCAGGGCTTCACAAACCTTGGGTGCCAAAGTCAGTTCATGAGGGTTTTGCAGAGTTTAGCTTCAGCCCTAAATAAACACCTCCACTTCCAGTCAAGCAGCTCATCAAGGCCTTCAGGGTTATTTGTAAAATGCCTGTATGTGTTTTGGAGCTGGTTGGGACCAGCTATAAGCTTCTCTGTCATTTGTGGTCCATCATACAGGCCTATATGTATCAGTTTTATATTTGAAGACATACCTGTGCATTTAAAGGGAGGCTTTATCAGATTTATCTCACTTTTGGGAACAATTTTATCCCAGAAGTAAAACCTTCCCATAAACAGCATCACTGTCTGGATCTCTGGAGAAAGTGTTTAAGAAACACTGTGGAGTGTTATGAAAGCCATTCACCTTTTCGGATCCAATAGGAGACAATGGATATAGCAGTAAAATGACACAGTTTCAGGTACGTGACATAAAAATGATTTTTGTTTGAAAGACTTATTAGTCCTTTTCAATGGTAGACTAAAATTGATGTTATGTCATTAATGGGCATAAAAAAATAATAATAATAAAAAAAACTCCAAAAATACTCTCAATGTTTAACCTTGTATGTTTCATATTATTATTATTAAATTGTATGCTACAGAGCAGACCCTGAAGAACAAATGTTTGTTAGTTTGTTTTTAAAATGATATGCCTCGCATTTCTTCTAAAAAACAGGCACATTCACTTGCACTCAAAGTGCGACAATGTGGCGAGTTGATATGTGTAGGGTTTTTTTTTTTTTGTTGTTAGTATTATTAGGCCTAGTAAAAACAAAATATATATATTAAAAAGGCTTGAGGGGGTAAATGTGGCTGTTTGTGTTGCAGCTGCAGCCGGGGACATGTATCATTACGGGTCGATCCATGTACCTAACAATTTTTGATGTCTTTCAGATGTTTATGATTTACAATGCATGTAAAACTGACATCTTAAAGAGGTCTGTCAGATGTTTGTACACAGTAGATGCTTTCCAAATCAAGTGATCTTTAACAGACGTACCAAAAGTTTACCAAATAAGCAAGTCTTATTTTAGCTAGCTTGATTTGGCTCAAAATAAGTCAGACTAACTGAAATAAACCAGGCTTATTTGGTAAACTTCTTTTATGAAACCCCACAGGTCCGGATCTACGGGAGGTGCTAGAACCGTGTTTTCATGTTGTGTCTGGTAAACATGAAAGATTGTGGTAACCGATGACACTTTAAATATAATTAAAATAGAAATTGAATAGAAACACTGACTAAAATCTAAATTTGAGCGCATTAAAGAAAGTGTATTAATAAATATTGTTGAAATATCCCAGGTTATAACAACAGATATTTTAATACGGAGAACAGGTGGTAACAAGCAACTCTGAATTATCACGATTGACCGCCAGAGGGAAGCTTTTTTCTAATCAGTGTTTTGAGATCGTATCAAAAATGTAAAGTGAATTCAGGTAAAGTTGATGTAGAATATAAAGGTTTAAAATATGGACACAAAATAGTTTGAAGTGTTTAGAGAGCATAGACAGAAAAACATTTTTACATATGGTTACCATTTTAAGGGGCCGTTCACATGTCACGTGTCAATCCACAGCAGTCATAACTTTTCTTTTAGACATTATACTCAGTTTTGGACAAGCGATGGTAAGTGCAAATACTGTAATGCAAATCGACTGAAGGTACTGAAGAGTGGAGAATTTAATTTTTACTGTACTGTTGGTGATCCAGTGTAAATATATAATACAGTATAAAAGGACAGTTTTTTTTATTTTTTTATTTTTTACATTTTTTAAACTCTAGCCTAATATTTTTTTTTCCCTGGGCCCACCTAAGTGTCATTAATTATCTGTGCACATTTAACTTAAATCTCAGCAAAATTAAACGTTCCTGTGGCTATAGATGTATATAACCTACAGGCACCTATATTTTTTTCTTGATTAACAAACGTTTACTTGCGCTCTTGTGCTTCTGCCTCCGCTATGGTCGTGTCAATCATCTCGCTGTATCATGGTCTCCTGCGCTGTTGCTTGTGCTGTATGAAGCAGGCGATTGTCTGTTGTCCCGCTGAACTACCTTGATATTATTTCTATAAAAATTACTTCAATATAATATTTTAATAAAAAACGACGGTGGGGCGGTGGGCAAGTAGGCTAATTTAATGGTTAAATGGCCGAACATCGTGAAAAGCGACTTTTTTTAAAGCGTTATTTTTTATCTAGCTGATATCAACATTTTACTTAGGCTAAGCATCAAGGCTTTGCACACTTATACTCAGAGCCGGCCCTCCCTATAGGCGAACTAAGCGGCTGCTTAGGGCCCCGCCGCCACTAGGGGGCCCCCACTAGTGATCCAAGTCATTACGTTGCAAAGCGCGTGGCTGTCACTAACCAAGTTTCCATCCAGTTTTCGAACTTTTTTGTTAATCGACAAAGAGAATATGCGTAAAATAAACCTGCGAAATTTGCTGTCCAACCGGCCTTTTACCGATAAAATGGTGTGCATAATGACCTCATCCCTAAGAAAAAAAAGAAACCGTGACATAAGATTTGGTGTATCGCAAAAAAAAAAAAAAAAAAAAAAAAAAATTGCCCTTGAGCTGTTTCCATACATAATTTCGCCTATATTGCGTAAATTATATAGGCTAGTAGCCTGTTCTTTATCCATTTGAAACAAAACCTAATACCTGTGTGTGTAAATGTAAGTGTCAAGAGGTATTTTTTTTTTTTACTTTGTTAGACTATTTACTTGATCATCAACAATAATCATAAAAAGGAGCAGTTGTATTTCTATCATTTTTTCTGATTAACTTTTAAATAGGAATGTTAATTTCGATTATTTCTCCTGACAACCGACGGTCATTTTTAACCGTTAACCGACAAGGTTATGTTAAAGTACAATTAAATGAAATTTTAATTAATACGCGGCTGTGACCCATAAAAAATACCTAAATTTGTTTTCCATGGATTAATTTTATACACGCAAAAAGCAGCATAAACAACAGAATGTGAGGATTCACATGGTCACGCACCTGCAGCGATTCTGCAAATGGAGGAAAACATTATAAAAGCTATATAAAAGAAACAAATAGATATGCAAAATATATTTTTCTAAATAAATAATGAATTAACAAAACGAAAAAAAACGTGAAACAATTAGTAGCCTATATCAACCTATGCAGAATTTAGTTTCTTTTTTCTGATGCGCTTTTGAGAAAGCGGCATCCTTTTTGTTTTCTTTTTTACAAAAGCAGACTGTTTGTTTTTAATGTGAATGTGCATAAATAAAATAAATATTTAGAATAGTTTGGAATAATGTCTTACTACTCTTATATGACCACAAACGAAGGAGTAGGCTATTGTAAGTTTCTTCCACTTTTATAAGGGGGAAAAAAATCAAGTGAGCGTGCTGGCGCCTCCTGCGCGCAGTTAAGCATTAGGCTACTAACTGGATCGACAACGCGGCTTCATTGTCAAAATAAAATACAGTCAAACATATTGAAAAACATGCTGTTTTATTTCCTCTCATTTTAGGACAAATCATTTAAATTTAATGGAACGATACTCATAACACAAGAACAAAAATATAAGAAGCTACTAACAAGCCAAAACGAGTTAATTTAAAATGTTGTACTTATCATTCCAATATCCACATAAAACAAGATTTTCAGAACAAAATGAATACATTTTAACTTGCAACGTAGCCTACTAAAGGAACATTAAATTAAGATATGTATGTTTGAGAGGTAACTTGTCAGTTTAATCAAATGAATATGATTTATGCGTTTTTTGAACTGGAAAACGGTGCTTTAACATTAGCAACACGAACAGGGACGCTGCCTCACATTTATTTGCCTCTCTACAAAAAGTGTTTTCAAACAGACTTTTGTGACATTTGAAGTATGGATTAAGAATTAATGTTCTAAAGTTAAACGAAAAAAGATTGTTTTGACACATAAGAAATTTAATCGACAAGGCATTTCCATCAGCTATGTCGAAAGCGCAAATTCCGAAGCTTTACATGTTTTTTTTTTTTTGTTTGTTTTTTTTTTTTTCCCACAAAAAAAATCTTTGGATGGAAACCTGGCTACTGGCAATACTCGATTTTTTTGCATGCTTTTGCAAGGCAGGGCCCCAAAATTATCCTGCTTAGGGCCCCCAGATGAACAGGGCCGGCCCTGCTTATACTAACTTAAATCCTGGCGAAATGAAACGTTCCTGTGGCTATGATATACAGTGCAGTAAAAAATCAAATTCTCCACCCTCGGTAGATTTGCATTACAGTATTTGCACTTACCATCGCTTGTCCAAAACTGAACATAATGTCTAAAAGAAACGTTAAGACTGCTGTGCATTTACACTTGACTGAACACTGATCTGTTATTCTTTGCGCTGTCTGGGTACCGCAGATGCTCAGATTTAAAATCATTCAGCAAAATAAAACATGCTGGATGCAGATTAATATTTGTGAAATAAATATTTGTGAAACGAGTTAGGTTGAACAGAAGTCAGGGGACTATCATCTTGTTGACTCTCATTTTAATAGAAACAGCCAGGTATGCAATGGTTAAAAGAATCAAGAAATAAGACACAAGCTGTAAATTATTTTTAAAGCCATAAATCTATTGTTTGAATAATTTGTAACTATTTGAACTTCTTGTGTACATGTGATTTTCTAATTGCTTTTCCAATTTTATTATTATTATTATTATTATTATTATATTTTTAGTTACATTGTATAATATTTTGATGTAATTAATGTTATTGCACTTGTGTGTTGTTTTAAAGACAGAATGAAAATAAATAAATAATGGTCTTTTATTTTGTTGAACGAACAATGGATGGTGTCACCGGTCCAGGTTTGATTGACCAATCGGCGTAAAGGGGCGTCTCATGATCGAGCCAATATCTCGTTTTTTCGTTTTCTGAACTAATGAAAAAACGAATAAATGAGCCGTTTTCTTATTTCTGCTTATTTCGTTTCAATTTGAAAGTGAAATGAATAAAACGTACACGGACCGTACAGGGACCCAATTCATCTAGATTATCTAACATTTGTTTTCCTTTTTTTACTGGTAAAGAGTTGACATTTTTTTCTTCTGTGGTCTACTGTACAGACGTGAATTTACTTTTCCCTTAACCTGAGGCTTTTGGTATGAAAAGGCTTTTACATTGTCAAAAAAAAAAAAAAAAAATAGTAGGCTACTTTTTATATTAAAACAAACAAGCAAGCCAGATTTAAACAGTAACGCAAAAGTAATGTAATGCATTACTTTCCATAAAAAAGTAACTAATGCGAGGTAAATCGTCACAATTAAAAGAACCAAAGACTTACTTCAGTCTGTGTGCACTGAATTTATTTAATACACGACTTTCACAATTTGAGTTGAATTATAAATGAACTTTTCTACAACATTCTAATGTATTGAGATGCACCTGAGCACCTCTTTAGCTAAAAGAAAAGGCAATTGTTACTTTTTTTCTTTTTCCATAAAATGATATGCTTCTTATTTCTACTTTTAAATAATCAAAATCTGCCCATTTTTACTTCCTTTTTTCACGAAAAGAGAGGAGAGTTGACTTTTTTCTTTGTTAATCAACATTATGGCGAACTTTGGTTGAAGCGATAATATGTCGGGGGAAAAAATAGTTATACGTTTATATGCTTTAATAATACTATTTCTTTGAGGGTGGGGTGGTTGTTATTCTTGCAACTGCAGTCCGGGGCGTGTGTCTTTACGGGTCGATCTGTGTAGGGCTGCTGCTGGTGTGTCTTCTTTAAATAGCTCACTCTTGACTTCAGCTTTCGCTTACGGCCATACCACCCTGAGCACGCCCGATCTCGTCCGATCTCGGAAGCTAAGCAGGGTCGGGCCTGGTTAGTACTTGGATGGGAGACCGCCTGGGAATACCAGGTGCTGTAAGCTTTTGCTTTTCCTACACTCCTCAACTAATACACTAACACATGACTCAGAATTATTGCTTGTTCCCTTTAACATTTTAAACTGATTGCTTCATTTATTTTCTTTCATTTTGTTTTCTCTGGAATTTCTTTCTGCTTACAGTGTTGCAAAGGATATATTCTTCCTTTCTCCTCCAGGGGGCGATCGAGAGACCTTTTCTCTGCAGTAAATCTCTCAAGCACTTCATACACTACCAGTCAAAAGTTTTTGGACAGTAAGATTTGTAATGTTTTTTTTTTTGTTTTTTTTTTAAAGGAACTCTCTTCTGCATTTATTTGATCCAAAATACCACAAAAGCAGTAATATTCTGAAATACTTTTACCTTTTAAGGTAATTTGTAAAATATTTTTTTAATTTTAAAATAATATTCTTTTTGAATATATTTTAATATATCAATATAAAATGTAATTGATTCTTGTGATTTCATTCATTTCATTTTAATATGCTGATTTGCTGTTCAAGAAACATTTATTATTATTAATATCTATATTTAAAATAGTTGAGTACATGTTCAGGATTCTTTGATGAATAGAAAGATCCAAAGATCAGCATGATGAATGTATTTATCATCATGTTTTATTAATTGAAAGCATCCTTGCTAAATAAAACTGTATTTTTCTATAAACATTTTTTTTCTTACAGTTCAAAAACTTTTGACTTGTATAAAGTGCTTAGAGATTTACTGTAGAGAAAAGGTCTCTCGATCGCCCCCTGGAGGAGAAAGGAAGAATATGTTCTTTGCAACACTGTAAGCAGAAAGAAATCACAGAGAAAATAAAATGAAAGAAAATAAATAAAGCAATCCGTTAAAAATGATAAAGGGAACAAGCAATAAGTCATGTGTAAGTGTATTAGCTGAGGAGTGTATGTTAATGGTCACATGACACGCAAGAAAAACAAACAAACAAACAAACAAACAAACTTTTTTTTACATTTGATTTGAATAATTACATTATAATTATGTATTATTATTATTTTGGTTATTTTGACACGATTTAAACTGCAATATGACATTTCATTCAAGCGCTCAAATCCTTAAGCTTAAAAAATTCTGTATATCATTTATTTTGGTGGTATACTGTTGAAATGCAGTAAACTTCTTCTGTTCACAAAATTTTGAAACGTATGCAACTGTGTATATAAACAAAGTGAAACCAGCACACATTGTGTTCTCAAAACCCTCTGCGAATCTCTCATGAACCTCAGGGCTTCACAAACCTTGGGTGCCAAAGTCAGTTCATGAGGGTTTTGCAGAGTTTAGCTTCAGCCCTAAATAAACACCTCCACTTCCAATCAAGCAGCTCATCAAGGCCTTCAGGGTTATTTGTAAAATGCCTGTATGTGTTTTGGAGCTGGTTGGGACCAGCTATAAGTTTCTCTGTCATTTGTGGTCCATCATACAGGCCTATGAGACCCAAAGAAAAAAAGTGCCTCTTTTTTGTTGTTTTTTTGTGATTTCCTACATCCTTTGGGTTAAAAAAAAATTCTACAATTTAGAGTTTTTACGTTTTGTTTTTATTTTTAATTTTACCGCATGTCCACTGTAGTGGACCACAGGACCATTTTAGTTCGAAACGACAGCCAAACTCAGACAACAAAACTGTACAGAATATGGCTGTAAAGGGATATTAATCCAACATTTATGTAACAAAAACAAAACAACTGAAATCAAGCATTTTCCATAACTTGCAATGAGTCTGTTACAGCGCTGTGCAGGAATTTTGGCCCAATCTTGGCCCACATTGGAAGGTTTTCGAGCATGGACCGCCTTTTTAAGGTCATGCTGTGGGCATCTCAATAGGATTCAGGTCAGGACTTTGACTAGGCCACTCCAAAGTCTTCATTTTGTTTTTCTTCAACCATTCAGAAGTGAATTTGCTGGTGTGCATT
Organism: Garra rufa; assembly: GCF_049309525.1. Lineage (NCBI taxonomy): Eukaryota > Metazoa > Chordata > Actinopteri > Cypriniformes > Cyprinidae > Garra > Garra rufa. Next base: position 2,122,415 of record NW_027394276.1, on the reverse strand, counting down.
GTCCTTCTGCAGAACCACAGAGTGCGGTATCTTTCCTGTTCTTCCCTTTCTGTCTCTGTGTCTGTCTCAGTCTGCTCATCTGAGTCTCCTGCAATTTCTTCCTCTTCTTCAACATCTTCTTGTATGTTACATTCAAATTTATCCTCATCTGACAGCTCTAAGTCAGAGTTTCCCTCAACTATCTTATAAAAATCCTCTCTGCTTCAGTTCTGCCTCCTACAACATGCAGTCATTAATTACATTAAGATGGTCCTGATGTCCACTATAGTTGACATTTAAAAAAGGATGATATTTTGAAACATAAACAATTTAACAGCTTTGAAAGCTAAATGTATTGTTACTGACACTTTAATAAACAAATATATATGTGATTATAATAGTAAAAAACATGTAAAAAAGCTAAATTTTACATATCTCTGTCCTTCCCATAAAATGTGCTCATTTGCATGTCGGCCATTTTGGATTCAGTGTAAAAGTGGTTCCTAGCATGCCAGCCAATCAAATGACATATCACTAGAAAGCCCAGGATGTCCTCTGCACAGTACAACAGGACTTGACAGAGTAGCTCAAAAAATTCAAAGAAAATTCATGAAAACACAAGGTCCACTACAGAGGACATAAGTCAATGGGCTGGGTCTCAGGAGGTATCAGTTGTATATTTGAAGACATACCTGTGCATTTAAAGGGAGGCTTTATCAGATTTATCTCACTTTTGGGAACAATTTTATCCCAGAAGTAAAACCTTCCCATAAACAGCATCACTGTCTGGATCTCTGGAGAAAGTGTTTAAGAAACACTGTGGAGTGTTATGAAAGCCATTCACCTTTTCGGATCCAATAGGAGACAATGGATATAGCAGTAAAATGACACAGTTTCAGGTACGTGACATAAAAATGATTTTTGTTTGAAAGACTTATTAGTCCTTTTCAATGGTAGACTAAAATTGATGTTATGTCATTAATGGGCATAAAAAAATAATAATAATAAAAAAAACTCCAAAAATACTCTCAATGTTTAACCTTGTATGTTTCATATTATTATTATTAAATTGTATGCTACAGAGCAGACCCTGAAGAACAAATGTTTGTTAGTTTGTTTTTAAAATGATATGCCTCGCATTTCTTCTAAAAAACAGGCACATTCACTTGCACTCAAAGTGCGACAATGTGGCGAGTTGATATGTGTAGGGTTTTTTTTTTTTTGTTGTTAGTATTATTAGGCCTAGTAAAAACAAAATATATATATTAAAAAGGCTTGAGGGGGTAAATGTGGCTGTTTGTGTTGCAGCTGCAGCCGGGGACATGTATCATTACGGGTCGATCCATGTACCTAACAATTTTTGATGTCTTTCAGATGTTTATGATTTACAATGCATGTAAAACTGACATCTTAAAGAGGTCTGTCAGATGTTTGTACACAGTAGATGCTTTCCAAATCAAGTGATCTTTAACAGACGTACCAAAAGTTTACCAAATAAGCAAGTCTTATTTTAGCTAGCTTGATTTGGCTCAAAATAAGTCAGACTAACTGAAATAAACCAGGCTTATTTGGTAAACTTCTTTTATGAAACCCCACAGGTCCGGATCTACGGGAGGTGCTAGAACCGTGTTTTCATGTTGTGTCTGGTAAACATGAAAGATTGTGGTAACCGATGACACTTTAAATATAATTAAAATAGAAATTGAATAGAAACACTGACTAAAATCTAAATTTGAGCGCATTAAAGAAAGTGTATTAATAAATATTGTTGAAATATCCCAGGTTATAACAACAGATATTTTAATACGGAGAACAGGTGGTAACAAGCAACTCTGAATTATCACGATTGACCGCCAGAGGGAAGCTTTTTTCTAATCAGTGTTTTGAGATCGTATCAAAAATGTAAAGTGAATTCAGGTAAAGTTGATGTAGAATATAAAGGTTTAAAATATGGACACAAAATAGTTTGAAGTGTTTAGAGAGCATAGACAGAAAAACATTTTTACATATGGTTACCATTTTAAGGGGCCGTTCACATGTCACGTGTCAATCCACAGCAGTCATAACTTTTCTTTTAGACATTATACTCAGTTTTGGACAAGCGATGGTAAGTGCAAATACTGTAATGCAAATCGACTGAAGGTACTGAAGAGTGGAGAATTTAATTTTTACTGTACTGTTGGTGATCCAGTGTAAATATATAATACAGTATAAAAGGACAGTTTTTTTTATTTTTTTATTTTTTACATTTTTTAAACTCTAGCCTAATATTTTTTTTTCCCTGGGCCCACCTAAGTGTCATTAATTATCTGTGCACATTTAACTTAAATCTCAGCAAAATTAAACGTTCCTGTGGCTATAGATGTATATAACCTACAGGCACCTATATTTTTTTCTTGATTAACAAACGTTTACTTGCGCTCTTGTGCTTCTGCCTCCGCTATGGTCGTGTCAATCATCTCGCTGTATCATGGTCTCCTGCGCTGTTGCTTGTGCTGTATGAAGCAGGCGATTGTCTGTTGTCCCGCTGAACTACCTTGATATTATTTCTATAAAAATTACTTCAATATAATATTTTAATAAAAAACGACGGTGGGGCGGTGGGCAAGTAGGCTAATTTAATGGTTAAATGGCCGAACATCGTGAAAAGCGACTTTTTTTAAAGCGTTATTTTTTATCTAGCTGATATCAACATTTTACTTAGGCTAAGCATCAAGGCTTTGCACACTTATACTCAGAGCCGGCCCTCCCTATAGGCGAACTAAGCGGCTGCTTAGGGCCCCGCCGCCACTAGGGGGCCCCCACTAGTGATCCAAGTCATTACGTTGCAAAGCGCGTGGCTGTCACTAACCAAGTTTCCATCCAGTTTTCGAACTTTTTTGTTAATCGACAAAGAGAATATGCGTAAAATAAACCTGCGAAATTTGCTGTCCAACCGGCCTTTTACCGATAAAATGGTGTGCATAATGACCTCATCCCTAAGAAAAAAAAGAAACCGTGACATAAGATTTGGTGTATCGCAAAAAAAAAAAAAAAAAAAAAAAAAATTGCCCTTGAGCTGTTTCCATACATAATTTCGCCTATATTGCGTAAATTATATAGGCTAGTAGCCTGTTCTTTATCCATTTGAAACAAAACCTAATACCTGTGTGTGTAAATGTAAGTGTCAAGAGGTATTTTTTTTTTTTACTTTGTTAGACTATTTACTTGATCATCAACAATAATCATAAAAAGGAGCAGTTGTATTTCTATCATTTTTTCTGATTAACTTTTAAATAGGAATGTTAATTTCGATTATTTCTCCTGACAACCGACGGTCATTTTTAACCGTTAACCGACAAGGTTATGTTAAAGTACAATTAAATGAAATTTTAATTAATACGCGGCTGTGACCCATAAAAAATACCTAAATTTGTTTTCCATGGATTAATTTTATACACGCAAAAAGCAGCATAAACAACAGAATGTGAGGATTCACATGGTCACGCACCTGCAGCGATTCTGCAAATGGAGGAAAACATTATAAAAGCTATATAAAAGAAACAAATAGATATGCAAAATATATTTTTCTAAATAAATAATGAATTAACAAAACGAAAAAAAACGTGAAACAATTAGTAGCCTATATCAACCTATGCAGAATTTAGTTTCTTTTTTCTGATGCGCTTTTGAGAAAGCGGCATCCTTTTTGTTTTCTTTTTTACAAAAGCAGACTGTTTGTTTTTAATGTGAATGTGCATAAATAAAATAAATATTTAGAATAGTTTGGAATAATGTCTTACTACTCTTATATGACCACAAACGAAGGAGTAGGCTATTGTAAGTTTCTTCCACTTTTATAAGGGGGAAAAAAATCAAGTGAGCGTGCTGGCGCCTCCTGCGCGCAGTTAAGCATTAGGCTACTAACTGGATCGACAACGCGGCTTCATTGTCAAAATAAAATACAGTCAAACATATTGAAAAACATGCTGTTTTATTTCCTCTCATTTTAGGACAAATCATTTAAATTTAATGGAACGATACTCATAACACAAGAACAAAAATATAAGAAGCTACTAACAAGCCAAAACGAGTTAATTTAAAATGTTGTACTTATCATTCCAATATCCACATAAAACAAGATTTTCAGAACAAAATGAATACATTTTAACTTGCAACGTAGCCTACTAAAGGAACATTAAATTAAGATATGTATGTTTGAGAGGTAACTTGTCAGTTTAATCAAATGAATATGATTTATGCGTTTTTTGAACTGGAAAACGGTGCTTTAACATTAGCAACACGAACAGGGACGCTGCCTCACATTTATTTGCCTCTCTACAAAAAGTGTTTTCAAACAGACTTTTGTGACATTTGAAGTATGGATTAAGAATTAATGTTCTAAAGTTAAACGAAAAAAGATTGTTTTGACACATAAGAAATTTAATCGACAAGGCATTTCCATCAGCTATGTCGAAAGCGCAAATTCCGAAGCTTTACATGTTTTTTTTTTTTGTTTGTTTTTTTTTTTTTTCCCACAAAAAAAATCTTTGGATGGAAACCTGGCTACTGGCAATACTCGATTTTTTTGCATGCTTTTGCAAGGCAGGGCCCAAAATTATCCTGCTTAGGGCCCCCAGATGAACAGGGCCGGCCCTGCTTATACTAACTTAAATCCTGGCGAAATGAAACGTTCCTGTGGCTATGATATACAGTGCAGTAAAAAATCAAATTCTCCACCCTCGGTAGATTTGCATTACAGTATTTGCACTTACCATCGCTTGTCCAAAACTGAACATAATGTCTAAAAGAAACGTTAAGACTGCTGTGCATTTACACTTGACTGAACACTGATCTGTTATTCTTTGCGCTGTCTGGGTACCGCAGATGCTCAGATTTAAAATCATTCAGCAAAATAAAACATGCTGGATGCAGATTAATATTTGTGAAATAAATATTTGTGAAACGAGTTAGGTTGAACAGAAGTCAGGGGACTATCATCTTGTTGACTCTCATTTTAATAGAAACAGCCAGGTATGCAATGGTTAAAAGAATCAAGAAATAAGACACAAGCTGTAAATTATTTTTAAAGCCATAAATCTATTGTTTGAATAATTTGTAACTATTTGAACTTCTTGTGTACATGTGATTTTCTAATTGCTTTTCCAATTTTATTATTATTATTATTATTATTATATTTTTAGTTACATTGTATAATATTTTGATGTAATTAATGTTATTGCACTTGTGTGTTGTTTTAAAGACAGAATGAAAATAAATAAATAATGGTCTTTTATTTTGTTGAACGAACAATGGATGGTGTCACCGGTCCAGGTTTGATTGACCAATCGGCGTAAAGGGGCGTCTCATGATCGAGCCAATATCTCGTTTTTTCGTTTTCTGAACTAATGAAAAAACGAATAAATGAGCCGTTTTCTTATTTCTGCTTATTTCGTTTCAATTTGAAAGTGAAATGAATAAAACGTACACGGACCGTACAGGGACGGTCCGTGTACCTACGTGTAATTGGTTTTCTCAATTTTGTTTTTTAAAACAAACAAACGAATAAATGATTGGTTTATGCAATATTTACATTTTCTTGAGAACACAAAAACGAATTTCATTCATATTTTCAATTTTGTTTTCATTACACGTCGTTCAAATGCAGATATTAAAAAGTCAACAAAACCAAATCGAAAAATTTACGTTTTTTGAACAAAGCGCGTTTTAGTACACCGGAAGCTCTCTGCTGCCACTTTCACTTGAGACGGGCGTAAACATACGGAGCCCGCAGCGTCACCTGCAGGAGAAAAATAATCAATCCGTGGCGAAGGTTTTGCAAATTGTCCCCTGAGTTTATAAACCGTTTCTGAAAAACGATAAAGTTTGGAGAGGAGAAGGTAAAAAGCAATACAAAACTGTACCGGTGATGTTAATTATTTTGCTTTCAAACTGAATGCAATGTAATAATATATATTTATTAATAACATTAACATCATGCATCTAACTCTGGGTGAAAAGCTTATAATACAATCACCAAAATATGTCGTCATAAGAATGAATAGTTTGCAAACACATTTCTAGGTTATTTAAAAATAAAACATTCATGAATTATTGTATTAGAAACATTTTACTGTCTTAAGTGCACTCATTTATTAGCCTATAAATTAAAATAATAATAATTATTATTAGTAGTATTATTTACGGTGACGCAAACAGCTTATATGCTGTTTCAGCTATTAAAATCAGGAAAGTGGTTGCATCATTTAGTTTTTTTATTAAATTAATTTTGAAAAATGTTTAGAGCATTTTATTGTTCGTTCAATATAAGTTTTTTTTTTTTAAGTAACAACCAAGCAGCCAGCGACAGACAGTGAGTTGATCATAGCCTGTGTTTGATCAGTTTTGCCTTCTCAAATCATCACGACTTGCCTACAATAAAATCTATAGGCCTAAAAGGGTTCAAGTATAAAACAATGTTAATTTCAACAATAAAATAATATAAAAGTGTTTATATTCACCGCCTGTGTTTTATCCTATTGGTAATTATTGTAAAATAAAGGCTAAAACGCTTGTGTTTTCTGAGTCAGTGTCGCAAGGTTGAAGTTGCCAATCGCCATTTCCTCTTTGGACGCTTTTAGAGAGAAATTAATCTTTACAGACTACATAATGAAATAATTTTTGTTTTTGATTTGTTCTATTTCGTTAAGTAATAATTTAAAGCTTTCTATAAATACATGTATCTTGTCTGTGAATTATGTATTCGCTCAGTTTTGCTGAGAATAACTCCTATTGAGATGACATGAGGGGTCATGTTTGTTTTCAACGTTTCAAGCACCGTTTGCAACGTTTTGTTGATATTGTGAGTGCACACAAATAAAAGTAGACCCTTTACAGTTTCGAATAATGTATTACTCGTACCTTTATGAGCAAAAATAACGGAATATTTTAAATTGTTTCCACTGCAAAAATGCAAGTGATTGTGCTGGCGCCTCCATGTCCTGCAAAGAGGCTCTCCGTACAAACGATTGCATTTGTGCCTAATAGCGCACATTTATATTATTTTAACGTTGAAATTAACATTGTTTTATACTTTAACTCTTTTAGGCCTAGATCTATATTTATTTTAGGCAAGTCGTGATTATCTGAGAAGGCAAAATTGATCAAACACAATATGATCAACTCATTCTCTGCCGCTTGCCGCTTGGTCGTTACTTTAAAAATCAAAAACTTATATTTAACGAACGAAAGAATGCTCCAAACGTTTTTTCTAAATTAACTTAATAAAAACGAAACGAAATATAATCACTTTGCGTTACATGCAAAACTAGACTATTTTAATAGCTGAAACAATACGCAGTTTCGTGAGAAGAGGGGAAAAAGACGTCGGGTTTGGGTCGGATTGGGGCCCATTACTGAATTCTGATAAACTCGGGCCAGCATCTAGGGCTAGGGCCTGGATTTGTAATTATTATAATTATTATAGACTAAATAAATGGGTGCACTTAAGACAGTAAACTGTTTATTATAATGAATGCTTTATTTTTAAATAACCTTTTACAGCTTTAGAAATGTGTTATACTATTCATTCTGAACACGTAGACTAATTTTGGCGATTTTATTATAAGCTTTTCACCCAGAGTTAGATGCATGCTTCACTGTTAGGCTAATGTTATTATTAAATAAGCAAATCCCAAACCCTTGGGAACTGATTGCGAAAGCGTGCGCACTGTTTATGAATTTGTGGGTAGGGATTCAAAATCCGAAGGCACGGTTTACAAAATCTGAGCGCACAGATTGGAAATTCGTGGGTACGGTTTGTTATTCCGTGGGCACGATTTATTAAACCGAGGGAACAGTTTAAGAATTCGTGAATACGGTTTATAAACTCAGGGGACAATTTGCAAAACCTTCGCCACGGATTGATTATTTTTCTCCTGCAGGTGACGCTGCGGGCTCCGTATGTTTACGCCCGTCTCAAGTGAAAGTGGCAGCAGAGAGCTTCCGGTGTACTAAAACGCGCTTTGTTCAAAAAAACTTTAATTTTTCGATTTGGTTTTGTTGACTTTTTAATATCTGCATTTGAACGACGTGTAATGAAAACAAAATTGAAAATATGAATGAAATTAGTTTTTGTGTTCTCAAGAAAATGTAAATATTGCATAAACCAATCATTTATTCGTTTGTTTGTTTTGAAAACAAAAACGAGAAAACCAATTATACGTAGGTACACGGACCAGGGACCCAATTCATCTAGATTATCTAACATTTGTTTTCCTTTTTTTACTGGTAAAGAGTTGACATTTTTTTCTTCTGTGGTCTACTGTACAGACGTGAATTTACTTTTCCCTTAACCTGAGGCTTTTGGTATGAAAAGGCTTTTACATTGTCAAAAAAAAAAAAAAAAATAGTAGGCTACTTTTTATATTAAAACAAACAAGCAAGCCAGATTTAAACAGTAACGCAAAAGTAATGTAATGCATTACTTTCCATAAAAAAGTAACTAATGCGAGGTAAATCGTCACAATTAAAAGAACCAAAGACTTACTTCAGTCTGTGTGCACTGAATTTATTTAATACACGACTTTCACAATTTGAGTTGAATTATAAATGAACTTTTCTACAACATTCTAATGTATTGAGATGCACCTGAGCACCTCTTTAGCTAAAAGAAAAGGCAATTGTTACTTTTTTTCTTTTTCCATAAAATGATATGCTTCTTATTTCTACTTTTAAATAATCAAAATCTGCCCATTTTTACTTCCTTTTTTCACGAAAAGAGAGGAGAGTTGACTTTTTTCTTTGTTAATCAACATTATGGCGAACTTTGGTTGAAGCGATAATATGTCGGGGGAAAAAATAGTTATACGTTTATATGCTTTAATAATACTATTTCTTTGAGGGTGGGGTGGTTGTTATTCTTGCAACTGCAGTCCGGGGCGTGTGTCTTTACGGGTCGATCTGTGTAGGGCTGCTGCTGGTGTGTCTTCTTTAAATAGCTCACTCTTGACTTCAGCTTTCGCTTACGGCCATACCACCCTGAGCACGCCCGATCTCGTCCGATCTCGGAAGCTAAGCAGGGTCGGGCCTGGTTAGTACTTGGATGGGAGACCGCCTGGGAATACCAGGTGCTGTAAGCTTTTGCTTTTCCTACACTCCTCAACTAATACACTAACACATGACTCAGAATTATTGCTTGTTCCCTTTAACATTTTAAACTGATTGCTTCATTTATTTTCTTTCATTTTGTTTTCTCTGGAATTTCTTTCTGCTTACAGTGTTGCAAAGGATATATTCTTCCTTTCTCCTCCAGGGGGCGATCGAGAGACCTTTTCTCTGCAGTAAATCTCTCAAGCACTTCATACACTACCAGTCAAAAGTTTTTGGACAGTAAGATTTGTAATGTTTTTTTTTTGTTTTTTTTTTAAAGGAACTCTCTTCTGCATTTATTTGATCCAAAATACCACAAAAGCAGTAATATTCTGAAATACTTTTACCTTTTAAGGTAATTTGTAAAATATTTTTTTAATTTTAAAATAATATTCTTTTTGAATATATTTTAATATATCAATATAAAATGTAATTGATTCTTGTGATTTCATTCATTTCATTTTAATATGCTGATTTGCTGTTCAAGAAACATTTATTATTATTAATATCTATATTTAAAATAGTTGAGTACATGTTCAGGATTCTTTGATGAATAGAAAGATCCAAAGATCAGCATGATGAATGTATTTATCATCATGTTTTATTAATTGAAAGCATCCTTGCTAAATAAAACTGTATTTTTCTATAAACATTTTTTTTCTTACAGTTCAAAAACTTTTGACTTGTATAAAGTGCTTAGAGATTTACTGTAGAGAAAAGGTCTCTCGATCGCCCCCTGGAGGAGAAAGGAAGAATATGTTCTTTGCAACACTGTAAGCAGAAAGAAATCACAGAGAAAATAAAATGAAAGAAAATAAATAAAGCAATCCGTTAAAAATGATAAAGGGAACAAGCAATAAGTCATGTGTAAGTGTATTAGCTGAGGAGTGTATGTTAATGGTCACATGACACGCAAGAAAAACAAACAAACAAACAAACAAACAAACTTTTTTTTACATTTGATTTGAATAATTACATTATAATTATGTATTATTATTATTTTGGTTATTTTGACACGATTTAAACTGCAATATGACATTTCATTCAAGCGCTCAAATCCTTAAGCTTAAAAAATTCTGTATATCATTTATTTTGGTGGTATACTGTTGAAATGCAGTAAACTTCTTCTGTTCACAAAATTTTGAAACGTATGCAACTGTGTATATAAACAAAGTGAAACCAGCACACATTGTGTTCTCAAAACCCTCTGCGAATCTCTCATGAACCTCAGGGCTTCACAAACCTTGGGTGCCAAAGTCAGTTCATGAGGGTTTTGCAGAGTTTAGCTTCAGCCCTAAATAAACACCTCCACTTCCAATCAAGCAGCTCATCAAGGCCTTCAGGGTTATTTGTAAAATGCCTGTATGTGTTTTGGAGCTGGTTGGGACCAGCTATAAGTTTCTCTGTCATTTGTGGTCCATCATACAGGCCTATGAGACCCAAAGAAAAAAAGTGCCTCTTTTTTGTTGTTTTTTTGTGATTTCCTACATCCTTTGGGTTAAAAAAAAATTCTACAATTTAGAGTTTTTACGTTTTGTTTTTATTTTTAATTTTACCGCATGTCCACTGTAGTGGACCACAGGACCATTTTAGTTCGAAACGACAGCCAAACTCAGACAACAAAACTGTACAGAATATGGCTGTAAAGGGATATTAATCCAACATTTATGTAACAAAAACAAAACAACTGAAATCAAGCATTTTCCATAACTTGCAATGAGTCTGTTACAGCGCTGTGCAGGAATTTTGGCCCAATCTTGGCCCACATTGGAAGGTTTTCGAGCATGGACCGCCTTTTTAAGGTCATGCTGTGGGCATCTCAATAGGATTCAGGTCAGGACTTTGACTAGGCCACTCCAAAGTCTTCATTTTGTTTTTCTTCAACCATTCAGAAGTGAATTTGCTGGTGTGCATTGTCCTTCTGCAGAACCACAGAGTGCGGTATCTTTCCTGTTCTTCCCTTTCTGTCTCTGTGTCTGTCTCAGTCTGCTCATCTGAGTCTCCTGCAATTTCTTCCTCTTCTTCAACATCTTCTTGTATGTTACATTCAAATTTATCCTCATCTGACAGCTCTAAGTCAGAGTTTCCCTCAACTATCTTATAAAAATCCTCTCTGCTTCAGTTCTGCCTCCTACAACATGCAGTCATTAATTACATTAAGATGGTCCTGATGTCCACTATAGTTGACATTTAAAAAAGGATGATATTTTGAAACATAAACAATTTAACAGCTTTGAAAGCTAAATGTATTGTTACTGACACTTTAATAAACAAATATATATGTGATTATAATAGTAAAAAACATGTAAAAAAGCTAAATTTTACATATCTCTGTCCTTCCCATAAAATGTGCTCATTTGCATGTCGGCCATTTTGGATTCAGTGTAAAAGTGGTTCCTAGCATGCCAGCCAATCAAATGACATATCACTAGAAAGCCCAGGATGTCCTCTGCACAGTACAACAGGACTTGACAGAGTAGCTCAAAAAATTCAAAGAAAATTCATGAAAACACAAGGTCCACTACAGAGGACATAAGTCAATGGGCTGGGTCTCAGGAGGTATCAGTTGTATATTTGAAGACATACCTGTGCATTTAAAGGGAGGCTTTATCAGATTTATCTCACTTTTGGGAACAATTTTATCCCAGAAGTAAAACCTTCCCATAAACAGCATCACTGTCTGGATCTCTGGAGAAAGTGTTTAAGAAACACTGTGGAGTGTTATGAAAGCCATTCACCTTTTCGGATCCAATAGGAGACAATGGATATAGCAGTAAAATGACACAGTTTCAGGTACGTGACATAAAAATGATTTTTGTTTGAAAGACTTATTAGTCCTTTTCAATGGTAGACTAAAATTGATGTTATGTCATTAATGGGCATAAAAAAATAATAATAATAAAAAAAACTCCAAAAATACTCTCAATGTTTAACCTTGTATGTTTCATATTATTATTATTAAATTGTATGCTACAGAGCAGACCCTGAAGAACAAATGTTTGTTAGTTTGTTTTTAAAATGATATGCCTCGCATTTCTTCTAAAAAACAGGCACATTCACTTGCACTCAAAGTGCGACAATGTGGCGAGTTGATATGTGTAGGGTTTTTTTTTTTTTGTTGTTAGTATTATTAGGCCTAGTAAAAACAAAATATATATATTAAAAAGGCTTGAGGGGGTAAATGTGGCTGTTTGTGTTGCAGCTGCAGCCGGGGACATGTATCATTACGGGTCGATCCATGTACCTAACAATTTTTGATGTCTTTCAGATGTTTATGATTTACAATGCATGTAAAACTGACATCTTAAAGAGGTCTGTCAGATGTTTGTACACAGTAGATGCTTTCCAAATCAAGTGATCTTTAACAGACGTACCAAAAGTTTACCAAATAAGCAAGTCTTATTTTAGCTAGCTTGATTTGGCTCAAAATAAGTCAGACTAACTGAAATAAACCAGGCTTATTTGGTAAACTTCTTTTATGAAACCCCACAGGTCCGGATCTACGGGAGGTGCTAGAACCGTGTTTTCATGTTGTGTCTGGTAAACATGAAAGATTGTGGTAACCGATGACACTTTAAATATAATTAAAATAGAAATTGAATAGAAACACTGAATAAAATCTAAATTTGAGCGCATTAAAGAAAGTGTATTAATAAATATTGTTGAAATATCCCAGGTTATAACAACAGATATTTTAATACGGAGAACAGGTGGTAACAAGCAACTCTGAATTATCACGATTGACCGCCAGAGGGAAGCTTTTTTCTAATCAGTGTTTTGAGATCGTATCAAAAATGTAAAGTGAATTCAGGTAAAGTTGATGTAGAATATAAAGGTTTAAAATATGGACACAAAATAGTTTGAAGTGTTTAGAGAGCATAGACAGAAAAACATTTTTACATATGGTTACCATTTTAAGGGGCCGTTCACATGTCACGTGTCAATCCACAGCAGTCATAACTTTTCTTTTAGACATTATACTCAGTTTTGGACAAGCGATGGTAAGTGCAAATACTGTAATGCAAATCGACTGAAGGTACTGAAGAGTGGAGAATTTAATTTTTACTGTACTGTTGGTGATCCAGTGTAAATATATAATACAGTATAAAAGGACAGTTTTTTTTATTTTTTTATTTTTTACATTTTTTAAACTCTAGCCTAATATTTTTTTTTCCCTGGGCCCACCTAAGTGTCATTAATTATCTGTGCACATTTAACTTAAATCTCAGCAAAATTAAACGTTCCTGTGGCTATAGATGTATATAACCTACAGGCACCTATATTTTTTTTCTTGATTAACAAACGTTTACTTGCGCTCTTGTGCTTCTGCCTCCGCTATGGTCGTGTCAATCATCTCGCTGTATCATGGTCTCCTGCGCTGTTGCTTGTGCTGTATGAAGCAGGCGATTGTATGTTGTCCCGCTGAACTACCTTGATATTATTTCTATAAAAATTACTTCAATATAATATTTTAATAAAAAACGACGGTGGGGCGGTGGGCAAGTAGGCTAATTTAATGGTTAAATGGCCGAACATCGTGAAAAGCGACTTTTTTTAAAGCGTTATTTTTTATCTAGCTGATATCAACATTTTACTTAGGCTAAGCATCAAGGCTTTGCACACTTATACTAACTTAAATCCTGGCGAAATGAAACGTTCCTGTGGCTATGATATACAGTGCAGTAAAAAATCAAATTCTCCACCCTCGGTAGATTTGCATTACAGTATTTGCACTTACCATCGCTTGTCCAAAACTGAACATAATGTCTAAAAGAAACGTTAAGACTGCTGTGCATTTACACTTGACTGAACACTGATCTGTTATTCTTTGCGCTGTCTGGGTACCGCAGATGCTCAGATTTAAAATCATTCAGCAAAATAAAACATGCTGGATGCAGATTAATATTTGTGAAATAAATATTTGTGAAACGAGTTAGGTTGAACAGAAGTCAGGGGACTATCATCTTGTTGACTCTCATTTTAATAGAAACAGCCAGGTATGCAATGGTTAAAAGAATCAAGAAATAAGACACAAGCTGTAAATTATTTTTAAAGCCATAAATCTATTGTTTGAATAATTTGTAACTATTTGAACTTCTTGTGTACATGTGATTTTCTAATTGCTTTTCCAATTTTATTATTATTATTATTATTATTATTATATTTTTAGTTACATTGTATAATATTTTGATGTAATTAATGTTATTGCACTTGTGTGTTGTTTTAAAGACAGAATGAAAATAAATAAATAATGGTCTTTTATTTTGTTGAACGAACAATGGATGGTGTCACCGGTCCAGGTTTGATTGACCAATCGGCGTAAAGGGGCGTCTCATGATCGAGCCAATATCTCGTTTTTTCGTTTTCTGAACTAATGAAAAAACGAATAAATGAGCCGTTTTCTTATTTCTGCTTATTTCGTTTCAATTTGAAAGTGAAATGAATAAAACGTACACGGACCGTACAGGGACCCAATTCATCTAGATTATCTAACATTTGTTTTCCTTTTTTTACTGGTAAAGAGTTGACATTTTTTTCTTCTGTGGTCTACTGTACAGACGTGAATTTACTTTTCCCTTAACCTGAGGCTTTTGGTATGAAAAGGCTTTTACATTGTCAAAAAAAAAAAAAAAAAATAGTAGGCTACTTTTTATATTAAAACAAACAAGCAAGCCAGATTTAAACAGTAACGCAAAAGTAATGTAATGCATTACTTTCCATAAAAAAGTAACTAATGCGAGGTAAATCGTCACAATTAAAAGAACCAAAGACTTACTTCAGTCTGTGTGCACTGAATTTATTTAATACACGACTTTCACAATTTGAGTTGAATTATAAATGAACTTTTCTACAACATTCTAATGTATTGAGATGCACCTGAGCACCTCTTTAGCTAAAAGAAAAGGCAATTGTTACTTTTTTTCTTTTTCCATAAAATGATATGCTTCTTATTTCTACTTTTAAATAATCAAAATCTGCCCATTTTTACTTCCTTTTTTCACGAAAAGAGAGGAGAGTTGACTTTTTTCTTTGTTAATCAACATTATGGCGAACTTTGGTTGAAGCGATAATATGTCGGGGGAAAAAATAGTTATACGTTTATATGCTTTAATAATACTATTTCTTTGAGGGTGGGGTGGTTGTTATTCTTGCAACTGCAGTCCGGGGCGTGTGTCTTTACGGGTCGATCTGTGTAGGGCTGCTGCTGGTGTGTCTTCTTTAAATAGCTCACTCTTGACTTCAGCTTTCGCTTACGGCCATACCACCCTGAGCACGCCCGATCTCGTCCGATCTCGGAAGCTAAGCAGGGTCGGGCCTGGTTAGTACTTGGATGGGAGACCGCCTGGGAATACCAGGTGCTGTAAGCTTTTGCTTTTCCTACACTCCTCAACTAATACACTAACACATGACTCAGAATTATTGCTTGTTCCCTTTAACATTTTAAACTGATTGCTTCATTTATTTTCTTTCATTTTGTTTTCTCTGGAATTTCTTTCTGCTTACAGTGTTGCAAAGGATATATTCTTCCTTTCTCCTCCAGGGGGCGATCGAGAGACCTTTTCTCTGCAGTAAATCTCTCAAGCACTTCATACACTACCAGTCAAAAGTTTTTGGACAGTAAGATTTGTAATGTTTTTTTTTTTTTTTTTTTTTAAAGGAACTCTCTTCTGCATTTATTTGATCCAAAATACCACAAAAGCAGTAATATTCTGAAATACTTTTACCTTTTAAGGTAATTTGTAAAATTTTTTTTAATTTTAAAATAATATTCTTTTTGAATATATTTTAATATATCAATATAAAATGTAATTGATTCTTGTGATTTCATTCATTTCATTTTAATATGCTGATTTGCTGTTCAAGAAACATTTATTATTATTAATATCTATATTTAAAATAGTTGAGTACATGTTCAGGATTCTTTGATGAATAGAAAGATCCAAAGATCAGCATGATGAATGTATTTATCATCATGTTTTATTAATTGAAAGCATCCTTGCTAAATAAAACTGTATTTTTCTATAAACATTTTTTTTCTTACAGTTCAAAAACTTTTGACTTGTATAAAGTGCTTAGAGATTTACTGTAGAGAAAAGGTCTCTCGATCGCCCCCTGGAGGAGAAAGGAAGAATATGTTCTTTGCAACACTGTAAGCAGAAAGAAATCACAGAGAAAATAAAATGAAAGAAAATAAATAAAGCAATCCGTTAAAAATGATAAAGGGAACAAGCAATAAGTCATGTGTAAGTGTATTAGCTGAGGAGTGTATGTTAATGGTCACATGACACGCAAGAAAAACAAACAAACAAACAAACAAACAAACTTTTTTTTACATTTGATTTGAATAATTACATTATAATTATGTATTATTATTATTTTGGTTATTTTGACACGATTTAAACTGCAATATGACATTTCATTCAAGCGCTCAAATCCTTAAGCTTAAAAAATTCTGTATATCATTTATTTTGGTGGTATACTGTTGAAATGCAGTAAACTTCTTCTGTTCACAAAATTTTGAAACGTATGCAACTGTGTATATAAACAAAGTGAAACCAGCACACATTGTGTTCTCAAAACCCTCTGCGAATCTCTCATGAACCTCAGGGCTTCACAAACCTTGGGTGCCAAAGTCAGTTCATGAGGGTTTTGCAGAGTTTAGCTTCAGCCCTAAATAAACACCTCCACTTCCAATCAAGCAGCTCATCAAGGCCTTCAGGGTTATTTGTAAAATGCCTGTATGTGTTTTGGAGCTGGTTGGGACCAGCTATAAGTTTCTCTGTCATTTGTGGTCCATCATACAGGCCTATGAGACCCAAAGAAAAAAAGTGCCTCTTTTTTGTTGTTTTTTTGTGATTTCCTACATCCTTTGGGTTAAAAAAAAATTCTACAATTTAGAGTTTTTACGTTTTGTTTTTATTTTTAATTTTACCGCATGTCCACTGTAGTGGACCACAGGACCATTTTAGTTCGAAACGACAGCCAAACTCAGACAACAAAACTGTACAGAATATGGCTGTAAAGGGATATTAATCCAACATTTATGTAACAAAAACAAAACAACTGAAATCAAGCATTTTCCATAACTTGCAATGAGTCTGTTACAGCGCTGTGCAGGAATTTTGGCCCAATCTTGGCCCACATTGGAAGGTTTTCGAGCATGGACCGCCTTTTTAAGGTCATGCTGTGGGCATCTCAATAGGATTCAGGTCAGGACTTTGACTAGGCCACTCCAAAGTCTTCATTTTGTTTTTCTTCAACCATTCAGAAGTGAATTTGCTGGTGTGCATTGTCCTTCTGCAGAACCACAGAGTGCGGTATCTTTCCTGTTCTTCCCTTTCTGTCTCTGTGTCTGTCTCAGTCTGCTCATCTGAGTCTCCTGCAATTTCTTCCTCTTCTTCAACATCTTCTTGTATGTTACATTCAAATTTATCCTCATCTGACAGCTCTAAGTCAGAGTTTCCCTCAACTATCTTATAAAAATCCTCTCTGCTTCAGTTCTGCCTCCTACAACATGCAGTCATTAATTACATTAAGATGGTCCTGATGTCCACTATAGTTGACATTTAAAAAAGGATGATATTTTGAAACATAAACAATTTAACAGCTTTGAAAGCTAAATGTATTGTTACTGACACTTTAATAAACAAATATATATGTGATTATAATAGTAAAAAACATGTAAAAAAGCTAAATTTTACATATCTCTGTCCTTCCCATAAAATGTGCTCATTTGCATGTCGGCCATTTTGGATTCAGTGTAAAAGTGGTTCCTAGCATGCCAGCCAATCAAATGACATATCACTAGAAAGCCCAGGATGTCCTCTGCACAGTACAACAGGACTTGACAGAGTAGCTCAAAAAATTCAAAGAAAATTCATGAAAACACAAGGTCCACTACAGAGGACATAAGTCAATGGGCTGGGTCTCAGGAGGTATCAGTTGTATATTTGAAGACATACCTGTGCATTTAAAGGGAGGCTTTATCAGATTTATCTCACTTTTGGGAACAATTTTATCCCAGAAGTAAAACCTTCCCATAAACAGCATCACTGTCTGGATCTCTGGAGAAAGTGTTTAAGAAACACTGTGGAGTGTTATGAAAGCCATTCACCTTTTCGGATCCAATAGGAGACAATGGATATAGCAGTAAAATGACACAGTTTCAGGTACGTGACATAAAAATGATTTTTGTTTGAAAGACTTATTAGTCCTTTTCAATGGTAGACTAAAATTGATGTTATGTCATTAATGGGCATAAAAAAATAATAATAATAAAAAAAACTCCAAAAATACTCTCAATGTTTAACCTTGTATGTTTCATATTATTATTATTAAATTGTATGCTACAGAGCAGACCCTGAAGAACAAATGTTTGTTAGTTTGTTTTTAAAATGATATGCCTCGCATTTCTTCTAAAAAACAGGCACATTCACTTGCACTCAAAGTGCGACAATGTGGCGAGTTGATATGTGTAGGGTTTTTTTTTTTTTTGTTGTTAGTATTATTAGGCCTAGTAAAAACAAAATATATATATTAAAAAGGCTTGAGGGGGTAAATGTGGCTGTTTGTGTTGCAGCTGCAGCCGGGGACATGTATCATTACGGGTCGATCCATGTACCTAACAATTTTTGATGTCTTTCAGATGTTTATGATTTACAATGCATGTAAAACTGACATCTTAAAGAGGTCTGTCAGATGTTTGTACACAGTAGATGCTTTCCAAATCAAGTGATCTTTAACAGACGTACCAAAAGTTTACCAAATAAGCAAGTCTTATTTTAGCTAGCTTGATTTGGCTCAAAATAAGTCAGACTAACTGAAATAAACCAGGCTTATTTGGTAAACTTCTTTTATGAAACCCCACAGGTCCGGATCTACGGGAGGTGCTAGAACCGTGTTTTCATGTTGTGTCTGGTAAACATGAAAGATTGTGGTAACCGATGACACTTTAAATATAATTAAAATAGAAATTGAATAGAAACACTGAATAAAATCTAAATTTGAGCGCATTAAAGAAAGTGTATTAATAAATATTGTTGAAATATCCCAGGTTATAACAACAGATATTTTAATACGGAGAACAGGTGGTAACAAGCAACTCTGAATTATCACGATTGACCGCCAGAGGGAAGCTTTTTTCTAATCAGTGTTTTGAGATCGTATCAAAAATGTAAAGTGAATTCAGGTAAAGTTGATGTAGAATATAAAGGTTTAAAATATGGACACAAAATAGTTTGAAGTGTTTAGAGAGCATAGACAGAAAAACATTTTTACATATGGTTACCATTTTAAGGGGCCGTTCACATGTCACGTGTCAATCCACAGCAGTCATAACTTTTCTTTTAGACATTATACTCAGTTTTGGACAAGCGATGGTAAGTGCAAATACTGTAATGCAAATCGACTGAAGGTACTGAAGAGTGGAGAATTTAATTTTTACTGTACTGTTGGTGATCCAGTGTAAATATATAATACAGTATAAAAGGACAGTTTTTTTTATTTTTTTATTTTTTACATTTTTTAAACTCTAGCCTAATATTTTTTTTTCCCTGGGCCCACCTAAGTGTCATTAATTATCTGTGCACATTTAACTTAAATCTCAGCAAAATTAAACGTTCCTGTGGCTATAGATGTATATAACCTACAGGCACCTATATTTTTTTTCTTGATTAACAAACGTTTACTTGCGCTCTTGTGCTTCTGCCTCCGCTATGGTCGTGTCAATCATCTCGCTGTATCATGGTCTCCTGCGCTGTTGCTTGTGCTGTATGAAGCAGGCGATTGTATGTTGTCCCGCTGAACTACCTTGATATTATTTCTATAAAAATTACTTCAATATAATATTTTAATAAAAAACGACGGTGGGGCGGTGGGCAAGTAGGCTAATTTAATGGTTAAATGGCCGAACATCGTGAAAAGCGACTTTTTTTAAAGCGTTATTTTTTATCTAGCTGATATCAACATTTTACTTAGGCTAAGCATCAAGGCTTTGCACACTTATACTAACTTAAATCCTGGCGAAATGAAACGTTCCTGTGGCTATGATATACAGTGCAGTAAAAAATCAAATTCTCCACCCTCGGTAGATTTGCATTACAGTATTTGCACTTACCATCGCTTGTCCAAAACTGAACATAATGTCTAAAAGAAACGTTAAGACTGCTGTGCATTTACACTTGACTGAACACTGATCTGTTATTCTTTGCGCTGTCTGGGTACCGCAGATGCTCAGATTTAAAATCATTCAGCAAAATAAAACATGCTGGATGCAGATTAATATTTGTGAAATAAATATTTGTGAAACGAGTTAGGTTGAACAGAAGTCAGGGGACTATCATCTTGTTGACTCTCATTTTAATAGAAACAGCCAGGTATGCAATGGTTAAAAGAATCAAGAAATAAGACACAAGCTGTAAATTATTTTTAAAGCCATAAATCTATTGTTTGAATAATTTGTAACTATTTGAACTTCTTGTGTACATGTGATTTTCTAATTGCTTTTCCAATTTTATTATTATTATTATTATATTTTTAGTTACATTGTATAATATTTTGATGTAATTAATGTTATTGCACTTGTGTGTTGTTTTAAAGACAGAATGAAAATAAATAAATAATGGTCTTTTATTTTGTTGAACGAACAATGGATGGTGTCACCGGTCCAGGTTTGATTGACCAATCGGCGTAAAGGGGCGTCTCATGATCGAGCCAATATCTCGTTTTTTCGTTTTCTGAACTAATGAAAAAACGAATAAATGAGCCGTTTTCTTATTTCTGCTTATTTCGTTTCAATTTGAAAGTGAAATGAATAAAACGTACACGGACCGTACAGGGACCCAATTCATCTAGATTATCTAACATTTGTTTTCCTTTTTTTACTGGTAAAGAGTTGACATTTTTTTCTTCTGTGGTCTACTGTACAGACGTGAATTTACTTTTCCCTTAACCTGAGGCTTTTGGTATGAAAAGGCTTTTACATTGTCAAAAAAAAAAAAAAAAAATAGTAGGCTACTTTTTATATTAAAACAAACAAGCAAGCCAGATTTAAACAGTAACGCAAAAGTAATGTAATGCATTACTTTCCATAAAAAAGTAACTAATGCGAGGTAAATCGTCACAATTAAAAGAACCAAAGACTTACTTCAGTCTGTGTGCACTGAATTTATTTAATACACGACTTTCACAATTTGAGTTGAATTATAAATGAACTTTTCTACAACATTCTAATGTATTGAGATGCACCTGAGCACCTCTTTAGCTAAAAGAAAAGGCAATTGTTACTTTTTTTCTTTTTCCATAAAATGATATGCTTCTTATTTCTACTTTTAAATAATCAAAATCTGCCCATTTTTACTTCCTTTTTTCACGAAAAGAGAGGAGAGTTGACTTTTTTCTTTGTTAATCAACATTATGGCGAACTTTGGTTGAAGCGATAATATGTCGGGGGAAAAAATAGTTATACGTTTATATGCTTTAATAATACTATTTCTTTGAGGGTGGGGTGGTTGTTATTCTTGCAACTGCAGTCCGGGGCGTGTGTCTTTACGGGTCGATCTGTGTAGGGCTGCTGCTGGTGTGTCTTCTTTAAATAGCTCACTCTTGACTTCAGCTTTCGCTTACGGCCATACCACCCTGAGCACGCCCGATCTCGTCCGATCTCGGAAGCTAAGCAGGGTCGGGCCTGGTTAGTACTTGGATGGGAGACCGCCTGGGAATACCAGGTGCTGTAAGCTTTTGCTTTTCCTACACTCCTCAACTAATACACTAACACATGACTCAGAATTATTGCTTGTTCCCTTTAACATTTTAAACTGATTGCTTCATTTATTTTCTTTCATTTTGTTTTCTCTGGAATTTCTTTCTGCTTACAGTGTTGCAAAGGATATATTCTTCCTTTCTCCTCCAGGGGGCGATCGAGAGACCTTTTCTCTGCAGTAAATCTCTCAAGCACTTCATACACTACCAGTCAAAAGTTTTTGGACAGTAAGATTTGTAATGTTTTTTTTTTTGTTTTTTTTTTAAAGGAACTCTCTTCTGCATTTATTTGATCCAAAATACCACAAAAGCAGTAATATTCTGAAATACTTTTACCTTTTAAGGTAATTTGTAAAAAATTTTTTAATTTTAAAATAATATTCTTTTTGAATATATTTTAATATATCAATATAAAATGTAATTGATTCTTGTGATTTCATTCATTTCATTTTAATATGCTGATTTGCTGTTCAAGAAACATTTATTATTATTAATATCTATATTTAAAATAGTTGAGTACATGTTCAGGATTCTTTGATGAATAGAAAGATCCAAAGATCAGCATGATGAATGTATTTATCATCATGTTTTATTAATTGAAAGCATCCTTGCTAAATAAAACTGTATTTTTCTATAAACATTTTTTTTCTTACAGTTCAAAAACTTTTGACTTGTATAAAGTGCTTAGAGATTTACTGTAGAGAAAAGGTCTCTCGATCGCCCCCTGGAGGAGAAAGGAAAAATATGTTCTTTGCAACACTGTAAGCAGAAAGAAATCACAAAGAAAATAAATAAAGCAATCAGTTAAAAATGATAAAGGGAACAAGCAATAAGTCATGTGTAAGTGTATTAGCTGAGGAGTGTATGTTAATGGTCACATGACACGCAAGAAAAACAAACAAACAAACAAACAAACAAACTTTTTTTTTACATTTGATTTGAATAATTACATTATAATTATGTATTATTATTATTTTGGTTATTTTGACACGATTTAAACTGCAATATGACATTTCATTCAAGCGCTCAAATCCTTAAGCTTAAAAAATTCTGTATATCATTTATTTTGGTGGTATACTGTTGAAATGCAGTAAACTTCTTCTGTTCACAAAATTTTGAAACGTATGCAACTGTGTATATAAACAAAGTGAAACCAGCACACATTGTGTTCTCAAAACCCTCTGCGAATCTCTCATGAACCTCAGGGCTTCACAAACCTTGGGTGCCAAAGTCAGTTCATGAGGGTTTTGCAGAGTTTAGCTTCAGCCCTAAATAAACACCTCCACTTCCAGTCAAGCAGCTCATCAAGGCCTTCAGGGTTATTTGTAAAATGCCTGTATGTGTTTTGGAGCTGGTTGGGACCAGCTATAAGCTTCTCTGTCATTTGTGGTCCATCATACAGGCCTATATGTATCAGTTTTATATTTGAAGACATACCTGTGCATTTAAAGGGAGGCTTTATCAGATTTATCTCACTTTTGGGAACAATTTTATCCCAGAAGTAAAACCTTCCCATAAACAGCATCACTGTCTGGATCTCTGGAGAAAGTGTTTAAGAAACACTGTGGAGTGTTATGAAAGCCATTCACCTTTTCGGATCCAATAGGAGACAATGGATATAGCAGTAAAATGACACAGTTTCAGGTACGTGACATAAAAATGATTTTTGTTTGAAAGACTTATTAGTCCTTTTCAATGGTAGACTAAAATTGATGTTATGTCATTAATGGGCATAAAAAAATAATAATAATAAAAAAAACTCCAAAAATACTCTCAATGTTTAACCTTGTATGTTTCATATTATTATTATTAAATTGTATGCTACAGAGCAGACCCTGAAGAACAAATGTTTGTTAGTTTGTTTTTAAAATGATATGCCTCGCATTTCTTCTAAAAAACAGGCACATTCACTTGCACTCAAAGTGCGACAATGTGGCGAGTTGATATGTGTAGGGTTTTTTTTTTTTTTGTTGTTAGTATTATTAGGCCTAGTAAAAACAAAATATATATATTAAAAAGGCTTGAGGGGGTAAATGTGGCTGTTTGTGTTGCAGCTGCAGCCGGGGACATGTATCATTACGGGTCGATCCATGTACCTAACAATTTTTGATGTCTTTCAGATGTTTATGATTTACAATGCATGTAAAACTGACATCTTAAAGAGGTCTGTCAGATGTTTGTACACAGTAGATGCTTTCCAAATCAAGTGATCTTTAACAGACGTACCAAAAGTTTACCAAATAAGCAAGTCTTATTTTAGCTAGCTTGATTTGGCTCAAAATAAGTCAGACTAACTGAAATAAACCAGGCTTATTTGGTAAACTTCTTTTATGAAACCCCACAGGTCCGGATCTACGGGAGGTGCTAGAACCGTGTTTTCATGTTGTGTCTGGTAAACATGAAAGATTGTGGTAACCGATGACACTTTAAATATAATTAAAATAGAAATTGAATAGAAACACTGAATAAAATCTAAATTTGAGCGCATTAAAGAAAGTGTATTAATAAATATTGTTGAAATATCCCAGGTTATAACAACAGATATTTTAATACGGAGAACAGGTGGTAACAAGCAACTCTGAATTATCACGATTGACCGCCAGAGGGAAGCTTTTTTCTAATCAGTGTTTTGAGATCGTATCAAAAATGTAAAGTGAATTCAGGTAAAGTTGATGTAGAATATAAAGGTTTAAAATATGGACACAAAATAGTTTGAAGTGTTTAGAGAGCATAGACAGAAAAACATTTTTACATATGGTTACCATTTTAAGGGGCCGTTCACATGTCACGTGTCAATCCACAGCAGTCATAACTTTTCTTTTAGACATTATACTCAGTTTTGGACAAGCGATGGTAAGTGCAAATACTGTAATGCAAATCGACTGAAGGTACTGAAGAGTGGAGAATTTAATTTTTACTGTACTGTTGGTGATCCAGTGTAAATATATAATACAGTATAAAAGGACAGTTTTTTTTATTTTTTTATTTTTTACATTTTTTAAACTCTAGCCTAATATTTTTTTTTTCCCTGGGCCCACCTAAGTGTCATTAATTATCTGTGCACATTTAACTTAAATCTCAGCAAAATTAAACGTTCCTGTGGCTATAGATGTATATAACCTACAGGCACCTATATTTTTTTCTTGATTAACAAACGTTTACTTGCGCTCTTGTGCTTCTGCCTCCGCTATGGTCGTGTCAATCATCTCGCTGTATCATGGTCTCCTGCGCTGTTGCTTGTGCTGTATGAAGCAGGCGATTGTCTGTTGTCCCGCTGAACTACCTTGATATTATTTCTATAAAAATTACTTCAATATAATATTTTAATAAAAAACGACGGTGGGGCGGTGGGCAAGTAGGCTAATTTAATGGTTAAATGGCCGAACATCGTGAAAAGCGACTTTTTTTAAAGCGTTATTTTTTATCTAGCTGATATCAACATTTTACTTAGGCTAAGCATCAAGGCTTTGCACACTTATACTAACTTAAATCCTGGCGAAATGAAACGTTCCTGTGGCTATGATATACAGTGCAGTAAAAAATCAAATTCTCCACCCTCGGTAGATTTGCATTACAGTATTTGCACTTACCATCGCTTGTCCAAAACTGAACATAATGTCTAAAAGAAACGTTAAGACTGCTGTGCATTTACACTTGACTGAACACTGATCTGTTATTCTTTGCGCTGTCTGGGTACCGCAGATGCTCAGATTTAAAATCATTCAGCAAAATAAAACATGCTGGATGCAGATTAATATTTGTGAAATAAATATTTGTGAAACGAGTTAGGTTGAACAGAAGTCAGGGGACTATCATCTTGTTGACTCTCATTTTAATAGAAACAGCCAGGTATGCAATGGTTAAAAGAATCAAGAAATAAGACACAAGCTGTAAATTATTTTTAAAGCCATAAATCTATTGTTTGAATAATTTGTAACTATTTGAACTTCTTGTGTACATGTGATTTTCTAATTGCTTTTCCAATTTTATTATTATTATTATTATATTTTTAGTTACATTGTATAATATTTTGATGTAATTAATGTTATTGCACTTGTGTGTTGTTTTAAAGACAGAATGAAAATAAATAAATAATGGTCTTTTATTTTGTTGAACGAACAATGGATGGTGTCACCGGTCCAGGTTTGATTGACCAATCGGCGTAAAGGGGCGTCTCATGATCGAGCCAATATCTCGTTTTTTCGTTTTCTGAACTAATGAAAAAACGAATAAATGAGCCGTTTTCTTATTTCTGCTTATTTCGTTTCAATTTGAAAGTGAAATGAATAAAACGTACACGGACCGTACAGGGACCCAATTCATCTAGATTATCTAACATTTGTTTTCCTTTTTTTACTGGTAAAGAGTTGACATTTTTTTCTTCTGTGGTCTACTGTACAGACGTGAATTTACTTTTCCCTTAACCTGAGGCTTTTGGTATGAAAAGGCTTTTACATTGTCAAAAAAAAAAAAAAAAAAATAGTAGGCTACTTTTTATATTAAAACAAACAAGCAAGCCAGATTTAAACAGTAACGCAAAAGTAATGTAATGCATTACTTTCCATAAAAAAGTAACTAATGCGAGGTAAATCGTCACAATTAAAAGAACCAAAGACTTACTTCAGTCTGTGTGCACTGAATTTATTTAATACACGACTTTCACAATTTGAGTTGAATTATAAATGAACTTTTCTACAACATTCTAATGTATTGAGATGCACCTGAGCACCTCTTTAGCTAAAAGAAAAGGCAATTGTTACTTTTTTTCTTTTTCCATAAAATGATATGCTTCTTATTTCTACTTTTAAATAATCAAAATCTGCCCATTTTTACTTCCTTTTTTCACGAAAAGAGAGGAGAGTTGACTTTTTTCTTTGTTAATCAACATTATGGCGAACTTTGGTTGAAGCGATAATATGTCGGGGGAAAAAATAGTTATACGTTTATATGCTTTAATAATACTATTTCTTTGAGGGTGGGGTGGTTGTTATTCTTGCAACTGCAGTCCGGGGCGTGTGTCTTTACGGGTCGATCTGTGTAGGGCTGCTGCTGGTGTGTCTTCTTTAAATAGCTCACTCTTGACTTCAGCTTTCGCTTACGGCCATACCACCCTGAGCACGCCCGATCTCGTCCGATCTCGGAAGCTAAGCAGGGTCGGGCCTGGTTAGTACTTGGATGGGAGACCGCCTGGGAATACCAGGTGCTGTAAGCTTTTGCTTTTCCTACACTCCTCAACTAATACACTAACACATGACTCAGAATTATTGCTTGTTCCCTTTAACATTTTAAACTGATTGCTTCATTTATTTTCTTTCATTTTGTTTTCTCTGGAATTTCTTTCTGCTTACAGTGTTGCAAAGGATATATTCTTCCTTTCTCCTCCAGGGGGCGATCGAGAGACCTTTTCTCTGCAGTAAATCTCTCAAGCACTTCATACACTACCAGTCAAAAGTTTTTGGACAGTAAGATTTGTAATGTTTTTTTTTTTGTTTTTTTTTTAAAGGAACTCTCTTCTGCATTTATTTGATCCAAAATACCACAAAAGCAGTAATATTCTGAAATACTTTTACCTTTTAAGGTAATTTGTAAAAATTTTTTTAATTTTAAAATAATATTCTTTTTGAATATATTTTAATATATCAATATAAAATGTAATTGATTCTTGTGATTTCATTCATTTCATTTTAATATGCTGATTTGCTGTTCAAGAAACATTTATTATTATTAATATCTATATTTAAAATAGTTGAGTACATGTTCAGGATTCTTTGATGAATAGAAAGATCCAAAGATCAGCATGATGAATGTATTTATCATCATGTTTTATTAATTGAAAGCATCCTTGCTAAATAAAACTGTATTTTTCTATAAACATTTTTTTTCTTACAGTTCAAAAACTTTTGACTTGTATAAAGTGCTTAGAGATTTACTGTAGAGAAAAGGTCTCTCGATCGCCCCCTGGAGGAGAAAGGAAGAATATGTTCTTTGCAACACTGTAAGCAGAAAGAAATCACAAAGAAAATAAATAAAGCAATCAGTTAAAAATGATAAAGGGAACAAGCAATAAGTCATGTGTAAGTGTATTAGCTGAGGAGTGTATGTTAATGGTCACATGACACGCAAGAAAAACAAACAAACAAACAAACAAACAAACTTTTTTTTACATTTGATTTGAATAATTACATTATAATTATGTATTATTATTATTTTGGTTATTTTGACACGATTTAAACTGCAATATGACATTTCATTCAAGCGCTCAAATCCTTAAGCTTAAAAAATTCTGTATATCATTTATTTTGGTGGTATACTGTTGAAATGCAGTAAACTTCTTCTGTTCACAAAATTTTGAAACGTATGCAACTGTGTATATAAACAAAGTGAAACCAGCACACATTGTGTTCTCAAAACCCTCTGCGAATCTCTCATGAACCTCAGGGCTTCACAAACCTTGGGTGCCAAAGTCAGTTCATGAGGGTTTTGCAGAGTTTAGCTTCAGCCCTAAATAAACACCTCCACTTCCAATCAAGCAGCTCATCAAGGCCTTCAGGGTTATTTGTAAAATGCCTGTATGTGTTTTGGAGCTGGTTGGGACCAGCTATAAGTTTCTCTGTCATTTGTGGTCCATCATACAGGCCTATGAGACCCAAAGAAAAAAAGTGCCTCTTTTTTGTTGTTTTTTTGTGATTTCCTACATCCTTTGGGTTAAAAAAAAATTCTACAATTTAGAGTTTTTACGTTTTGTTTTTATTTTTAATTTTACCGCATGTCCACTGTAGTGGACCACAGGACCATTTTAGTTCGAAACGACAGCCAAACTCAGACAACAAAACTGTACAGAATATGGCTGTAAAGGGATATTAATCCAACATTTATGTAACAAAAACAAAACAACTGAAATCAAGCATTTTCCATAACTTGCAATGAGTCTGTTACAGCGCTGTGCAGGAATTTTGGCCCAATCTTGGCCCACATTGGAAGGTTTTCGAGCATGGACCGCCTTTTTAAGGTCATGCTGTGGGCATCTCAATAGGATTCAGGTCAGGACTTTGACTAGGCCACTCCAAAGTCTTCATTTTGTTTTTCTTCAACCATTCAGAAGTGAATTTGCTGGTGTGCATTGTCCTTCTGCAGAACCACAGAGTGCGGTATCTTTCCTGTTCTTCCCTTTCTGTCTCTGTGTCTGTCTCAGTCTGCTCATCTGAGTCTCCTGCAATTTCTTCCTCTTCTTCAACATCTTCTTGTATGTTACATTCAAATTTATCCTCATCTGACAGCTCTAAGTCAGAGTTTCCCTCAACTATCTTATAAAAATCCTCTCTGCTTCAGTTCTGCCTCCTACAACATGCAGTCATTAATTACATTAAGATGGTCCTGATGTCCACTATAGTTGACATTTAAAAAAGGATGATATTTTGAAACATAAACAATTTAACAGCTTTGAAAGCTAAATGTATTGTTACTGACACTTTAATAAACAAATATATATGTGATTATAATAGTAAAAAACATGTAAAAAAGCTAAATTTTACATATCTCTGTCCTTCCCATAAAATGTGCTCATTTGCATGTCGGCCATTTTGGATTCAGTGTAAAAGTGGTTCCTAGCATGCCAGCCAATCAAATGACATATCACTAGAAAGCCCAGGATGTCCTCTGCACAGTACAACAGGACTTGACAGAGTAGCTCAAAAAATTCAAAGAAAATTCATGAAAACACAAGGTCCACTACAGAGGACATAAGTCAATGGGCTGGGTCTCAGGAGGTATCAGTTGTATATTTGAAGACATACCTGTGCATTTAAAGGGAGGCTTTATCAGATTTATCTCACTTTTGGGAACAATTTTATCCCAGAAGTAAAACCTTCCCATAAACAGCATCACTGTCTGGATCTCTGGAGAAAGTGTTTAAGAAACACTGTGGAGTGTTATGAAAGCCATTCACCTTTTCGGATCCAATAGGAGACAATGGATATAGCAGTAAAATGACACAGTTTCAGGTACGTGACATAAAAATGATTTTTGTTTGAAAGACTTATTAGTCCTTTTCAATGGTAGACTAAAATTGATGTTATGTCATTAATGGGCATAAAAAAATAATAATAATAAAAAAAACTCCAAAAATACTCTCAATGTTTAACCTTGTATGTTTCATATTATTATTATTAAATTGTATGCTACAGAGCAGACCCTGAAGAACAAATGTTTGTTAGTTTGTTTTTAAAATGATATGCCTCGCATTTCTTCTAAAAAACAGGCACATTCACTTGCACTCAAAGTGCGACAATGTGGCGAGTTGATATGTGTAGGGTTTTTTTTTTTTTTGTTGTTAGTATTATTAGGCCTAGTAAAAACAAAATATATATATTAAAAAGGCTTGAGGGGGTAAATGTGGCTGTTTGTGTTGCAGCTGCAGCCGGGGACATGTATCATTACGGGTCGATCCATGTACCTAACAATTTTTGATGTCTTTCAGATGTTTATGATTTACAATGCATGTAAAACTGACATCTTAAAGAGGTCTGTCAGATGTTTGTACACAGTAGATGCTTTCCAAATCAAGTGATCTTTAACAGACGTACCAAAAGTTTACCAAATAAGCAAGTCTTATTTTAGCTAGCTTGATTTGGCTCAAAATAAGTCAGACTAACTGAAATAAACCAGGCTTATTTGGTAAACTTCTTTTATGAAACCCCACAGGTCCGGATCTACGGGAGGTGCTAGAACCGTGTTTTCATGTTGTGTCTGGTAAACATGAAAGATTGTGGTAACCGATGACACTTTAAATATAATTAAAATAGAAATTGAATAGAAACACTGAATAAAATCTAAATTTGAGCGCATTAAAGAAAGTGTATTAATAAATATTGTTGAAATATCCCAGGTTATAACAACAGATATTTTAATACGGAGAACAGGTGGTAACAAGCAACTCTGAATTATCACGATTGACCGCCAGAGGGAAGCTTTTTTCTAATCAGTGTTTTGAGATCGTATCAAAAATGTAAAGTGAATTCAGGTAAAGTTGATGTAGAATATAAAGGTTTAAAATATGGACACAAAATAGTTTGAAGTGTTTAGAGAGCATAGACAGAAAAACATTTTTACATATGGTTACCATTTTAAGGGGCCGTTCACATGTCACGTGTCAATCCACAGCAGTCATAACTTTTCTTTTAGACATTATACTCAGTTTTGGACAAGCGATGGTAAGTGCAAATACTGTAATGCAAATCGACTGAAGGTACTGAAGAGTGGAGAATTTAATTTTTACTGTACTGTTGGTGATCCAGTGTAAATATATAATACAGTATAAAAGGACAGTTTTTTTTATTTTTTTATTTTTTACATTTTTTAAACTCTAGCCTAATATTTTTTTTTCCCTGGGCCCACCTAAGTGTCATTAATTATCTGTGCACATTTAACTTAAATCTCAGCAAAATTAAACGTTCCTGTGGCTATAGATGTATATAACCTACAGGCACCTATATTTTTTTTCTTGATTAACAAACGTTTACTTGCGCTCTTGTGCTTCTGCCTCCGCTATGGTCGTGTCAATCATCTCGCTGTATCATGGTCTCCTGCGCTGTTGCTTGTGCTGTATGAAGCAGGCGATTGTATGTTGTCCCGCTGAACTACCTTGATATTATTTCTATAAAAATTACTTCAATATAATATTTTAATAAAAAACGACGGTGGGGCGGTGGGCAAGTAGGCTAATTTAATGGTTAAATGGCCGAACATCGTGAAAAGCGACTTTTTTTAAAGCGTTATTTTTTATCTAGCTGATATCAACATTTTACTTAGGCTAAGCATCAAGGCTTTGCACACTTATACTAACTTAAATCCTGGCGAAATGAAACGTTCCTGTGGCTATGATATACAGTGCAGTAAAAAATCAAATTCTCCACCCTCGGTAGATTTGCATTACAGTATTTGCACTTACCATCGCTTGTCCAAAACTGAACATAATGTCTAAAAGAAACGTTAAGACTGCTGTGCATTTACACTTGACTGAACACTGATCTGTTATTCTTTGCGCTGTCTGGGTACCGCAGATGCTCAGATTTAAAATCATTCAGCAAAATAAAACATGCTGGATGCAGATTAATATTTGTGAAATAAATATTTGTGAAACGAGTTAGGTTGAACAGAAGTCAGGGGACTATCATCTTGTTGACTCTCATTTTAATAGAAACAGCCAGGTATGCAATGGTTAAAAGAATCAAGAAATAAGACACAAGCTGTAAATTATTTTTAAAGCCATAAATCTATTGTTTGAATAATTTGTAACTATTTGAACTTCTTGTGTACATGTGATTTTCTAATTGCTTTTCCAATTTTATTATTATTATTATTATTATTATTATATTTTTAGTTACATTGTATAATATTTTGATGTAATTAATGTTATTGCACTTGTGTGTTGTTTTAAAGACAGAATGAAAATAAATAAATAATGGTCTTTTATTTTGTTGAACGAACAATGGATGGTGTCACCGGTCCAGGTTTGATTGACCAATCGGCGTAAAGGGGCGTCTCATGATCGAGCCAATATCTCGTTTTTTCGTTTTCTGAACTAATGAAAAAACGAATAAATGAGCCGTTTTCTTATTTCTGCTTATTTCGTTTCAATTTGAAAGTGAAATGAATAAAACGTACACGGACCGTACAGGGACCCAATTCATCTAGATTATCTAACATTTGTTTTCCTTTTTTTACTGGTAAAGAGTTGACATTTTTTTCTTCTGTGGTCTACTGTACAGACGTGAATTTACTTTTCCCTTAACCTGAGGCTTTTGGTATGAAAAGGCTTTTACATTGTCAAAAAAAAAAATAAAAAAATAGTAGGCTACTTTTTATATTAAAACAAACAAGCAAGCCAGATTTAAACAGTAACGCAAAAGTAATGTAATGCATTACTTTCCATAAAAAAGTAACTAATGCGAGGTAAATCGTCACAATTAAAAGAACCAAAGACTTACTTCAGTCTGTGTGCACTGAATTTATTTAATACACGACTTTCACAATTTGAGTTGAATTATAAATGAACTTTTCTACAACATTCTAATGTATTGAGATGCACCTGAGCACCTCTTTAGCTAAAAGAAAAGGCAATTGTTACTTTTTTTCTTTTTCCATAAAATGATATGCTTCTTATTTCTACTTTTAAATAATCAAAATCTGCCCATTTTTACTTCCTTTTTTCACGAAAAGAGAGGAGAGTTGACTTTTTTCTTTGTTAATCAACATTATGGCGAACTTTGGTTGAAGCGATAATATGTCGGGGGAAAAAATAGTTATACGTTTATATGCTTTAATAATACTATTTCTTTGAGGGTGGGGTGGTTGTTATTCTTGCAACTGCAGTCCGGGGCGTGTGTCTTTACGGGTCGATCTGTGTAGGGCTGCTGCTGGTGTGTCTTCTTTAAATAGCTCACTCTTGACTTCAGCTTTCGCTTACGGCCATACCACCCTGAGCACGCCCGATCTCGTCCGATCTCGGAAGCTAAGCAGGGTCGGGCCTGGTTAGTACTTGGATGGGAGACCGCCTGGGAATACCAGGTGCTGTAAGCTTTTGCTTTTCCTACACTCCTCAACTAATACACTAACACAT
Organism: Garra rufa; assembly: GCF_049309525.1. Taxonomy (NCBI): domain Eukaryota; kingdom Metazoa; phylum Chordata; class Actinopteri; order Cypriniformes; family Cyprinidae; genus Garra; species Garra rufa. The sequence continues at coordinate 2,088,931 of NW_027394276.1, read as the reverse complement.
GACTCAGAATTATTGCTTGTTCCCTTTAACATTTTAAACTGATTGCTTCATTTATTTTCTTTCATTTTGTTTTCTCTGGAATTTCTTTCTGCTTACAGTGTTGCAAAGGATATATTCTTCCTTTCTCCTCCAGGGGGCGATCGAGAGACCTTTTCTCTGCAGTAAATCTCTCAAGCACTTCATACACTACCAGTCAAAAGTTTTTGGACAGTAAGATTTGTAATGTTTTTTTTTTGTTTTTTTTTTAAAGGAACTCTCTTCTGCATTTATTTGATCCAAAATACCACAAAAGCAGTAATATTCTGAAATACTTTTACCTTTTAAGGTAATTTGTAAAATATTTTTTTAATTTTAAAATAATATTCTTTTTGAATATATTTTAATATATCAATATAAAATGTAATTGATTCTTGTGATTTCATTCATTTCATTTTAATATGCTGATTTGCTGTTCAAGAAACATTTATTATTATTAATATCTATATTTAAAATAGTTGAGTACATGTTCAGGATTCTTTGATGAATAGAAAGATCCAAAGATCAGCATGATGAATGTATTTATCATCATGTTTTATTAATTGAAAGCATCCTTGCTAAATAAAACTGTATTTTTCTATAAACATTTTTTTTCTTACAGTTCAAAAACTTTTGACTTGTATAAAGTGCTTAGAGATTTACTGTAGAGAAAAGGTCTCTCGATCGCCCCCTGGAGGAGAAAGGAAGAATATGTTCTTTGCAACACTGTAAGCAGAAAGAAATCACAGAGAAAATAAAATGAAAGAAAATAAATAAAGCAATCCGTTAAAAATGATAAAGGGAACAAGCAATAAGTCATGTGTAAGTGTATTAGCTGAGGAGTGTATGTTAATGGTCACATGACACGCAAGAAAAACAAACAAACAAACAAACAAACAAACTTTTTTTTACATTTGATTTGAATAATTACATTATAATTATGTATTATTATTATTTTGGTTATTTTGACACGATTTAAACTGCAATATGACATTTCATTCAAGCGCTCAAATCCTTAAGCTTAAAAAATTCTGTATATCATTTATTTTGGTGGTATACTGTTGAAATGCAGTAAACTTCTTCTGTTCACAAAATTTTGAAACGTATGCAACTGTGTATATAAACAAAGTGAAACCAGCACACATTGTGTTCTCAAAACCCTCTGCGAATCTCTCATGAACCTCAGGGCTTCACAAACCTTGGGTGCCAAAGTCAGTTCATGAGGGTTTTGCAGAGTTTAGCTTCAGCCCTAAATAAACACCTCCACTTCCAATCAAGCAGCTCATCAAGGCCTTCAGGGTTATTTGTAAAATGCCTGTATGTGTTTTGGAGCTGGTTGGGACCAGCTATAAGTTTCTCTGTCATTTGTGGTCCATCATACAGGCCTATGAGACCCAAAGAAAAAAAGTGCCTCTTTTTTGTTGTTTTTTTGTGATTTCCTACATCCTTTGGGTTAAAAAAAAATTCTACAATTTAGAGTTTTTACGTTTTGTTTTTATTTTTAATTTTACCGCATGTCCACTGTAGTGGACCACAGGACCATTTTAGTTCGAAACGACAGCCAAACTCAGACAACAAAACTGTACAGAATATGGCTGTAAAGGGATATTAATCCAACATTTATGTAACAAAAACAAAACAACTGAAATCAAGCATTTTCCATAACTTGCAATGAGTCTGTTACAGCGCTGTGCAGGAATTTTGGCCCAATCTTGGCCCACATTGGAAGGTTTTCGAGCATGGACCGCCTTTTTAAGGTCATGCTGTGGGCATCTCAATAGGATTCAGGTCAGGACTTTGACTAGGCCACTCCAAAGTCTTCATTTTGTTTTTCTTCAACCATTCAGAAGTGAATTTGCTGGTGTGCATTGTCCTTCTGCAGAACCACAGAGTGCGGTATCTTTCCTGTTCTTCCCTTTCTGTCTCTGTGTCTGTCTCAGTCTGCTCATCTGAGTCTCCTGCAATTTCTTCCTCTTCTTCAACATCTTCTTGTATGTTACATTCAAATTTATCCTCATCTGACAGCTCTAAGTCAGAGTTTCCCTCAACTATCTTATAAAAATCCTCTCTGCTTCAGTTCTGCCTCCTACAACATGCAGTCATTAATTACATTAAGATGGTCCTGATGTCCACTATAGTTGACATTTAAAAAAGGATGATATTTTGAAACATAAACAATTTAACAGCTTTGAAAGCTAAATGTATTGTTACTGACACTTTAATAAACAAATATATATGTGATTATAATAGTAAAAAACATGTAAAAAAGCTAAATTTTACATATCTCTGTCCTTCCCATAAAATGTGCTCATTTGCATGTCGGCCATTTTGGATTCAGTGTAAAAGTGGTTCCTAGCATGCCAGCCAATCAAATGACATATCACTAGAAAGCCCAGGATGTCCTCTGCACAGTACAACAGGACTTGACAGAGTAGCTCAAAAAATTCAAAGAAAATTCATGAAAACACAAGGTCCACTACAGAGGACATAAGTCAATGGGCTGGGTCTCAGGAGGTATCAGTTGTATATTTGAAGACATACCTGTGCATTTAAAGGGAGGCTTTATCAGATTTATCTCACTTTTGGGAACAATTTTATCCCAGAAGTAAAACCTTCCCATAAACAGCATCACTGTCTGGATCTCTGGAGAAAGTGTTTAAGAAACACTGTGGAGTGTTATGAAAGCCATTCACCTTTTCGGATCCAATAGGAGACAATGGATATAGCAGTAAAATGACACAGTTTCAGGTACGTGACATAAAAATGATTTTTGTTTGAAAGACTTATTAGTCCTTTTCAATGGTAGACTAAAATTGATGTTATGTCATTAATGGGCATAAAAAAATAATAATAATAAAAAAAACTCCAAAAATACTCTCAATGTTTAACCTTGTATGTTTCATATTATTATTATTAAATTGTATGCTACAGAGCAGACCCTGAAGAACAAATGTTTGTTAGTTTGTTTTTAAAATGATATGCCTCGCATTTCTTCTAAAAAACAGGCACATTCACTTGCACTCAAAGTGCGACAATGTGGCGAGTTGATATGTGTAGGGTTTTTTTTTTTTTGTTGTTAGTATTATTAGGCCTAGTAAAAACAAAATATATATATTAAAAAGGCTTGAGGGGGTAAATGTGGCTGTTTGTGTTGCAGCTGCAGCCGGGGACATGTATCATTACGGGTCGATCCATGTACCTAACAATTTTTGATGTCTTTCAGATGTTTATGATTTACAATGCATGTAAAACTGACATCTTAAAGAGGTCTGTCAGATGTTTGTACACAGTAGATGCTTTCCAAATCAAGTGATCTTTAACAGACGTACCAAAAGTTTACCAAATAAGCAAGTCTTATTTTAGCTAGCTTGATTTGGCTCAAAATAAGTCAGACTAACTGAAATAAACCAGGCTTATTTGGTAAACTTCTTTTATGAAACCCCACAGGTCCGGATCTACGGGAGGTGCTAGAACCGTGTTTTCATGTTGTGTCTGGTAAACATGAAAGATTGTGGTAACCGATGACACTTTAAATATAATTAAAATAGAAATTGAATAGAAACACTGAATAAAATCTAAATTTGAGCGCATTAAAGAAAGTGTATTAATAAATATTGTTGAAATATCCCAGGTTATAACAACAGATATTTTAATACGGAGAACAGGTGGTAACAAGCAACTCTGAATTATCACGATTGACCGCCAGAGGGAAGCTTTTTTCTAATCAGTGTTTTGAGATCGTATCAAAAATGTAAAGTGAATTCAGGTAAAGTTGATGTAGAATATAAAGGTTTAAAATATGGACACAAAATAGTTTGAAGTGTTTAGAGAGCATAGACAGAAAAACATTTTTACATATGGTTACCATTTTAAGGGGCCGTTCACATGTCACGTGTCAATCCACAGCAGTCATAACTTTTCTTTTAGACATTATACTCAGTTTTGGACAAGCGATGGTAAGTGCAAATACTGTAATGCAAATCGACTGAAGGTACTGAAGAGTGGAGAATTTAATTTTTACTGTACTGTTGGTGATCCAGTGTAAATATATAATACAGTATAAAAGGACAGTTTTTTTTATTTTTTTATTTTTTACATTTTTTAAACTCTAGCCTAATATTTTTTTTTCCCTGGGCCCACCTAAGTGTCATTAATTATCTGTGCACATTTAACTTAAATCTCAGCAAAATTAAACGTTCCTGTGGCTATAGATGTATATAACCTACAGGCACCTATATTTTTTTTCTTGATTAACAAACGTTTACTTGCGCTCTTGTGCTTCTGCCTCCGCTATGGTCGTGTCAATCATCTCGCTGTATCATGGTCTCCTGCGCTGTTGCTTGTGCTGTATGAAGCAGGCGATTGTATGTTGTCCCGCTGAACTACCTTGATATTATTTCTATAAAAATTACTTCAATATAATATTTTAATAAAAAACGACGGTGGGGCGGTGGGCAAGTAGGCTAATTTAATGGTTAAATGGCCGAACATCGTGAAAAGCGACTTTTTTTAAAGCGTTATTTTTTATCTAGCTGATATCAACATTTTACTTAGGCTAAGCATCAAGGCTTTGCACACTTATACTAACTTAAATCCTGGCGAAATGAAACGTTCCTGTGGCTATGATATACAGTGCAGTAAAAAATCAAATTCTCCACCCTCGGTAGATTTGCATTACAGTATTTGCACTTACCATCGCTTGTCCAAAACTGAACATAATGTCTAAAAGAAACGTTAAGACTGCTGTGCATTTACACTTGACTGAACACTGATCTGTTATTCTTTGCGCTGTCTGGGTACCGCAGATGCTCAGATTTAAAATCATTCAGCAAAATAAAACATGCTGGATGCAGATTAATATTTGTGAAATAAATATTTGTGAAACGAGTTAGGTTGAACAGAAGTCAGGGGACTATCATCTTGTTGACTCTCATTTTAATAGAAACAGCCAGGTATGCAATGGTTAAAAGAATCAAGAAATAAGACACAAGCTGTAAATTATTTTTAAAGCCATAAATCTATTGTTTGAATAATTTGTAACTATTTGAACTTCTTGTGTACATGTGATTTTCTAATTGCTTTTCCAATTTTATTATTATTATTATTATATTTTTAGTTACATTGTATAATATTTTGATGTAATTAATGTTATTGCACTTGTGTGTTGTTTTAAAGACAGAATGAAAATAAATAAATAATGGTCTTTTATTTTGTTGAACGAACAATGGATGGTGTCACCGGTCCAGGTTTGATTGACCAATCGGCGTAAAGGGGCGTCTCATGATCGAGCCAATATCTCGTTTTTTCGTTTTCTGAACTAATGAAAAAACGAATAAATGAGCCGTTTTCTTATTTCTGCTTATTTCGTTTCAATTTGAAAGTGAAATGAATAAAACGTACACGGACCGTACAGGGACCCAATTCATCTAGATTATCTAACATTTGTTTTCCTTTTTTTACTGGTAAAGAGTTGACATTTTTTTCTTCTGTGGTCTACTGTACAGACGTGAATTTACTTTTCCCTTAACCTGAGGCTTTTGGTATGAAAAGGCTTTTACATTGTCAAAAAAAAAAAAAAAAAATAGTAGGCTACTTTTTATATTAAAACAAACAAGCAAGCCAGATTTAAACAGTAACGCAAAAGTAATGTAATGCATTACTTTCCATAAAAAAGTAACTAATGCGAGGTAAATCGTCACAATTAAAAGAACCAAAGACTTACTTCAGTCTGTGTGCACTGAATTTATTTAATACACGACTTTCACAATTTGAGTTGAATTATAAATGAACTTTTCTACAACATTCTAATGTATTGAGATGCACCTGAGCACCTCTTTAGCTAAAAGAAAAGGCAATTGTTACTTTTTTTCTTTTTCCATAAAATGATATGCTTCTTATTTCTACTTTTAAATAATCAAAATCTGCCCATTTTTACTTCCTTTTTTCACGAAAAGAGAGGAGAGTTGACTTTTTTCTTTGTTAATCAACATTATGGCGAACTTTGGTTGAAGCGATAATATGTCGGGGGAAAAAATAGTTATACGTTTATATGCTTTAATAATACTATTTCTTTGAGGGTGGGGTGGTTGTTATTCTTGCAACTGCAGTCCGGGGCGTGTGTCTTTACGGGTCGATCTGTGTAGGGCTGCTGCTGGTGTGTCTTCTTTAAATAGCTCACTCTTGACTTCAGCTTTCGCTTACGGCCATACCACCCTGAGCACGCCCGATCTCGTCCGATCTCGGAAGCTAAGCAGGGTCGGGCCTGGTTAGTACTTGGATGGGAGACCGCCTGGGAATACCAGGTGCTGTAAGCTTTTGCTTTTCCTACACTCCTCAACTAATACACTAACACATGACTCAGAATTATTGCTTGTTCCCTTTAACATTTTAAACTGATTGCTTCATTTATTTTCTTTCATTTTGTTTTCTCTGGAATTTCTTTCTGCTTACAGTGTTGCAAAGGATATATTCTTCCTTTCTCCTCCAGGGGGCGATCGAGAGACCTTTTCTCTGCAGTAAATCTCTCAAGCACTTCATACACTACCAGTCAAAAGTTTTTGGACAGTAAGATTTGTAATGTTTTTTTTTTTGTTTTTTTTTTAAAGGAACTCTCTTCTGCATTTATTTGATCCAAAATACCACAAAAGCAGTAATATTCTGAAATACTTTTACCTTTTAAGGTAATTTGTAAAAAATTTTTTAATTTTAAAATAATATTCTTTTTGAATATATTTTAATATATCAATATAAAATGTAATTGATTCTTGTGATTTCATTCATTTCATTTTAATATGCTGATTTGCTGTTCAAGAAACATTTATTATTATTAATATCTATATTTAAAATAGTTGAGTACATGTTCAGGATTCTTTGATGAATAGAAAGATCCAAAGATCAGCATGATGAATGTATTTATCATCATGTTTTATTAATTGAAAGCATCCTTGCTAAATAAAACTGTATTTTTCTATAAACATTTTTTTTCTTACAGTTCAAAAACTTTTGACTTGTATAAAGTGCTTAGAGATTTACTGTAGAGAAAAGGTCTCTCGATCGCCCCCTGGAGGAGAAAGGAAAAATATGTTCTTTGCAACACTGTAAGCAGAAAGAAATCACAAAGAAAATAAATAAAGCAATCAGTTAAAAATGATAAAGGGAACAAGCAATAAGTCATGTGTAAGTGTATTAGCTGAGGAGTGTATGTTAATGGTCACATGACACGCAAGAAAAACAAACAAACAAACAAACAAACAAACTTTTTTTTTACATTTGATTTGAATAATTACATTATAATTATGTATTATTATTATTTTGGTTATTTTGACACGATTTAAACTGCAATATGACATTTCATTCAAGCGCTCAAATCCTTAAGCTTAAAAAATTCTGTATATCATTTATTTTGGTGGTATACTGTTGAAATGCAGTAAACTTCTTCTGTTCACAAAATTTTGAAACGTATGCAACTGTGTATATAAACAAAGTGAAACCAGCACACATTGTGTTCTCAAAACCCTCTGCGAATCTCTCATGAACCTCAGGGCTTCACAAACCTTGGGTGCCAAAGTCAGTTCATGAGGGTTTTGCAGAGTTTAGCTTCAGCCCTAAATAAACACCTCCACTTCCAGTCAAGCAGCTCATCAAGGCCTTCAGGGTTATTTGTAAAATGCCTGTATGTGTTTTGGAGCTGGTTGGGACCAGCTATAAGCTTCTCTGTCATTTGTGGTCCATCATACAGGCCTATATGTATCAGTTTTATATTTGAAGACATACCTGTGCATTTAAAGGGAGGCTTTATCAGATTTATCTCACTTTTGGGAACAATTTTATCCCAGAAGTAAAACCTTCCCATAAACAGCATCACTGTCTGGATCTCTGGAGAAAGTGTTTAAGAAACACTGTGGAGTGTTATGAAAGCCATTCACCTTTTCGGATCCAATAGGAGACAATGGATATAGCAGTAAAATGACACAGTTTCAGGTACGTGACATAAAAATGATTTTTGTTTGAAAGACTTATTAGTCCTTTTCAATGGTAGACTAAAATTGATGTTATGTCATTAATGGGCATAAAAAAATAATAATAATAAAAAAAACTCCAAAAATACTCTCAATGTTTAACCTTGTATGTTTCATATTATTATTATTAAATTGTATGCTACAGAGCAGACCCTGAAGAACAAATGTTTGTTAGTTTGTTTTTAAAATGATATGCCTCGCATTTCTTCTAAAAAACAGGCACATTCACTTGCACTCAAAGTGCGACAATGTGGCGAGTTGATATGTGTAGGGTTTTTTTTTTTTTTGTTGTTAGTATTATTAGGCCTAGTAAAAACAAAATATATATATTAAAAAGGCTTGAGGGGGTAAATGTGGCTGTTTGTGTTGCAGCTGCAGCCGGGGACATGTATCATTACGGGTCGATCCATGTACCTAACAATTTTTGATGTCTTTCAGATGTTTATGATTTACAATGCATGTAAAACTGACATCTTAAAGAGGTCTGTCAGATGTTTGTACACAGTAGATGCTTTCCAAATCAAGTGATCTTTAACAGACGTACCAAAAGTTTACCAAATAAGCAAGTCTTATTTTAGCTAGCTTGATTTGGCTCAAAATAAGTCAGACTAACTGAAATAAACCAGGCTTATTTGGTAAACTTCTTTTATGAAACCCCACAGGTCCGGATCTACGGGAGGTGCTAGAACCGTGTTTTCATGTTGTGTCTGGTAAACATGAAAGATTGTGGTAACCGATGACACTTTAAATATAATTAAAATAGAAATTGAATAGAAACACTGAATAAAATCTAAATTTGAGCGCATTAAAGAAAGTGTATTAATAAATATTGTTGAAATATCCCAGGTTATAACAACAGATATTTTAATACGGAGAACAGGTGGTAACAAGCAACTCTGAATTATCACGATTGACCGCCAGAGGGAAGCTTTTTTCTAATCAGTGTTTTGAGATCGTATCAAAAATGTAAAGTGAATTCAGGTAAAGTTGATGTAGAATATAAAGGTTTAAAATATGGACACAAAATAGTTTGAAGTGTTTAGAGAGCATAGACAGAAAAACATTTTTACATATGGTTACCATTTTAAGGGGCCGTTCACATGTCACGTGTCAATCCACAGCAGTCATAACTTTTCTTTTAGACATTATACTCAGTTTTGGACAAGCGATGGTAAGTGCAAATACTGTAATGCAAATCGACTGAAGGTACTGAAGAGTGGAGAATTTAATTTTTACTGTACTGTTGGTGATCCAGTGTAAATATATAATACAGTATAAAAGGACAGTTTTTTTTATTTTTTTATTTTTTACATTTTTTAAACTCTAGCCTAATATTTTTTTTTTCCCTGGGCCCACCTAAGTGTCATTAATTATCTGTGCACATTTAACTTAAATCTCAGCAAAATTAAACGTTCCTGTGGCTATAGATGTATATAACCTACAGGCACCTATATTTTTTTCTTGATTAACAAACGTTTACTTGCGCTCTTGTGCTTCTGCCTCCGCTATGGTCGTGTCAATCATCTCGCTGTATCATGGTCTCCTGCGCTGTTGCTTGTGCTGTATGAAGCAGGCGATTGTCTGTTGTCCCGCTGAACTACCTTGATATTATTTCTATAAAAATTACTTCAATATAATATTTTAATAAAAAACGACGGTGGGGCGGTGGGCAAGTAGGCTAATTTAATGGTTAAATGGCCGAACATCGTGAAAAGCGACTTTTTTTAAAGCGTTATTTTTTATCTAGCTGATATCAACATTTTACTTAGGCTAAGCATCAAGGCTTTGCACACTTATACTAACTTAAATCCTGGCGAAATGAAACGTTCCTGTGGCTATGATATACAGTGCAGTAAAAAATCAAATTCTCCACCCTCGGTAGATTTGCATTACAGTATTTGCACTTACCATCGCTTGTCCAAAACTGAACATAATGTCTAAAAGAAACGTTAAGACTGCTGTGCATTTACACTTGACTGAACACTGATCTGTTATTCTTTGCGCTGTCTGGGTACCGCAGATGCTCAGATTTAAAATCATTCAGCAAAATAAAACATGCTGGATGCAGATTAATATTTGTGAAATAAATATTTGTGAAACGAGTTAGGTTGAACAGAAGTCAGGGGACTATCATCTTGTTGACTCTCATTTTAATAGAAACAGCCAGGTATGCAATGGTTAAAAGAATCAAGAAATAAGACACAAGCTGTAAATTATTTTTAAAGCCATAAATCTATTGTTTGAATAATTTGTAACTATTTGAACTTCTTGTGTACATGTGATTTTCTAATTGCTTTTCCAATTTTATTATTATTATTATTATATTTTTAGTTACATTGTATAATATTTTGATGTAATTAATGTTATTGCACTTGTGTGTTGTTTTAAAGACAGAATGAAAATAAATAAATAATGGTCTTTTATTTTGTTGAACGAACAATGGATGGTGTCACCGGTCCAGGTTTGATTGACCAATCGGCGTAAAGGGGCGTCTCATGATCGAGCCAATATCTCGTTTTTTCGTTTTCTGAACTAATGAAAAAACGAATAAATGAGCCGTTTTCTTATTTCTGCTTATTTCGTTTCAATTTGAAAGTGAAATGAATAAAACGTACACGGACCGTACAGGGACCCAATTCATCTAGATTATCTAACATTTGTTTTCCTTTTTTTACTGGTAAAGAGTTGACATTTTTTTCTTCTGTGGTCTACTGTACAGACGTGAATTTACTTTTCCCTTAACCTGAGGCTTTTGGTATGAAAAGGCTTTTACATTGTCAAAAAAAAAAAAAAAAAAATAGTAGGCTACTTTTTATATTAAAACAAACAAGCAAGCCAGATTTAAACAGTAACGCAAAAGTAATGTAATGCATTACTTTCCATAAAAAAGTAACTAATGCGAGGTAAATCGTCACAATTAAAAGAACCAAAGACTTACTTCAGTCTGTGTGCACTGAATTTATTTAATACACGACTTTCACAATTTGAGTTGAATTATAAATGAACTTTTCTACAACATTCTAATGTATTGAGATGCACCTGAGCACCTCTTTAGCTAAAAGAAAAGGCAATTGTTACTTTTTTTCTTTTTCCATAAAATGATATGCTTCTTATTTCTACTTTTAAATAATCAAAATCTGCCCATTTTTACTTCCTTTTTTCACGAAAAGAGAGGAGAGTTGACTTTTTTCTTTGTTAATCAACATTATGGCGAACTTTGGTTGAAGCGATAATATGTCGGGGGAAAAAATAGTTATACGTTTATATGCTTTAATAATACTATTTCTTTGAGGGTGGGGTGGTTGTTATTCTTGCAACTGCAGTCCGGGGCGTGTGTCTTTACGGGTCGATCTGTGTAGGGCTGCTGCTGGTGTGTCTTCTTTAAATAGCTCACTCTTGACTTCAGCTTTCGCTTACGGCCATACCACCCTGAGCACGCCCGATCTCGTCCGATCTCGGAAGCTAAGCAGGGTCGGGCCTGGTTAGTACTTGGATGGGAGACCGCCTGGGAATACCAGGTGCTGTAAGCTTTTGCTTTTCCTACACTCCTCAACTAATACACTAACACATGACTCAGAATTATTGCTTGTTCCCTTTAACATTTTAAACTGATTGCTTCATTTATTTTCTTTCATTTTGTTTTCTCTGGAATTTCTTTCTGCTTACAGTGTTGCAAAGGATATATTCTTCCTTTCTCCTCCAGGGGGCGATCGAGAGACCTTTTCTCTGCAGTAAATCTCTCAAGCACTTCATACACTACCAGTCAAAAGTTTTTGGACAGTAAGATTTGTAATGTTTTTTTTTTTGTTTTTTTTTTAAAGGAACTCTCTTCTGCATTTATTTGATCCAAAATACCACAAAAGCAGTAATATTCTGAAATACTTTTACCTTTTAAGGTAATTTGTAAAAATTTTTTTAATTTTAAAATAATATTCTTTTTGAATATATTTTAATATATCAATATAAAATGTAATTGATTCTTGTGATTTCATTCATTTCATTTTAATATGCTGATTTGCTGTTCAAGAAACATTTATTATTATTAATATCTATATTTAAAATAGTTGAGTACATGTTCAGGATTCTTTGATGAATAGAAAGATCCAAAGATCAGCATGATGAATGTATTTATCATCATGTTTTATTAATTGAAAGCATCCTTGCTAAATAAAACTGTATTTTTCTATAAACATTTTTTTTCTTACAGTTCAAAAACTTTTGACTTGTATAAAGTGCTTAGAGATTTACTGTAGAGAAAAGGTCTCTCGATCGCCCCCTGGAGGAGAAAGGAAGAATATGTTCTTTGCAACACTGTAAGCAGAAAGAAATCACAAAGAAAATAAATAAAGCAATCAGTTAAAAATGATAAAGGGAACAAGCAATAAGTCATGTGTAAGTGTATTAGCTGAGGAGTGTATGTTAATGGTCACATGACACGCAAGAAAAACAAACAAACAAACAAACAAACAAACTTTTTTTTACATTTGATTTGAATAATTACATTATAATTATGTATTATTATTATTTTGGTTATTTTGACACGATTTAAACTGCAATATGACATTTCATTCAAGCGCTCAAATCCTTAAGCTTAAAAAATTCTGTATATCATTTATTTTGGTGGTATACTGTTGAAATGCAGTAAACTTCTTCTGTTCACAAAATTTTGAAACGTATGCAACTGTGTATATAAACAAAGTGAAACCAGCACACATTGTGTTCTCAAAACCCTCTGCGAATCTCTCATGAACCTCAGGGCTTCACAAACCTTGGGTGCCAAAGTCAGTTCATGAGGGTTTTGCAGAGTTTAGCTTCAGCCCTAAATAAACACCTCCACTTCCAATCAAGCAGCTCATCAAGGCCTTCAGGGTTATTTGTAAAATGCCTGTATGTGTTTTGGAGCTGGTTGGGACCAGCTATAAGTTTCTCTGTCATTTGTGGTCCATCATACAGGCCTATGAGACCCAAAGAAAAAAAGTGCCTCTTTTTTGTTGTTTTTTTGTGATTTCCTACATCCTTTGGGTTAAAAAAAAATTCTACAATTTAGAGTTTTTACGTTTTGTTTTTATTTTTAATTTTACCGCATGTCCACTGTAGTGGACCACAGGACCATTTTAGTTCGAAACGACAGCCAAACTCAGACAACAAAACTGTACAGAATATGGCTGTAAAGGGATATTAATCCAACATTTATGTAACAAAAACAAAACAACTGAAATCAAGCATTTTCCATAACTTGCAATGAGTCTGTTACAGCGCTGTGCAGGAATTTTGGCCCAATCTTGGCCCACATTGGAAGGTTTTCGAGCATGGACCGCCTTTTTAAGGTCATGCTGTGGGCATCTCAATAGGATTCAGGTCAGGACTTTGACTAGGCCACTCCAAAGTCTTCATTTTGTTTTTCTTCAACCATTCAGAAGTGAATTTGCTGGTGTGCATTGTCCTTCTGCAGAACCACAGAGTGCGGTATCTTTCCTGTTCTTCCCTTTCTGTCTCTGTGTCTGTCTCAGTCTGCTCATCTGAGTCTCCTGCAATTTCTTCCTCTTCTTCAACATCTTCTTGTATGTTACATTCAAATTTATCCTCATCTGACAGCTCTAAGTCAGAGTTTCCCTCAACTATCTTATAAAAATCCTCTCTGCTTCAGTTCTGCCTCCTACAACATGCAGTCATTAATTACATTAAGATGGTCCTGATGTCCACTATAGTTGACATTTAAAAAAGGATGATATTTTGAAACATAAACAATTTAACAGCTTTGAAAGCTAAATGTATTGTTACTGACACTTTAATAAACAAATATATATGTGATTATAATAGTAAAAAACATGTAAAAAAGCTAAATTTTACATATCTCTGTCCTTCCCATAAAATGTGCTCATTTGCATGTCGGCCATTTTGGATTCAGTGTAAAAGTGGTTCCTAGCATGCCAGCCAATCAAATGACATATCACTAGAAAGCCCAGGATGTCCTCTGCACAGTACAACAGGACTTGACAGAGTAGCTCAAAAAATTCAAAGAAAATTCATGAAAACACAAGGTCCACTACAGAGGACATAAGTCAATGGGCTGGGTCTCAGGAGGTATCAGTTGTATATTTGAAGACATACCTGTGCATTTAAAGGGAGGCTTTATCAGATTTATCTCACTTTTGGGAACAATTTTATCCCAGAAGTAAAACCTTCCCATAAACAGCATCACTGTCTGGATCTCTGGAGAAAGTGTTTAAGAAACACTGTGGAGTGTTATGAAAGCCATTCACCTTTTCGGATCCAATAGGAGACAATGGATATAGCAGTAAAATGACACAGTTTCAGGTACGTGACATAAAAATGATTTTTGTTTGAAAGACTTATTAGTCCTTTTCAATGGTAGACTAAAATTGATGTTATGTCATTAATGGGCATAAAAAAATAATAATAATAAAAAAAACTCCAAAAATACTCTCAATGTTTAACCTTGTATGTTTCATATTATTATTATTAAATTGTATGCTACAGAGCAGACCCTGAAGAACAAATGTTTGTTAGTTTGTTTTTAAAATGATATGCCTCGCATTTCTTCTAAAAAACAGGCACATTCACTTGCACTCAAAGTGCGGCAATGTGGCGAGTTGATATGTGTAGGGTTTTTTTTTTTTTTTGTTGTTAGTATTATTAGGCCTAGTAAAAACAAAATATATATATTAAAAAGGCTTGAGGGGGTAAATGTGGCTGTTTGTGTTGCAGCTGCAGCCGGGGACATGTATCATTACGGGTCGATCCATGTACCTAACAATTTTTGATGTCTTTCAGATGTTTATGATTTACAATGCATGTAAAACTGACATCTTAAAGAGGTCTGTCAGATGTTTGTACACAGTAGATGCTTTCCAAATCAAGTGATCTTTAACAGACGTACCAAAAGTTTACCAAATAAGCAAGTCTTATTTTAGCTAGCTTGATTTGGCTCAAAATAAGTCAGACTAACTGAAATAAACCAGGCTTATTTGGTAAACTTCTTTTATGAAACCCCACAGGTCCGGATCTACGGGAGGTGCTAGAACCGTGTTTTCATGTTGTGTCTGGTAAACATGAAAGATTGTGGTAACCGATGACACTTTAAATATAATTAAAATAGAAATTGAATAGAAACACTGAATAAAATCTAAATTTGAGCGCATTAAAGAAAGTGTATTAATAAATATTGTTGAAATATCCCAGGTTATAACAACAGATATTTTAATACGGAGAACAGGTGGTAACAAGCAACTCTGAATTATCACGATTGACCGCCAGAGGGAAGCTTTTTTCTAATCAGTGTTTTGAGATCGTATCAAAAATGTAAAGTGAATTCAGGTAAAGTTGATGTAGAATATAAAGGTTTAAAATATGGACACAAAATAGTTTGAAGTGTTTAGAGAGCATAGACAGAAAAACATTTTTACATATGGTTACCATTTTAAGGGGCCGTTCACATGTCACGTGTCAATCCACAGCAGTCATAACTTTTCTTTTAGACATTATACTCAGTTTTGGACAAGCGATGGTAAGTGCAAATACTGTAATGCAAATCGACTGAAGGTACTGAAGAGTGGAGAATTTAATTTTTACTGTACTGTTGGTGATCCAGTGTAAATATATAATACAGTATAAAAGGACAGTTTTTTTTATTTTTTTATTTTTTACATTTTTTAAACTCTAGCCTAATATTTTTTTTTCCCTGGGCCCACCTAAGTGTCATTAATTATCTGTGCACATTTAACTTAAATCTCAGCAAAATTAAACGTTCCTGTGGCTATAGATGTATATAACCTACAGGCACCTATATTTTTTTTCTTGATTAACAAACGTTTACTTGCGCTCTTGTGCTTCTGCCTCCGCTATGGTCGTGTCAATCATCTCGCTGTATCATGGTCTCCTGCGCTGTTGCTTGTGCTGTATGAAGCAGGCGATTGTATGTTGTCCCGCTGAACTACCTTGATATTATTTCTATAAAAATTACTTCAATATAATATTTTAATAAAAAACGACGGTGGGGCGGTGGGCAAGTAGGCTAATTTAATGGTTAAATGGCCGAACATCGTGAAAAGCGACTTTTTTTAAAGCGTTATTTTTTATCTAGCTGATATCAACATTTTACTTAGGCTAAGCATCAAGGCTTTGCACACTTATACTAACTTAAATCCTGGCGAAATGAAACGTTCCTGTGGCTATGATATACAGTGCAGTAAAAAATCAAATTCTCCACCCTCGGTAGATTTGCATTACAGTATTTGCACTTACCATCGCTTGTCCAAAACTGAACATAATGTCTAAAAGAAACGTTAAGACTGCTGTGCATTTACACTTGACTGAACACTGATCTGTTATTCTTTGCGCTGTCTGGGTACCGCAGATGCTCAGATTTAAAATCATTCAGCAAAATAAAACATGCTGGATGCAGATTAATATTTGTGAAATAAATATTTGTGAAACGAGTTAGGTTGAACAGAAGTCAGGGGACTATCATCTTGTTGACTCTCATTTTAATAGAAACAGCCAGGTATGCAATGGTTAAAAGAATCAAGAAATAAGACACAAGCTGTAAATTATTTTTAAAGCCATAAATCTATTGTTTGAATAATTTGTAACTATTTGAACTTCTTGTGTACATGTGATTTTCTAATTGCTTTTCCAATTTTATTATTATTATTATTATTATTATTATATTTTTAGTTACATTGTATAATATTTTGATGTAATTAATGTTATTGCACTTGTGTGTTGTTTTAAAGACAGAATGAAAATAAATAAATAATGGTCTTTTATTTTGTTGAACGAACAATGGATGGTGTCACCGGTCCAGGTTTGATTGACCAATCGGCGTAAAGGGGCGTCTCATGATCGAGCCAATATCTCGTTTTTTCGTTTTCTGAACTAATGAAAAAACGAATAAATGAGCCGTTTTCTTATTTCTGCTTATTTCGTTTCAATTTGAAAGTGAAATGAATAAAACGTACACGGACCGTACAGGGACCCAATTCATCTAGATTATCTAACATTTGTTTTCCTTTTTTTACTGGTAAAGAGTTGACATTTTTTTCTTCTGTGGTCTACTGTACAGACGTGAATTTACTTTTCCCTTAACCTGAGGCTTTTGGTATGAAAAGGCTTTTACATTGTCAAAAAAAAAAATAAAAAAATAGTAGGCTACTTTTTATATTAAAACAAACAAGCAAGCCAGATTTAAACAGTAACGCAAAAGTAATGTAATGCATTACTTTCCATAAAAAAGTAACTAATGCGAGGTAAATCGTCACAATTAAAAGAACCAAAGACTTACTTCAGTCTGTGTGCACTGAATTTATTTAATACACGACTTTCACAATTTGAGTTGAATTATAAATGAACTTTTCTACAACATTCTAATGTATTGAGATGCACCTGAGCACCTCTTTAGCTAAAAGAAAAGGCAATTGTTACTTTTTTTCTTTTTCCATAAAATGATATGCTTCTTATTTCTACTTTTAAATAATCAAAATCTGCCCATTTTTACTTCCTTTTTTCACGAAAAGAGAGGAGAGTTGACTTTTTTCTTTGTTAATCAACATTATGGCGAACTTTGGTTGAAGCGATAATATGTCGGGGGAAAAAATAGTTATACGTTTATATGCTTTAATAATACTATTTCTTTGAGGGTGGGGTGGTTGTTATTCTTGCAACTGCAGTCCGGGGCGTGTGTCTTTACGGGTCGATCTGTGTAGGGCTGCTGCTGGTGTGTCTTCTTTAAATAGCTCACTCTTGACTTCAGCTTTCGCTTACGGCCATACCACCCTGAGCACGCCCGATCTCGTCCGATCTCGGAAGCTAAGCAGGGTCGGGCCTGGTTAGTACTTGGATGGGAGACCGCCTGGGAATACCAGGTGCTGTAAGCTTTTGCTTTTCCTACACTCCTCAACTAATACACTAACACATGACTCAGAATTATTGCTTGTTCCCTTTAACATTTTAAACTGATTGCTTCATTTATTTTCTTTCATTTTGTTTTCTCTGGAATTTCTTTCTGCTTACAGTGTTGCAAAGGATATATTCTTCCTTTCTCCTCCAGGGGGCGATCGAGAGACCTTTTCTCTGCAGTAAATCTCTCAAGCACTTCATACACTACCAGTCAAAAGTTTTTGGACAGTAAGATTTGTAATGTTTTTTTTTTGTTTTTTTTTTAAAGGAACTCTCTTCTGCATTTATTTGATCCAAAATACCACAAAAGCAGTAATATTCTGAAATACTTTTACCTTTTAAGGTAATTTGTAAAATATTTTTTTAATTTTAAAATAATATTCTTTTTGAATATATTTTAATATATCAATATAAAATGTAATTGATTCTTGTGATTTCATTCATTTCATTTTAATATGCTGATTTGCTGTTCAAGAAACATTTATTATTATTAATATCTATATTTAAAATAGTTGAGTACATGTTCAGGATTCTTTGATGAATAGAAAGATCCAAAGATCAGCATGATGAATGTATTTATCATCATGTTTTATTAATTGAAAGCATCCTTGCTAAATAAAACTGTATTTTTCTATAAACATTTTTTTTCTTACAGTTCAAAAACTTTTGACTTGTATAAAGTGCTTAGAGATTTACTGTAGAGAAAAGGTCTCTCGATCGCCCCCTGGAGGAGAAAGGAAGAATATGTTCTTTGCAACACTGTAAGCAGAAAGAAATCACAGAGAAAATAAAATGAAAGAAAATAAATAAAGCAATCCGTTAAAAATGATAAAGGGAACAAGCAATAAGTCATGTGTAAGTGTATTAGCTGAGGAGTGTATGTTAATGGTCACATGACACGCAAGAAAAACAAACAAACAAACAAACAAACAAACTTTTTTTTACATTTGATTTGAATAATTACATTATAATTATGTATTATTATTATTTTGGTTATTTTGACACGATTTAAACTGCAATATGACATTTCATTCAAGCGCTCAAATCCTTAAGCTTAAAAAATTCTGTATATCATTTATTTTGGTGGTATACTGTTGAAATGCAGTAAACTTCTTCTGTTCACAAAATTTTGAAACGTATGCAACTGTGTATATAAACAAAGTGAAACCAGCACACATTGTGTTCTCAAAACCCTCTGCGAATCTCTCATGAACCTCAGGGCTTCACAAACCTTGGGTGCCAAAGTCAGTTCATGAGGGTTTTGCAGAGTTTAGCTTCAGCCCTAAATAAACACCTCCACTTCCAATCAAGCAGCTCATCAAGGCCTTCAGGGTTATTTGTAAAATGCCTGTATGTGTTTTGGAGCTGGTTGGGACCAGCTATAAGTTTCTCTGTCATTTGTGGTCCATCATACAGGCCTATGAGACCCAAAGAAAAAAAGTGCCTCTTTTTTGTTGTTTTTTTGTGATTTCCTACATCCTTTGGGTTAAAAAAAAATTCTACAATTTAGAGTTTTTACGTTTTGTTTTTATTTTTAATTTTACCGCATGTCCACTGTAGTGGACCACAGGACCATTTTAGTTCGAAACGACAGCCAAACTCAGACAACAAAACTGTACAGAATATGGCTGTAAAGGGATATTAATCCAACATTTATGTAACAAAAACAAAACAACTGAAATCAAGCATTTTCCATAACTTGCAATGAGTCTGTTACAGCGCTGTGCAGGAATTTTGGCCCAATCTTGGCCCACATTGGAAGGTTTTCGAGCATGGACCGCCTTTTTAAGGTCATGCTGTGGGCATCTCAATAGGATTCAGGTCAGGACTTTGACTAGGCCACTCCAAAGTCTTCATTTTGTTTTTCTTCAACCATTCAGAAGTGAATTTGCTGGTGTGCATTGTCCTTCTGCAGAACCACAGAGTGCGGTATCTTTCCTGTTCTTCCCTTTCTGTCTCTGTGTCTGTCTCAGTCTGCTCATCTGAGTCTCCTGCAATTTCTTCCTCTTCTTCAACATCTTCTTGTATGTTACATTCAAATTTATCCTCATCTGACAGCTCTAAGTCAGAGTTTCCCTCAACTATCTTATAAAAATCCTCTCTGCTTCAGTTCTGCCTCCTACAACATGCAGTCATTAATTACATTAAGATGGTCCTGATGTCCACTATAGTTGACATTTAAAAAAGGATGATATTTTGAAACATAAACAATTTAACAGCTTTGAAAGCTAAATGTATTGTTACTGACACTTTAATAAACAAATATATATGTGATTATAATAGTAAAAAACATGTAAAAAAGCTAAATTTTACATATCTCTGTCCTTCCCATAAAATGTGCTCATTTGCATGTCGGCCATTTTGGATTCAGTGTAAAAGTGGTTCCTAGCATGCCAGCCAATCAAATGACATATCACTAGAAAGCCCAGGATGTCCTCTGCACAGTACAACAGGACTTGACAGAGTAGCTCAAAAAATTCAAAGAAAATTCATGAAAACACAAGGTCCACTACAGAGGACATAAGTCAATGGGCTGGGTCTCAGGAGGTATCAGTTGTATATTTGAAGACATACCTGTGCATTTAAAGGGAGGCTTTATCAGATTTATCTCACTTTTGGGAACAATTTTATCCCAGAAGTAAAACCTTCCCATAAACAGCATCACTGTCTGGATCTCTGGAGAAAGTGTTTAAGAAACACTGTGGAGTGTTATGAAAGCCATTCACCTTTTCGGATCCAATAGGAGACAATGGATATAGCAGTAAAATGACACAGTTTCAGGTACGTGACATAAAAATGATTTTTGTTTGAAAGACTTATTAGTCCTTTTCAATGGTAGACTAAAATTGATGTTATGTCATTAATGGGCATAAAAAAATAATAATAATAAAAAAAACTCCAAAAATACTCTCAATGTTTAACCTTGTATGTTTCATATTATTATTATTAAATTGTATGCTACAGAGCAGACCCTGAAGAACAAATGTTTGTTAGTTTGTTTTTAAAATGATATGCCTCGCATTTCTTCTAAAAAACAGGCACATTCACTTGCACTCAAAGTGCGACAATGTGGCGAGTTGATATGTGTAGGGTTTTTTTTTTTTTTGTTGTTAGTATTATTAGGCCTAGTAAAAACAAAATATATATATTAAAAAGGCTTGAGGGGGTAAATGTGGCTGTTTGTGTTGCAGCTGCAGCCGGGGACATGTATCATTACGGGTCGATCCATGTACCTAACAATTTTTGATGTCTTTCAGATGTTTATGATTTACAATGCATGTAAAACTGACATCTTAAAGAGGTCTGTCAGATGTTTGTACACAGTAGATGCTTTCCAAATCAAGTGATCTTTAACAGACGTACCAAAAGTTTACCAAATAAGCAAGTCTTATTTTAGCTAGCTTGATTTGGCTCAAAATAAGTCAGACTAACTGAAATAAACCAGGCTTATTTGGTAAACTTCTTTTATGAAACCCCACAGGTCCGGATCTACGGGAGGTGCTAGAACCGTGTTTTCATGTTGTGTCTGGTAAACATGAAAGATTGTGGTAACCGATGACACTTTAAATATAATTAAAATAGAAATTGAATAGAAACACTGAATAAAATCTAAATTTGAGCGCATTAAAGAAAGTGTATTAATAAATATTGTTGAAATATCCCAGGTTATAACAACAGATATTTTAATACGGAGAACAGGTGGTAACAAGCAACTCTGAATTATCACGATTGACCGCCAGAGGGAAGCTTTTTTCTAATCAGTGTTTTGAGATCGTATCAAAAATGTAAAGTGAATTCAGGTAAAGTTGATGTAGAATATAAAGGTTTAAAATATGGACACAAAATAGTTTGAAGTGTTTAGAGAGCATAGACAGAAAAACATTTTTACATATGGTTACCATTTTAAGGGGCCGTTCACATGTCACGTGTCAATCCACAGCAGTCATAACTTTTCTTTTAGACATTATACTCAGTTTTGGACAAGCGATGGTAAGTGCAAATACTGTAATGCAAATCGACTGAAGGTACTGAAGAGTGGAGAATTTAATTTTTACTGTACTGTTGGTGATCCAGTGTAAATATATAATACAGTATAAAAGGACAGTTTTTTTTATTTTTTTATTTTTTACATTTTTTAAACTCTAGCCTAATATTTTTTTTTCCCTGGGCCCACCTAAGTGTCATTAATTATCTGTGCACATTTAACTTAAATCTCAGCAAAATTAAACGTTCCTGTGGCTATAGATGTATATAACCTACAGGCACCTATATTTTTTTCTTGATTAACAAACGTTTACTTGCGCTCTTGTGCTTCTGCCTCCGCTATGGTCGTGTCAATCATCTCGCTGTATCATGGTCTCCTGCGCTGTTGCTTGTGCTGTATGAAGCAGGCGATTTTCTGTTGTCCCGCTGAACTACCTTGATATTATTTCTATAAAAATTACTTCAATATAATATTTTAATAAAAAACGACGGTGGGGCGGTGGGCAAGTAGGCTAATTTAATGGTTAAATGGCCGAACATCGTGAAAAGCGACTTTTTTTAAAGCGTTATTTTTTATCTAGCTGATATCAACATTTTACTTAGGCTAAGCATCAAGGCTTTGCACACTTATACTAACTTAAATCCTGGCGAAATGAAACGTTCCTGTGGCTATGATATACAGTGCAGTAAAAAATCAAATTCTCCACCCTCGGTAGATTTGCATTACAGTATTTGCACTTACCATCGCTTGTCCAAAACTGAACATAATGTCTAAAAGAAACGTTAAGACTGCTGTGCATTTACACTTGACTGAACACTGATCTGTTATTCTTTGCGCTGTCTGGGTACCGCAGATGCTCAGATTTAAAATCATTCAGCAAAATAAAACATGCTGGATGCAGATTAATATTTGTGAAATAAATATTTGTGAAACGAGTTAGGTTGAACAGAAGTCAGGGGACTATCATCTTGTTGACTCTCATTTTAATAGAAACAGCCAGGTATGCAATGGTTAAAAGAATCAAGAAATAAGACACAAGCTGTAAATTATTTTTAAAGCCATAAATCTATTGTTTGAATAATTTGTAACTATTTGAACTTCTTGTGTACATGTGATTTTCTAATTGCTTTTCCAATTTTATTATTATTATTATTATATTTTTAGTTACATTGTATAATATTTTGATGTAATTAATGTTATTGCACTTGTGTGTTGTTTTAAAGACAGAATGAAAATAAATAAATAATGGTCTTTTATTTTGTTGAACGAACAATGGATGGTGTCACCGGTCCAGGTTTGATTGACCAATCGGCGTAAAGGGGCGTCTCATGATCGAGCCAATATCTCGTTTTTTCGTTTTCTGAACTAATGAAAAAACGAATAAATGAGCCGTTTTCTTATTTCTGCTTATTTCGTTTCAATTTGAAAGTGAAATGAATAAAACGTACACGGACCGTACAGGGACCCAATTCATCTAGATTATCTAACATTTGTTTTCCTTTTTTTACTGGTAAAGAGTTGACATTTTTTTCTTCTGTGGTCTACTGTACAGACGTGAATTTACTTTTCCCTTAACCTGAGGCTTTTGGTATGAAAAGGCTTTTACATTGTCAAAAAAAAAAAAAAAAAATAGTAGGCTACTTTTTATATTAAAACAAACAAGCAAGCCAGATTTAAACAGTAACGCAAAAGTAATGTAATGCATTACTTTCCATAAAAAAGTAACTAATGCGAGGTAAATCGTCACAATTAAAAGAACCAAAGACTTACTTCAGTCTGTGTGCACTGAATTTATTTAATACACGACTTTCACAATTTGAGTTGAATTATAAATGAACTTTTCTACAACATTCTAATGTATTGAGATGCACCTGAGCACCTCTTTAGCTAAAAGAAAAGGCAATTGTTACTTTTTTTCTTTTTCCATAAAATGATATGCTTCTTATTTCTACTTTTAAATAATCAAAATCTGCCCATTTTTACTTCCTTTTTTCACGAAAAGAGAGGAGAGTTGACTTTTTTCTTTGTTAATCAACATTATGGCGAACTTTGGTTGAAGCGATAATATGTCGGGGGAAAAAATAGTTATACGTTTATATGCTTTAATAATACTATTTCTTTGAGGGTGGGGTGGTTGTTATTCTTGCAACTGCAGTCCGGGGCGTGTGTCTTTACGGGTCGATCTGTGTAGGGCTGCTGCTGGTGTGTCTTCTTTAAATAGCTCACTCTTGACTTCAGCTTTCGCTTACGGCCATACCACCCTGAGCACGCCCGATCTCGTCCGATCTCGGAAGCTAAGCAGGGTCGGGCCTGGTTAGTACTTGGATGGGAGACCGCCTGGGAATACCAGGTGCTGTAAGCTTTTGCTTTTCCTACACTCCTCAACTAATACACTAACACATGACTCAGAATTATTGCTTGTTCCCTTTAACATTTTAAACTGATTGCTTCATTTATTTTCTTTCATTTTGTTTTCTCTGGAATTTCTTTCTGCTTACAGTGTTGCAAAGGATATATTCTTCCTTTCTCCTCCAGGGGGCGATCGAGAGACCTTTTCTCTGCAGTAAATCTCTCAAGCACTTCATACACTACCAGTCAAAAGTTTTTGGACAGTAAGATTTGTAATGTTTTTTTTTTGTTTTTTTTTTAAAGGAACTCTCTTCTGCATTTATTTGATCCAAAATACCACAAAAGCAGTAATATTCTGAAATACTTTTACCTTTTAAGGTAATTTGTAAAATATTTTTTTAATTTTAAAATAATATTCTTTTTGAATATATTTTAATATATCAATATAAAATGTAATTGATTCTTGTGATTTCATTCATTTCATTTTAATATGCTGATTTGCTGTTCAAGAAACATTTATTATTATTAATATCTATATTTAAAATAGTTGAGTACATGTTCAGGATTCTTTGATGAATAGAAAGATCCAAAGATCAGCATGATGAATGTATTTATCATCATGTTTTATTAATTGAAAGCATCCTTGCTAAATAAAACTGTATTTTTCTATAAACATTTTTTTTCTTACAGTTCAAAAACTTTTGACTTGTATAAAGTGCTTAGAGATTTACTGTAGAGAAAAGGTCTCTCGATCGCCCCCTGGAGGAGAAAGGAAGAATATGTTCTTTGCAACACTGTAAGCAGAAAGAAATCACAGAGAAAATAAAATGAAAGAAAATAAATAAAGCAATCCGTTAAAAATGATAAAGGGAACAAGCAATAAGTCATGTGTAAGTGTATTAGCTGAGGAGTGTATGTTAATGGTCACATGACACGCAAGAAAAACAAACAAACAAACAAACAAACAAACTTTTTTTTACATTTGATTTGAATAATTACATTATAATTATGTATTATTATTATTTTGGTTATTTTGACACGATTTAAACTGCAATATGACATTTCATTCAAGCGCTCAAATCCTTAAGCTTAAAAAATTCTGTATATCATTTATTTTGGTGGTATACTGTTGAAATGCAGTAAACTTCTTCTGTTCACAAAATTTTGAAACGTATGCAACTGTGTATATAAACAAAGTGAAACCAGCACACATTGTGTTCTCAAAACCCTCTGCGAATCTCTCATGAACCTCAGGGCTTCACAAACCTTGGGTGCCAAAGTCAGTTCATGAGGGTTTTGCAGAGTTTAGCTTCAGCCCTAAATAAACACCTCCACTTCCAATCAAGCAGCTCATCAAGGCCTTCAGGGTTATTTGTAAAATGCCTGTATGTGTTTTGGAGCTGGTTGGGACCAGCTATAAGTTTCTCTGTCATTTGTGGTCCATCATACAGGCCTATGAGACCCAAAGAAAAAAAGTGCCTCTTTTTTGTTGTTTTTTTGTGATTTCCTACATCCTTTGGGTTAAAAAAAAATTCTACAATTTAGAGTTTTTACGTTTTGTTTTTATTTTTAATTTTACCGCATGTCCACTGTAGTGGACCACAGGACCATTTTAGTTCGAAACGACAGCCAAACTCAGACAACAAAACTGTACAGAATATGGCTGTAAAGGGATATTAATCCAACATTTATGTAACAAAAACAAAACAACTGAAATCAAGCATTTTCCATAACTTGCAATGAGTCTGTTACAGCGCTGTGCAGGAATTTTGGCCCAATCTTGGCCCACATTGGAAGGTTTTCGAGCATGGACCGCCTTTTTAAGGTCATGCTGTGGGCATCTCAATAGGATTCAGGTCAGGACTTTGACTAGGCCACTCCAAAGTCTTCATTTTGTTTTTCTTCAACCATTCAGAAGTGAATTTGCTGGTGTGCATTGTCCTTCTGCAGAACCACAGAGTGCGGTATCTTTCCTGTTCTTCCCTTTCTGTCTCTGTGTCTGTCTCAGTCTGCTCATCTGAGTCTCCTGCAATTTCTTCCTCTTCTTCAACATCTTCTTGTATGTTACATTCAAATTTATCCTCATCTGACAGCTCTAAGTCAGAGTTTCCCTCAACTATCTTATAAAAATCCTCTCTGCTTCAGTTCTGCCTCCTACAACATGCAGTCATTAATTACATTAAGATGGTCCTGATGTCCACTATAGTTGACATTTAAAAAAGGATGATATTTTGAAACATAAACAATTTAACAGCTTTGAAAGCTAAATGTATTGTTACTGACACTTTAATAAACAAATATATATGTGATTATAATAGTAAAAAACATGTAAAAAAGCTAAATTTTACATATCTCTGTCCTTCCCATAAAATGTGCTCATTTGCATGTCGGCCATTTTGGATTCAGTGTAAAAGTGGTTCCTAGCATGCCAGCCAATCAAATGACATATCACTAGAAAGCCCAGGATGTCCTCTGCACAGTACAACAGGACTTGACAGAGTAGCTCAAAAAATTCAAAGAAAATTCATGAAAACACAAGGTCCACTACAGAGGACATAAGTCAATGGGCTGGGTCTCAGGAGGTATCAGTTGTATATTTGAAGACATACCTGTGCATTTAAAGGGAGGCTTTATCAGATTTATCTCACTTTTGGGAACAATTTTATCCCAGAAGTAAAACCTTCCCATAAACAGCATCACTGTCTGGATCTCTGGAGAAAGTGTTTAAGAAACACTGTGGAGTGTTATGAAAGCCATTCACCTTTTCGGATCCAATAGGAGACAATGGATATAGCAGTAAAATGACACAGTTTCAGGTACGTGACATAAAAATGATTTTTGTTTGAAAGACTTATTAGTCCTTTTCAATGGTAGACTAAAATTGATGTTATGTCATTAATGGGCATAAAAAAATAATAATAATAAAAAAAACTCCAAAAATACTCTCAATGTTTAACCTTGTATGTTTCATATTATTATTATTAAATTGTATGCTACAGAGCAGACCCTGAAGAACAAATGTTTGTTAGTTTGTTTTTAAAATGATATGCCTCGCATTTCTTCTAAAAAACAGGCACATTCACTTGCACTCAAAGTGCGACAATGTGGCGAGTTGATATGTGTAGGGTTTTTTTTTTTTTTGTTGTTAGTATTATTAGGCCTAGTAAAAACAAAATATATATATTAAAAAGGCTTGAGGGGGTAAATGTGGCTGTTTGTGTTGCAGCTGCAGCCGGGGACATGTATCATTACGGGTCGATCCATGTACCTAACAATTTTTGATGTCTTTCAGATGTTTATGATTTACAATGCATGTAAAACTGACATCTTAAAGAGGTCTGTCAGATGTTTGTACACAGTAGATGCTTTCCAAATCAAGTGATCTTTAACAGACGTACCAAAAGTTTACCAAATAAGCAAGTCTTATTTTAGCTAGCTTGATTTGGCTCAAAATAAGTCAGACTAACTGAAATAAACCAGGCTTATTTGGTAAACTTCTTTTATGAAACCCCACAGGTCCGGATCTACGGGAGGTGCTAGAACCGTGTTTTCATGTTGTGTCTGGTAAACATGAAAGATTGTGGTAACCGATGACACTTTAAATATAATTAAAATAGAAATTGAATAGAAACACTGAATAAAATCTAAATTTGAGCGCATTAAAGAAAGTGTATTAATAAATATTGTTGAAATATCCCAGGTTATAACAACAGATATTTTAATACGGAGAACAGGTGGTAACAAGCAACTCTGAATTATCACGATTGACCGCCAGAGGGAAGCTTTTTTCTAATCAGTGTTTTGAGATCGTATCAAAAATGTAAAGTGAATTCAGGTAAAGTTGATGTAGAATATAAAGGTTTAAAATATGGACACAAAATAGTTTGAAGTGTTTAGAGAGCATAGACAGAAAAACATTTTTACATATGGTTACCATTTTAAGGGGCCGTTCACATGTCACGTGTCAATCCACAGCAGTCATAACTTTTCTTTTAGACATTATACTCAGTTTTGGACAAGCGATGGTAAGTGCAAATACTGTAATGCAAATCGACTGAAGGTACTGAAGAGTGGAGAATTTAATTTTTACTGTACTGTTGGTGATCCAGTGTAAATATATAATACAGTATAAAAGGACAGTTTTTTTTATTTTTTTATTTTTTACATTTTTTAAACTCTAGCCTAATATTTTTTTTTCCCTGGGCCCACCTAAGTGTCATTAATTATCTGTGCACATTTAACTTAAATCTCAGCAAAATTAAACGTTCCTGTGGCTATAGATGTATATAACCTACAGGCACCTATATTTTTTTCTTGATTAACAAACGTTTACTTGCGCTCTTGTGCTTCTGCCTCCGCTATGGTCGTGTCAATCATCTCGCTGTATCATGGTCTCCTGCGCTGTTGCTTGTGCTGTATGAAGCAGGCGATTTTCTGTTGTCCCGCTGAACTACCTTGATATTATTTCTATAAAAATTACTTCAATATAATATTTTAATAAAAAACGACGGTGGGGCGGTGGGCAAGTAGGCTAATTTAATGGTTAAATGGCCGAACATCGTGAAAAGCGACTTTTTTTAAAGCGTTATTTTTTATCTAGCTGATATCAACATTTTACTTAGGCTAAGCATCAAGGCTTTGCACACTTATACTAACTTAAATCCTGGCGAAATGAAACGTTCCTGTGGCTATGATATACAGTGCAGTAAAAAATCAAATTCTCCACCCTCGGTAGATTTGCATTACAGTATTTGCACTTACCATCGCTTGTCCAAAACTGAACATAATGTCTAAAAGAAACGTTAAGACTGCTGTGCATTTACACTTGACTGAACACTGATCTGTTATTCTTTGCGCTGTCTGGGTACCGCAGATGCTCAGATTTAAAATCATTCAGCAAAATAAAACATGCTGGATGCAGATTAATATTTGTGAAATAAATATTTGTGAAACGAGTTAGGTTGAACAGAAGTCAGGGGACTATCATCTTGTTGACTCTCATTTTAATAGAAACAGCCAGGTATGCAATGGTTAAAAGAATCAAGAAATAAGACACAAGCTGTAAATTATTTTTAAAGCCATAAATCTATTGTTTGAATAATTTGTAACTATTTGAACTTCTTGTGTACATGTGATTTTCTAATTGCTTTTCCAATTTTATTATTATTATTATTATATTTTTAGTTACATTGTATAATATTTTGATGTAATTAATGTTATTGCACTTGTGTGTTGTTTTAAAGACAGAATGAAAATAAATAAATAATGGTCTTTTATTTTGTTGAACGAACAATGGATGGTGTCACCGGTCCAGGTTTGATTGACCAATCGGCGTAAAGGGGCGTCTCATGATCGAGCCAATATCTCGTTTTTTCGTTTTCTGAACTAATGAAAAAACGAATAAATGAGCCGTTTTCTTATTTCTGCTTATTTCGTTTCAATTTGAAAGTGAAATGAATAAAACGTACACGGACCGTACAGGGACCCAATTCATCTAGATTATCTAACATTTGTTTTCCTTTTTTTACTGGTAAAGAGTTGACATTTTTTTCTTCTGTGGTCTACTGTACAGACGTGAATTTACTTTTCCCTTAACCTGAGGCTTTTGGTATGAAAAGGCTTTTACATTGTCAAAAAAAAAAAAAAAAAATAGTAGGCTACTTTTTATATTAAAACAAACAAGCAAGCCAGATTTAAACAGTAACGCAAAAGTAATGTAATGCATTACTTTCCATAAAAAAGTAACTAATGCGAGGTAAATCGTCACAATTAAAAGAACCAAAGACTTACTTCAGTCTGTGTGCACTGAATTTATTTAATACACGACTTTCACAATTTGAGTTGAATTATAAATGAACTTTTCTACAACATTCTAATGTATTGAGATGCACCTGAGCACCTCTTTAGCTAAAAGAAAAGGCAATTGTTACTTTTTTTCTTTTTCCATAAAATGATATGCTTCTTATTTCTACTTTTAAATAATCAAAATCTGCCCATTTTTACTTCCTTTTTTCACGAAAAGAGAGGAGAGTTGACTTTTTTCTTTGTTAATCAACATTATGGCGAACTTTGGTTGAAGCGATAATATGTCGGGGGAAAAAATAGTTATACGTTTATATGCTTTAATAATACTATTTCTTTGAGGGTGGGGTGGTTGTTATTCTTGCAACTGCAGTCCGGGGCGTGTGTCTTTACGGGTCGATCTGTGTAGGGCTGCTGCTGGTGTGTCTTCTTTAAATAGCTCACTCTTGACTTCAGCTTTCGCTTACGGCCATACCACCCTGAGCACGCCCGATCTCGTCCGATCTCGGAAGCTAAGCAGGGTCGGGCCTGGTTAGTACTTGGATGGGAGACCGCCTGGGAATACCAGGTGCTGTAAGCTTTTGCTTTTCCTACACTCCTCAACTAATACACTAACACATGACTCAGAATTATTGCTTGTTCCCTTTAACATTTTAAACTGATTGCTTCATTTATTTTCTTTCATTTTGTTTTCTCTGGAATTTCTTTCTGCTTACAGTGTTGCAAAGGATATATTCTTCCTTTCTCCTCCAGGGGGCGATCGAGAGACCTTTTCTCTGCAGTAAATCTCTCAAGCACTTCATACACTACCAGTCAAAAGTTTTTGGACAGTAAGATTTGTAATGTTTTTTTTTTTGTTTTTTTTTTAAAGGAACTCTCTTCTGCATTTATTTGATCCAAAATACCACAAAAGCAGTAATATTCTGAAATACTTTTACCTTTTAAGGTAATTTGTAAAAAATTTTTTAATTTTAAAATAATATTCTTTTTGAATATATTTTAATATATCAATATAAAATGTAATTGATTCTTGTGATTTCATTCATTTCATTTTAATATGCTGATTTGCTGTTCAAGAAACATTTATTATTATTAATATCTATATTTAAAATAGTTGAGTACATGTTCAGGATTCTTTGATGAATAGAAAGATCCAAAGATCAGCATGATGAATGTATTTATCATCATGTTTTATTAATTGAAAGCATCCTTGCTAAATAAAACTGTATTTTTCTATAAACATTTTTTTTCTTACAGTTCAAAAACTTTTGACTTGTATAAAGTGCTTAGAGATTTACTGTAGAGAAAAGGTCTCTCGATCGCCCCCTGGAGGAGAAAGGAAAAATATGTTCTTTGCAACACTGTAAGCAGAAAGAAATCACAAAGAAAATAAATAAAGCAATCAGTTAAAAATGATAAAGGGAACAAGCAATAAGTCATGTGTAAGTGTATTAGCTGAGGAGTGTATGTTAATGGTCACATGACACGCAAGAAAAACAAACAAACAAACAAACAAACAAACTTTTTTTTTACATTTGATTTGAATAATTACATTATAATTATGTATTATTATTATTTTGGTTATTTTGACACGATTTAAACTGCAATATGACATTTCATTCAAGCGCTCAAATCCTTAAGCTTAAAAAATTCTGTATATCATTTATTTTGGTGGTATACTGTTGAAATGCAGTAAACTTCTTCTGTTCACAAAATTTTGAAACGTATGCAACTGTGTATATAAACAAAGTGAAACCAGCACACATTGTGTTCTCAAAACCCTCTGCGAATCTCTCATGAACCTCAGGGCTTCACAAACCTTGGGTGCCAAAGTCAGTTCATGAGGGTTTTGCAGAGTTTAGCTTCAGCCCTAAATAAACACCTCCACTTCCAGTCAAGCAGCTCATCAAGGCCTTCAGGGTTATTTGTAAAATGCCTGTATGTGTTTTGGAGCTGGTTGGGACCAGCTATAAGCTTCTCTGTCATTTGTGGTCCATCATACAGGCCTATATGTATCAGTTTTATATTTGAAGACATACCTGTGCATTTAAAGGGAGGCTTTATCAGATTTATCTCACTTTTGGGAACAATTTTATCCCAGAAGTAAAACCTTCCCATAAACAGCATCACTGTCTGGATCTCTGGAGAAAGTGTTTAAGAAACACTGTGGAGTGTTATGAAAGCCATTCACCTTTTCGGATCCAATAGGAGACAATGGATATAGCAGTAAAATGACACAGTTTCAGGTACGTGACATAAAAATGATTTTTGTTTGAAAGACTTATTAGTCCTTTTCAATGGTAGACTAAAATTGATGTTATGTCATTAATGGGCATAAAAAAATAATAATAATAAAAAAAACTCCAAAAATACTCTCAATGTTTAACCTTGTATGTTTCATATTATTATTATTAAATTGTATGCTACAGAGCAGACCCTGAAGAACAAATGTTTGTTAGTTTGTTTTTAAAATGATATGCCTCGCATTTCTTCTAAAAAACAGGCACATTCACTTGCACTCAAAGTGCGACAATGTGGCGAGTTGATATGTGTAGGGTTTTTTTTTTTTTTGTTGTTAGTATTATTAGGCCTAGTAAAAACAAAATATATATATTAAAAAGGCTTGAGGGGGTAAATGTGGCTGTTTGTGTTGCAGCTGCAGCCGGGGACATGTATCATTACGGGTCGATCCATGTACCTAACAATTTTTGATGTCTTTCAGATGTTTATGATTTACAATGCATGTAAAACTGACATCTTAAAGAGGTCTGTCAGATGTTTGTACACAGTAGATGCTTTCCAAATCAAGTGATCTTTAACAGACGTACCAAAAGTTTACCAAATAAGCAAGTCTTATTTTAGCTAGCTTGATTTGGCTCAAAATAAGTCAGACTAACTGAAATAAACCAGGCTTATTTGGTAAACTTCTTTTATGAAACCCCACAGGTCCGGATCTACGGGAGGTGCTAGAACCGTGTTTTCATGTTGTGTCTGGTAAACATGAAAGATTGTGGTAACCGATGACACTTTAAATATAATTAAAATAGAAATTGAATAGAAACACTGAATAAAATCTAAATTTGAGCGCATTAAAGAAAGTGTATTAATAAATATTGTTGAAATATCCCAGGTTATAACAACAGATATTTTAATACGGAGAACAGGTGGTAACAAGCAACTCTGAATTATCACGATTGACCGCCAGAGGGAAGCTTTTTTCTAATCAGTGTTTTGAGATCGTATCAAAAATGTAAAGTGAATTCAGGTAAAGTTGATGTAGAATATAAAGGTTTAAAATATGGACACAAAATAGTTTGAAGTGTTTAGAGAGCATAGACAGAAAAACATTTTTACATATGGTTACCATTTTAAGGGGCCGTTCACATGTCACGTGTCAATCCACAGCAGTCATAACTTTTCTTTTAGACATTATACTCAGTTTTGGACAAGCGATGGTAAGTGCAAATACTGTAATGCAAATCGACTGAAGGTACTGAAGAGTGGAGAATTTAATTTTTACTGTACTGTTGGTGATCCAGTGTAAATATATAATACAGTATAAAAGGACAGTTTTTTTTATTTTTTTATTTTTTACATTTTTTAAACTCTAGCCTAATATTTTTTTTTCCCTGGGCCCACCTAAGTGTCATTAATTATCTGTGCACATTTAACTTAAATCTCAGCAAAATTAAACGTTCCTGTGGCTATAGATGTATATAACCTACAGGCACCTATATTTTTTTCTTGATTAACAAACGTTTACTTGCGCTCTTGTGCTTCTGCCTCCGCTATGGTCGTGTCAATCATCTCGCTGTATCATGGTCTCCTGCGCTGTTGCTTGTGCTGTATGAAGCAGGCGATTGTCTGTTGTCCCGCTGAACTACCTTGATATTATTTCTATAAAAATTACTTCAATATAATATTTTAATAAAAAACGACGGTGGGGCGGTGGGCAAGTAGGCTAATTTAATGGTTAAATGGCCGAACATCGTGAAAAGCGACTTTTTTTAAAGCGTTATTTTTTATCTAGCTGATATCAACATTTTACTTAGGCTAAGCATCAAGGCTTTGCACACTTATACTAACTTAAATCCTGGCGAAATGAAACGTTCCTGTGGCTATGATATACAGTGCAGTAAAAAATCAAATTCTCCACCCTCGGTAGATTTGCATTACAGTATTTGCACTTACCATCGCTTGTCCAAAACTGAACATAATGTCTAAAAGAAACGTTAAGACTGCTGTGCATTTACACTTGACTGAACACTGATCTGTTATTCTTTGCGCTGTCTGGGTACCGCAGATGCTCAGATTTAAAATCATTCAGCAAAATAAAACATGCTGGATGCAGATTAATATTTGTGAAATAAATATTTGTGAAACGAGTTAGGTTGAACAGAAGTCAGGGGACTATCATCTTGTTGACTCTCATTTTAATAGAAACAGCCAGGTATGCAATGGTTAAAAGAATCAAGAAATAAGACACAAGCTGTAAATTATTTTTAAAGCCATAAATCTATTGTTTGAATAATTTGTAACTATTTGAACTTCTTGTGTACATGTGATTTTCTAATTGCTTTTCCAATTTTATTATTATTATTATTATTATTATATTTTTAGTTACATTGTATAATATTTTGATGTAATTAATGTTATTGCACTTGTGTGTTGTTTTAAAGACTGCAAAAGAATGAAAATAAATAAATAATGGTCTTTTATTTTGTTGAACGAACAATGGATGGTGTCACCGGTCCAGGTTTGATTGACCAATCGGCGTAAAGGGGCGTCTCATGATCGAGCCAATATCTCGTTTTTTCGTTTTCTGAACTAATGAAAAAACGAATAAATGAGCCGTTTTCTTATTTCTGCTTATTTCGTTTCAATTTGAAAGTGAAATGAATAAAACGTACACGGACCGTACAGGGACCCAATTCATCTAGATTATCTAACATTTGTTTTCCTTTTTTTACTGGTAAAGAGTTGACATTTTTTTCTTCTGTGGTCTACTGTACAGACGTGAATTTACTTTTCCCTTAACCTGAGGCTTTTGGTATGAAAAGGCTTTTACATTGTCAAAAAAAAAAATAAAAAAATAGTAGGCTACTTTTTATATTAAAACAAACAAGCAAGCCAGATTTAAACAGTAACGCAAAAGTAATGTAATGCATTACTTTCCATAAAAAAGTAACTAATGCGAGGTAAATCGTCACAATTAAAAGAACCAAAGACTTACTTCAGTCTGTGTGCACTGAATTTATTTAATACACGACTTTCACAATTTGAGTTGAATTATAAATGAACTTTTCTACAACATTCTAATGTATTGAGATGCACCTGAGCACCTCTTTAGCTAAAAGAAAAGGCAATTGTTACTTTTTTTCTTTTTCCATAAAATGATATGCTTCTTATTTCTACTTTTAAATAATCAAAATCTGCCCATTTTTACTTCCTTTTTTCACGAAAAGAGAGGAGAGTTGACTTTTTTCTTTGTTAATCAACATTATGGCGAACTTTGGTTGAAGCGATAATATGTCGGGGGAAAAAATAGTTATACGTTTATATGCTTTAATAATACTATTTCTTTGAGGGTGGGGTGGTTGTTATTCTTGCAACTGCAGTCCGGGGCGTGTGTCTTTACGGGTCGATCTGTGTAGGGCTGCTGCTGGTGTGTCTTCTTTAAATAGCTCACTCTTGACTTCAGCTTTCGCTTACGGCCATACCACCCTGAGCACGCCCGATCTCGTCCGATCTCGGAAGCTAAGCAGGGTCGGGCCTGGTTAGTACTTGGATGGGAGACCGCCTGGGAATACCAGGTGCTGTAAGCTTTTGCTTTTCCTACACTCCTCAACTAATACACTAACACATGACTCAGAATTATTGCTTGTTCCCTTTAACATTTTAAACTGATTGCTTCATTTATTTTCTTTCATTTTGTTTTCTCTGGAATTTCTTTCTGCTTACAGTGTTGCAAAGGATATATTCTTCCTTTCTCCTCCAGGGGGCGATCGAGAGACCTTTTCTCTGCAGTAAATCTCTCAAGCACTTCATACACTACCAGTCAAAAGTTTTTGGACAGTAAGATTTGTAATGTTTTTTTTTTTTGTTTTTTTTTTAAAGGAACTCTCTTCTGCATTTATTTGATCCAAAATACCACAAAAGCAGTAATATTCTGAAATACTTTTACCTTTTAAGGTAATTTGTAAAAAATTTTTTAATTTTAAAATAATATTCTTTTTGAATATATTTTAATATATCAATATAAAATGTAATTGATTCTTGTGATTTCATTCATTTCATTTTAATATGCTGATTTGCTGTTCAAGAAACATTTATTATTATTAATATCTATATTTAAAATAGTTGAGTACATGTTCAGGATTCTTTGATGAATAGAAAGATCCAAAGATCAGCATGATGAATGTATTTATCATCATGTTTTATTAATTGAAAGCATCCTTGCTAAATAAAACTGTATTTTTCTATAAACATTTTTTTTCTTACAGTTCAAAAACTTTTGACTTGTATAAAGTGCTTAGAGATTTACTGTAGAGAAAAGGTCTCTCGATCGCCCCCTGGAGGAGAAAGGAAGAATATGTTCTTTGCAACACTGTAAGCAGAAAGAAATCACAAAGAAAACTAGAAGCTAAAGTTCGATGACAAACTTTAAATGTTGGCTTGGAGAAGCAAACCGGGCAGCCTTCGGGCAAAAGGTCCAGCCCAGAACACTTAGAGCTCTCTGATTGAATTGTTGCTAGTAAAAATGCTATTACGATAAGTAATGCTTAGTATATTTTAGGTTAAAACAGCTTGCCATAGTGGATTTATGTGTATTTTAGGTTAAAACGGCTTGCCATACAACAAGTGTTTCAGCGCGTGCTTGAAAGCGTTGCTGTGCGGTTGAGCCTAAAAGCATTAATAAGCAAGCATTTAAGCTGTGTAATATATTACTCTACTATTATTGTGTTTAATCGCTGGAGTGTTTGTATTTAAATACCTTTAAAAGACGTGCAAATGATGTATTTGATGATGCAGATGAAGACTGAGCAGTGCATCTCATGTTAGTTAGTTAAGCCTATGAAAAAAGTAATTTGCACCCAATGCAGGTCTTTAAAATATTCTTCTATATTTATTGTGTTGAATCGCTGGAGTGTTTTTATTTAAATGCCTTTAAAAGACGTGCAGTCATGTATAATTCTCAGTCGGACATCTCGGAGCTCATGTCTAACACACTGCTGAACGCAGCGCTCTCTGTATGAAAACAAAATGCTCACAAACAACTGCATTTAGCTGTTGATATTTTCTAATGGGTGGACTAAATTAAATCGCTGCAATATTGTAATTTTAAAGGCGTTCTAATTCGTGCAAATTCTGTCGTTCGTCTCCATGTATACTCGTTGAAAGCAATCTGTACGCGGTGAAGGAAATGCTTAGGGTTTTCAATAAATTCGCTCAAACAGCTGAATTCAGGTCTTGATGTGTTCTAATGGGTATTTACAATTAAATGGCTGGAATATTGTAATTTTAAAGGCATTATTTATATGCATTTTCCACCGAGTTCAAAGTGAAAGTAAGTCACATCTCGGTAACATGGTCGTTAGTGAAACTGAAAAGCTCATTTGCAGCTAATGTAGTTCTTTAAAATATTCTTGTATATTGATTGTGTTGGATCGCTGGAGTGTTTTTATTTAAATGCTTTTAAAAGACGTGCAGTCTAATTCTCAGTCGGGTAAGTTAGCTCCGAGCCTGAAAGCTCGTCTGTATAACACATTTGCTGAAGACAGTGCTTTAACTTTGAAATAAAACAGATCACAAAAGGCTGATTTGTTGATGTGTTCTAATGGGTATTTACAAATAAATCGCTGAAATATATTAATTTTAAAGGCGTTCTAATTCGAGCAAGTTATGTTGTTTATGAGCACATACAGAGAGAGTTCGTGCTGACGGCATGTATGTATACTCGCTGAATGGTGCGAGCTTTTCTTTTACAAGAACTAACGTTACTCATAAACCACTGAATTTAGCTGTTGATATGTTCTAATGGGTTTTTAGAGTTAAATCGCTGTAATATTTACATTTTTATGGCGATATTTATTTGTATTTCCACCGATTTCAGAGTGACTGTAAGTAAGAGGTTTGAGTCCCGCCTCTTCAGTCGACAGGTATTACTGTTAGAGGGCGCATTTTTTCTCAGCCCATGTAATTCATTGGGAAATTTGTCATTTTCAAAAATTAATAATAAATCAACTGTACATCTGATCAGTCCAAATAGATATAGCAACTCTTTCGGGACAAGGGCCCAGGTCTCTGCCAAGTTTGGGCCTTGTGGCTTCAAAGGCCTCGGAGGAGTAGCTGTCAGAAATTTCTGTAGCTCATAAGAATAATAAAATATAATAATAATAATAACTAGAAGCTAAAGTTCGATGACAAACTTTAAATGTTGGCTTGGAGAGCCAAATTGGGCAGCCTTCGGGCAAAAGGGCCAGCCCAGAACACCATAGTGGATTAATAATTGTATTTTAGGTTAAAACGGCTTGCCATACTGGAATAAGTGATGAGCGCCTGCTTCAAAGCCGCGTCGCGTTGCCGTGCGGTTGAGCCGAAAAGCAGAAATAAGCAAGCATTTAAACTTTTTATTATATGACTGAACTATTATTGTGTTGGATCGCTGGAGTGTTTGTATTAAAATACCTTTAAAAGACGTGCAAATGATGTCTTTGTTAACAGACACATAAATGCAGCCGTGCATCTCATGTTAGTTAGTTAAGCCTATGAAAAACGTCATTTGCACCCAATGCAGGTCTTTAAAATATTCTTCTATATTTATTGTGTTGAATCGCTGGAGTGTTTTTATTTAAATGCCTTTAAAAGACGTGCAGTCATGTATAATTCTCAGTCGGACATCTCGGAGCTCATGTCTAACACACTGCTGAATGCAGGACTCTCTGTATGAAAAAACAAAATGCTCACAAACAACTGCATTTAGCTGTTGATATTTTCTAATGGGTGGACTGAATTAAATCGCTGCAATATTGTAATTTTAAAGGCGTTCTAATTCGTGCAAATTATGCCGTTCGTCTCCATGTATACTCGTTGAAAGCAATCTGTATGCGGTGAAGGAAATGCTTAGGGTTTTCAATAAATTCGCTCAAACAGCTGAATTCAGGTCTTGATGTGTTCTAATGGGTATTTACAATTAAATGGCTGGAATATTGTAATTTTAAAGGCATTATTTATATGCATTTTCCACCAAATTCAAAGTGAAAGTAAGTCACAGCTCGGTAACATGTTCGTTAGTGAAACGTATTGAAAAGCTCATTTGCAGCTAATGTAGTTCTTTAAAATATTCTTGTATATTGATTGTGTTGGATCGCTGGAGTGTTTTTATTTAAATGCTTTTAAAAGACGTGCAGTCATGTTTAATTCTCAGTCGGGTAAGTTAGCTCCGAGCCGTGAAAGCTCGTCTGTATAACACATTTGCTGAAGACAGTGCTTTAACTTTGAAATAAAACAGATCACAAAAGGCTGATTTGTTGATGTGTTCTAATGGGTATTTACAAATAAATCGCTGAAATATATTAATTTTAAAGGCGTTCTAATTCGTGCAAGTTATGTTGTTTATGAGCACATACGGAGAGAGTTCGTGCTGACGGCTTGTATACTCGCTGAAGGGTGCGAGCTTTTCTTTTACAAGAACTACTCACAAACCACTGAACTTAGCTGTTGATATGTTCTAATGGGTTTTTAGAGTTAAATCGCTGTAATATTTACATTTTTAAGGCGGTATTTATTTGTATTTCCACCGATTTCAGAGTGACTGTAAGTAAGAGGTTTGAGTCCCGCCTCTTTAGTCGAGAGGTATTACTGTTAGAGGGCGCATTTTTTCTCAGCCCATGTAATTCATTGGGAAATTTGTCATATTCAAAAATTAATAATAAATCAACTGTACATCTGATCAGTCCAAATAGATATAGCAACTCTTTCGGGACAAGGGCCCAGGTCTCTGCCAAGTTTGGGCCTTGTGGCTTCAAAGGCCTCGGAGGAGTAGCTGTCAGAAATTTCTGTAGCTCATAAGAATAATAATAACTAGAAGCTAAAGTTCGATGACAAACTTTAAATGTTGGCTTGGAGAGCCAAATTGGGCAGCCTTCGGGCAAAAGGGCCAGCCCAGAACACCATAGTGGATTAATATGTGTATTTTAGGTTAAAACGGCTTGCCATACTGGAATATGAGCGCCTGCTTCAAAGCCGCGTCGCGTTGCCGTGCGGTTGAGCCGAAAAGCAGAAATAAGCAAGCATTTAAACTTTTTATTATATGACTGAACTATTATTGTGTTGAATTGCTGGAGTGTTTGTATTAAAATACCTTTAAAAGACGTGCAAATGATGTCTTTGTTAACAGACACATAAATGCAGCAGTGCATCTCATGAAAAACGTCATTTGCACCCAATGCAGGTCTTTAAAATATTCTTCCATATTTATTGTGTTGAATCGCTGGAGTGTTTGTATTTAAATGCCTTTAAAAGACGTGCAGTCATGTATAATTCTCAGACGGACATCTCGGAGCTCATGTCTAACACACTGCTGAATGCAGCGCTCTCTGTATGAAAACAAAATGCTCACAAACAACTGCATTTAGCTGTTGATATTTTCTAATGGGTGGACTGAATTAAATCGCTGCAATATTGTAATTTTAAAGGCGTTCTAATTCGTGAAAATTATGTCGTTCGTCTCCATGTATACTCGTTGAAAGCAATCTGTACGCGGTGAAGGAAATGCTTAGGGTTTTCAATAAATTCGCTCAAACAGCTGAATTCAGGTCTTGATGTGTTCTAATGGGTATTTACAATTAAATGGCTGGAATATTGTAATTTTAAAGGCATTATTTATATGCATTTTCCACCAAATTCAAAGTGAAAGTAAGTCACAGCTCGGTAACATGTTCGTTAGTGAAACTGAAAAGCTCATTTGCAGCTAATGTAGTTCTTTAAAATATTCTTGTATATTGATTGTGTTGGATCGCTGGAGTGTTTTTATTTAAATGCTTTTAAAAGACGTGCAGTCATGTATAATTCTCAGTCGGGTAAGTTAGCTCCGATCCGTGAAAGCTCGTCTGTATAACACATTTGCTGAAGACAGTGCTTTAACTTTGAAATAAAACAGATCACAAAAGGCTGATTTGTTGATGTGTTCTAATGGGTATTTACAAACAAATCGCTGAAATATATTTATTTTAAAGGCGTTCTAATTCGTGCAATTTATGTTGTTTGCGAGCACATGTAGAGAGAGAGTAGCCTAGTGCTGACGGCTTGTATAAGCGCTGAAGGGTGCGAGCTTTTCTTTTACAAAAACTACTCACAAACCACTGAATTTAGCTGTTGATATGTTCTAATGGGTATTTAGAGTTAAATCGCTGTAATAATGACTTTTTTAAGGCGATATTTATTTGTATTTCCACGGATTTCAGAGTGACTGTAAGTAAGAGGTTTGAGTCCCGCCTCTTCAGTCGAGAGGTATTACTGTTAGAGGGCGCATTTTTTCTCAGCCCATGTAATTCATTGGGAAATTTGTCATTTTCAAAAATTAATAATAAATCAACTGTACATCTGATCAGTCCAAATAGATATAGCAACTCTTTCGGGACAAGGGCCCAGGTCTCTGCCAAGTTTGGGCCTTGTGGCTTCAAAGGCCTCGGAGGAGTAGCTGTCAGAAATTTCTGTAGGTCATAAGAATAATAAAATATAATAATAACTAGAAGCTAAAGTTCGATGACAAACTTTAAATGTTGGCTTGGAGAGCCAAATTGGGCAGCCTTCGGGCAAAAGGGCCAGCCCAGAACACTTAGAGCTCTGTAATTGAATTGTTGCTAGTAAAAATGGCAGTACGACTAGAAATGCTTAGTATATTTTAGGCTAAAACAGCTTGCCATAGAGGATCGTGTGTGGATTTTAGGTTAAAACGGCTTGCCATACTAGAATATGTGATGAGCGCCTGCTTCAAAGCCGCGTCGCGTTGCCGTGCGGTTGAGCCGAAAAGCAGAAATAAGCAAGCATTTAACCTTTGTAATATATTACTATACTATTATTGTGTTAAATCGCTGCAGTTTTTGTATTTAAATACCTTTAAAAGACGTGCAAATGATGTCTTTGATGATGCAGACGAAGAACTGAGCAGTGCAAACAGCTCATTTGCACTCAATGCAGCTCTTTAAAATATTCTTCTATATTTATTGTGTGCAATCGCTGGAATGTTTTTATTTGATTACCTTTAAAAGACGTGCAAATGAATTCTTTGTTGACAGACTGATAATGCAGCCTTACATCTCATGTTCGTTAAAAACCTTTGAAACAGATCATTTGCATTCAATGCGGCTCTTTAAAATATTCTTCTATATTTATTGTGTGCAATCGCTGGAGTGTTTTTATTTAAATGCCTTTAAAAGACGTGCAAATGATGTTTGTTGACAGACTGATAATGCAGCCATACATCTGATGTTCGTTAGTTTGAAATAGCTCATTTACACCCAATGTAGCTCTTTAAAATATTATTCTATATTTATTGAAAAAAAAATGAATAAAAGACGTGCAAATGATGTCTTTGATGATGCAGACGAAGAACTGAGCAGTGCATCCAATGTTAGTTAGTTAAATCTATGAAACAGCTCATTTGCACTCAATGCAGCTCTTTAAAATATTCTTCTATATTTATTGTGTGCAATCGCTGGAATGTTTTTATTTGATTACCTTTAAAAGACGTGCAAATGAATTATTTGTTGACACAGACTGATAATGCAGCCATACATCTCATGTTCGTTAGTAAAACGTTTGAAATAGCTCATTTACACCCAATGCAGGTCTTTAAAATATTCTTCTATATTTATTGTGTTGAATCGCTGGAGTGTTTTTATTTAAATGCCTTTAAAAGACGTGCAGTCATGTATAATTCTCAGTCGGACATC
Source organism: Garra rufa (assembly GCF_049309525.1). NCBI lineage: Eukaryota > Metazoa > Chordata > Actinopteri > Cypriniformes > Cyprinidae > Garra > Garra rufa. The sequence continues at coordinate 2,045,888 of NW_027394276.1, read as the reverse complement.
TCGGAGCTCATGTCTAACACACTGCTGAATGCAGCGCTCTCTGTATGAAAAAACAAAATGCTCACAAACAACTGCATTTAGCTGTTGATATTTTCTAATGGGTGGACTGAATTAAATCGCTGCAATATTGTAATTTTAAAGGCGTTCTAATTCGTGCAAATTATGTCGTTCGTCTCCATGTATACTCGTTGAAAGCAATCTGTACGCGGTGAAGGAATTGCTTAGGGTTTTCAATAAATTCGCTCAAACAGCTGAATTCAAGTCTTGATGTGTTCTAATGGGTATTTACAATTAAATGGCTGGAATATTGTAATTTTAAAGGCATTATTTATATGCATTTTCCACCAAATTTAAAGTGAAAGTAAGTCACAGCTCGGTAACATGTTCGTTAGTGAAACTTAAAAGCTCATTTGCAGCTAATGTAGTTCTTTAAAATATTCTTGTATATTGATTGTGTTGGATTGCTGGAGTGTTTTTATTTAAATGCTTTTAAAAGACGTGCAGTCATGTATAATTCTCAGTCGGGTAAGTTAGCTCCGATCCGTGAAAGCTCGTCTGTATAACACATTTGCTGAAGACAGTGCTTTAACTTTGAAATAAAACAGATCACAAAAGGCTGATTTGTTGATGTGTTCTAATGGGTATTTACAAATAAATCGCTGAAATATATTAATTTTAAAGGCGTTCTAATTCGTGCAAATTATGTTGTTTATGAGCACATACAGAGAGAGTACATGCCGACGGCTTGTATAAGCGCTGACGGGTGCGAGCTTTTCTTTTACAAGAAATACTCACAAACCACTGAATTTAGCTGTTGATATGTTCTAATGGGTATTTAGAGTTAAATCGCTGTAATATTTACATTTTTAAGGCGGTATTTATTTCTATTTCCACCGTTTTCAGAGTGACTGTAAGTAAGAGGTTTGAATCCCGCCTCTTCAGTCGAGAGGTATTAGTGTTAGAGGGCGCATTTTTTCTCAGCCCATGTAATTCATTGGGAAATTTGTCATATTCAAAAATTAATAATAAATCAACTGTACATCTGATCAGTCCAAATAGATATAGCATATCTTTCGGGACAAGGGCCCAGGTCTCTGCCAAGTTTGGGCCTTGTGGCTTCAAAGGCCTCGGAGGAGTAGCTGTCAGAAATTTTCTTAGGTCATAAGAATAATAACTATAATAATAACTAGAAGCTAAAGTTCGATGACAAACTTTAAATGTTGGCTTGGAGAAGCAAACCGGGCAGCCTTCGGGCAAAAGGGCCAGCCCAGAACACTTAGAGCTCTCTGATTGAATTGTTGCTAGTAAAAATGCTATTACGATAAGTAATGCTTAGTATATTTTAGGCTAAACAGCTTGCCATAGAGGATTTATGTGAATTTTAGGTTAAAACGGCTTGCCATACAACAAGTGTGCAGCGCGTGCTTGAAAGCGTTGCTGTGCGGTTGAGCCTAAAAGCAGAAATAAGCAAGCATTTAAGCTGTGTAATACTATTATTGTGTTTAATCGCTGGAGTGTTTGTATTTAAATACCTTTAAAAGACGTGCAAATTATGTCTTTGATGCAGATGAAGACTGAGCAGTGCATTCAATGTTAGTTAGTTAAGCCAGTGAAAAAAGTCATTTGCACTCAATGTAGGTCTTTAAAATATTCTTCTATATTTATTGTGTGCAATCGCTGGAGTGTTTGTATTTAAATGCCTTTAAAAGACGTGCAGTCATGTATAATTGTCAGTCGGACATCTCGGAGCTCATGTCTTAACACACTGCTGAACACATCACTCTCTGTATGAAAAAAAAGCTCACAAACAACTGCATTTAGCTGTTGATATTTTCTAATGGGTGGACTGAATTAAATCGCTGCAATATTGTAATTTTAAAGGCGGTCAAATTCGTGCAAATTATGTCGTTCATCTCCATGTATACTCGTTTAAGGCAACCTGTATGCGGTGAAGGAAATGCTTAGGGGTTTCAATAAATTCGCTCAAACAGCTGAATTCAGGTCTTGATGTGTTCTAATGGGTATTTACAATTAAATGGCTGGAATATTGTAATTTTAAAGGCGTTATTTATATGCATTTTCCACCGAAGTCAAAGTGAAAGTATAGGTCACAGCTCGGTAACATGTTCGTTAGTGAAACCTACTGAATAGCTCATTTGCAGCTAATGTTGTTCTTTAAAATATTCTTCTATATTTATTGTGTTGGATCGCTAGAGTGTTTTTATTTAAATGCTTTTAAAAGACGTGCAGTCATAATTCTCAGTCGAGTAAGTTAGCTCCGACCCGTGAAAGCTCGTCTGTATAACACATTTGCTGAAGACAGTGCTTTAACTTTGAAATAAAACAGATCACAAAAGGCTGATTTGTTGATGTGTTCTAATGGGTATTTACAAATAAATCGCTGAAATATATTAATTTTAAAGGCGTTCTAATTCGTGCAAATTATGTTGTTAATGAGCACATACAGAGAGAGTACATGCCGACGGCTTGTATAAGCGCTGACGGGTGCGAGCTTTTCTTTTACAAGAAATACTCACAAACCACTGAATTTAGCTGTTGATATGTTCTAATGGGTATTTAGAGTTAAATCGCTGTAATATTTACATTTTTAAGGCGGTATTTATTTCTATTTCCACCGTTTTCAGAGTGACTGTAAGTAAGAGGTTTGAATCCCGCCTCTTCAGTCGAGAGGTATTACTGTTAGAGGGCGCATTTTTTCTCAGCCCATGTAATTCATTGGGAAATTTGTCATATTCAAAAATTAATAATAAATCAACTGTACATCTGATCAGTCCAAATAGATATAGCAACTCTTTCGGGACAAGGGCCCAGGTCTCTGCCAAGTTTGGGCCTTGTGGCTTCAAAGGCCTCGGAGGAGTAGCTGTCAGAAATTTCTTTAGGTCATAAGAATAATAATAATAACTAGAAGCTAAAGTTCGATGACAAACTTTAAATGTTGGCTTGGAGAGCCAAATTGGGCAGCCTTCGGGCAAAAGGGCCAGCCCAGAACACTTAGAGCTCTGTAATTGAATTGTTGCTAGTAAAAATGGCAGTACGACTAGAAATGCTTAGTATATTTTAGGCTAAAACAGCTTGCCATAGAGGATCGTGTGTGGATTTTAGGTTAAAACGGCTTGCCATACTAGAATATGTGATGAGCGCCTGCTTCAAAGCCGCGTCGCGTTGCCGTGCGGTTGAGCCGAAAAGCAGAAATAAGCAAGCATTTAACCTTTGTAATATATTACTATACTATTATTGTGTTAAATCGCTGCAGTTTTTGTATTTAAATACCTTTAAAAGACGTGCAAATGATGTCTTTGATGATGCAGACGAAGAACTGAGCAGTGCAAACAGCTCATTTGCACTCAATGCAGCTCTTTAAAATATTCTTCTATATTTATTGTGGGCAATCGCTGGAATGTTTTTATTTGATTACCTTTAAAAGACGTGCAAATGAATTCTTTGTTGACAGACTGATAATGCAGCCTTACATCTCATGTTCGTTAAAAACCTTTGAAACAGGTCATTTGCATTCAATGCGGCTCTTTAAAATATTCTTCTATATTTATTGTGTGCAATCGCTGGAGTGTTTTTATTTAAATGCCTTTAAAAGATGTGCAAATGATGTTTGTTGACAGACTGATAATGCAGCCATACATCTGATGTTCGTTAGTGAAACGTTTGAAATAGCTCATTTACACCCAATGTAGCTCTTTAAAATATTATTCTATATTTATTGAAAAAAAATGAATAAAAGACGTGCAAATGATGTCTTTGATGATGCAGACGAAGAACTGAGCAGTGCATCCAATGTTAGTTAGTTAAATCTATGAAACAGCTCATTTGCACTCAATGCAGCTCTTTAAAATATTCTTCTATATTTATTGTGTGCAATCGCTGGAATGTTTTTATTTGATTACCTTTAAAAGACGTGCAAATGAATTATTTGTTGACACAGACTGATAATGCAGCCATACATCTCATGTTCGTTAGTAAAACGTTTGAAATAGCTCATTTACACCCAATGCAGGTCTTTAAAATATTCTTCTATATTTATTGTGTTGAATCGCTGGAGTGTTTTTATTTAAATGCCTTTAAAAGACGTGCAGTCATGTATAATTCTCAGTCGGACATCTCGGAGCTCATGTCTAACACACTGCTGAATGCAGCGCTCTCTGTATGAAAAAACAAAATGCTCACAAACAACTGCATTTAGCTGTTGATATTTTCTAATGGGTGGACTGAATTAAATCGCTGCAATATTGTAATTTTAAAGGCGTTCTAATTCGTGCAAATTATGTCGTTCGTCTCCATGTATACTCGTTGAAAGCAATCTGTACGCGGTGAAGGAATTGCTTAGGGTTTTCAATAAATTCGCTCAAACAGCTGAATTCAAGTCTTGATGTGTTCTAATGGGTATTTACAATTAAATGGCTGGAATATTGTAATTTTAAAGGCATTATTTATATGCATTTTCCACCAAATTCAAAGTGAAAGTAAGTCACAGCTCGGTAACATGTTCGTTAGTGAAACTGAAAAGCTCATTTGCAGCTAATGTAGTTCTTTAAAATATTCTTGTATATTGATTGTGTTGGATTGCTGGAGTGTTTTTATTTAAATGCTTTTAAAAGACGTGCAGTCATGTATAATTCTCAGTCGGGTAAGTTAGCTCCGATCCGTGAAAGCTCGTCTGTATAACACATTTGCTGAAGACAGTGCTTTAACTTTGAAATAAAACAGATCACAAAAGGCTGATTTGTTGATGTGTTCTAATGGGTATTTACAAATAAATCGCTGAAATATATTAATTTTAAAGGCGTTCTAATTCGTGCAAATTATGTTGTTTATGAGCACATACAGAGAGAGTACATGCCGACGGCTTGTATAAGCGCTGACGGGTGCGAGCTTTTCTTTTACAAGAAATACTCACAAACCACTGAATTTAGCTGTTGATATGTTCTAATGGGTATTTAGAGTTAAATCGCTGTAATATTTACATTTTTAAGGTGGTATTTATTTCTATTTCCACCGTTTTCAGAGTGACTGTAAGTAAGAGGTTTGAATCCCGCCTCTTCAGTCGAGAGGTATTACTGTTAGAGGGCGCATTTTTTCTCAGCCCATGTAATTCATTGGGAAATTTGTCATATTCAAAAATTAATAATAAATCAACTGTACATCTGATCAGTCCAAATAGATATAGCATATCTTTCGGGACAAGGGCCCAGGTCTCTGCCAAGTTTGGGCCTTGTGGCTTCAAAGGCCTCGGAGGAGTAGCTGTCAGAAATTTTCTTAGGTCATAAGAATAATAACTATAATAATAACTAGAAGCTAAAGTTCGATGACAAACTTTAAATGTTGGCTTGGAGAGCCAAACCGGGCAGCCTTGGGGCAAAAGGGCCAGCCCAGAACACTTAGAGCTCTCTAATTGAATTGTTGCTAGTAAAAATGGCAGTACGACAAGAAATGCTTAGTATATTTTAGGCTAAAACAGCTTGCCATAGAGGATCATGTGTGGATTTTAGGTTAAAACGGCTTGCCATACTGGAATATTGCTCCATTAGAGGGCGAAATTTTAGGAATTTTTAATGTAAAAAAATTAATAATAAATCAACTGTAAGTCTGATCAGTCTAAAAAGATATAGCAACAATCTCGGGGTCAGGGCCCTGGGCTCTGCCGAGTTTGGGGCTTGTAGCCTTAAAGCTCTAGGAGGAGTAGCGTATAGAATTTTAGTCTCAGAAGAAGTTTAATAATAATAATAATAATAATAATAAGTTTAAATAGCATAACAATATGTTGGCTTCTCCAAGCCAACATAACTAGAAGCTAAAGTTCGATGACAAACTTTAAATGTTGGCTTGGAGAAGCAAACCGGGCAGCCTTCGGGCAAAAGGTCCAGTCCAGAACACTTAGAGCTCTCTGATTGAATTGTTGCTAGTAAAAATGCTATTACGATAAGTAATGCTTAGTATATTTTAGGTTAAAACAGCTTGCCATAGTGGATTTATGTGTTATTTTAGGTTAAAACGGCTTGCCATACAACAAGTGTGCAGCGCGTGCTTGAAAGCGTTGCTGTGCGGTTGAGCCTAAAAGCAGAAATAAGCAAGCATTTAAGCTGTGTAATATATTACTCTACTGTTATTGTTTTTAATCGCTGGAGTGTTTGTATTTAAATACCTTTAAAAGACGTGCAAATGATGTCTTTGATGATGAAGATGAAGACTGAGCAGTGCATCTCATGTTAGTTAGTTAAGCCTATGAAAAAAGTAATTTGCACCCAATGCAGGTCTTTAAAATATTCTTCTATATTTATTGTGTTGAATCGCTGGAGTGTTTTTATTTAAATGCCTTTAAAAGACGTGCAGTCATGTATAATTGTCAGTCGGACATCTCGGAGCTCATATGTCTAACACACTGCTGAACGCAGCGCTCTCTGTATAAAAACAAAATGCACACAAACAACTGCATTTAGCTGTTGATATTTTCTAATGGGTGGACTGAATTAAATCGCTGCAATATTGTAATTTTAAAGGCGTTCTAATTCGTGCAAATTATGTCGTTCGTCTCCATGTATACTCGTTGAAAGCAATCTGTACGCGGTGAAGGAAATGCTTAGGGTTTTGAATAAATTCGCTCAAACAGCTGAATTCAGGTCTTGATGTGTTCTAATGGGTATTTACAATTAAATGGCTGGAATATTGTAATTTTAAAGGCATTATTTATATGCATTTTCCACCGAGTTCAAAGTGAAAGTAAGTCACAGCTCGGTAACATGGTCGTTAGTGAAACTGAAAAGCTCATTTGCAGCTAATGTAGTTCTTTAAAATATTCTTGTATATTTATTGTGTTGGATCACTGGAGTGTTTTTATTTAAATGCTTTTAAAAGACGTGCAGTCATAATTCTCAGTCGGGTAAGTTAGCTCCGAGCCTGAAAGCTCGTCTGTATAACACATTTGCTGAAGACAGTGCTTTAACTTTGAAATAAAACAGATCACAAAAGGCTGATTTGTTGATGTGTTCTAATGGGTATTTACAAATAAATCGCTGAAATATATTAATTTTAAAGGCGTTCTAATTCGTGCAAGTTATGTTGTTTATGAGCACATACAGAGAGAGTTCGTGCTGACGGCTTGTATACTCGCTGAAGGGTGCAAGCTTTTCTTTTACAAGAACTGCTCACAAACCACTGAATTTAGCTGTTGATATGTTCTAATGGGTATTTAGAGTTAAATCGCTGTAATATTTAAATTTTAAAAAGCGGTATTTATTTGTATTTCCACCGATTTCAGAGTGACTGTAAGCAAGAGGTTTGAGTCCCGCCTCTTCAGTGGAGAGGTATTGCGCCTCTAGATGGCGCATTTTTTCTCAGCCCATTGAAATCCTATAGAAATTTTTCATGTAAAAAAATTAATATGAAATCAACTGTAAGTCTGATCATTCCAAAAAGATATAGCAACACTTTCGTGACCAGGGCCCAAGGCTCCGCCGAGTTTGGGGCTTGTAGCCTTAAAGCTCTAGGAGGAGTAGCGTATAGAATTTTAGTCTCAGAAGAAGTTTAATAATAATAAGTTTAAATAGCATAACAATATGTTGGCTTCTCCAAGCCAACATAATAAGTTTAAATAGCATAACAGTATGTTGGCTCTCCAAGCCAACATAATAATAAGTTTAAATAGCATAACAATATGTTGGCTTCTCCAAGCCAACATAATAAGTTTAAATAGCATAACAGTATGTTGGCTCTCCAAGCCAACATAATAATAAGTTTAAATAGCATAACAGTATGTTGGCTCTCCAAGCCAACATAATAATAAGTTTAAATAGCATAACAGTATGTTGGCTCTCCAAGCCAACATAATAATAAGTTTAAATAGCATAACAATATGTTGGCTTCTCCAAGCCAACATAATAAATAAAGCAATCAGTTAAAAATGATAAAGGGAACAAGCAATAAGTCATGTGTAAGTGTATTAGCTGAGGAGTGTATGTTAATGGTCACATGACACGCAAGAAAAACAAACAAACAAACAAACAAACAAACTTTTTTTTTACATTTGATTTGAATAATTACATTATAATTATGTATTATTATTATTTTGGTTATTTTGACACGATTTAAACTGCAATATGACATTTCATTCAAGCGCTCAAATCCTTAAGCTTAAAAAATTCTGTATATCATTTATTTTGGTGGTATACTGTTGAAATGCAGTAAACTTCTTCTGTTCACAAAATTTTGAAACGTATGCAGCTGTGTATATAAACAAAGTGAAACCAGCACACATTGTGTTCTCAAAACCCTCTGCGAATCTCTCATGAACCTCAGGGCTTCACAAACCTTGGGTGCCAAAGTCAGTTCATGAGGGTTTTGCAGAGTTTAGCTTCAGCCCTAAATAAACACCTCCACTTCCAGTCAAGCAGCTCATCAAGGCCTTCAGGGTTATTTGTAAAATGCCTGTATGTGTTTTGGAGCTGGTTGGGACCAGCTATAAGCTTCTCTGTCATTTGTGGTCCATCATACAGGCCTATATGTATCAGTTTTATATTTGAAGACATACCTGTGCATTTAAAGGGAGGCTTTATCAGATTTATCTCACTTTTGGGAACAATTTTATCCCAGAAGTAAAACCTTCCCATAAACAGCATCACTGTCTGGATCTCTGGAGAAAGTGTTTAAGAAACACTGTGGAGTGTTATGAAAGCCATTCACCTTTTCGGATCCAATAGGAGACAATGGATATAGCAGTAAAATGACACAGTTTCAGGTACGTGACATAAAAATGATTTTTGTTTGAAAGACTTATTAGTCCTTTTCAATGGTAGACTAAAATTGATGTTATGTCATTAATGGGCATAAAAAAATAATAATAATAAAAAAAACTCCAAAAATACTCTCAATGTTTAACCTTGTATGTTTCATATTATTATTATTAAATTGTATGCTACAGAGCAGACCCTGAAGAACAAATGTTTGTTAGTTTGTTTTTAAAATGATATGCCTCGCATTTCTTCTAAAAAACAGGCACATTCACTTGCACTCAAAGTGCGACAATGTGGCGAGTTGATATGTGTAGGGTTTTTTTTTTTTTGTTGTTAGTATTATTAGGCCTAGTAAAAACAAAATATATATATTAAAAAGGCTTGAGGGGGTAAATGTGGCTGTTTGTGTTGCAGCTGCAGCCGGGGACATGTATCATTACGGGTCGATCCATGTACCTAACAATTTTTGATGTCTTTCAGATGTTTATGATTTACAATGCATGTAAAACTGACATCTTAAAGAGGTCTGTCAGATGTTTGTACACAGTAGATGCTTTCCAAATCAAGTGATCTTTAACAGACGTACCAAAAGTTTACCAAATAAGCAAGTCTTATTTTAGCTAGCTTGATTTGGCTCAAAATAAGTCAGACTAACTGAAATAAACCAGGCTTATTTGGTAAACTTCTTTTATGAAACCCCACAGGTCCGGATCTACGGGAGGTGCTAGAACCGTGTTTTCATGTTGTGTCTGGTAAACATGAAAGATTGTGGTAACCGATGACACTTTAAATATAATTAAAATAGAAATTGAATAGAAACACTGACTAAAATCTAAATTTGAGCGCATTAAAGAAAGTGTATTAATAAATATTGTTGAAATATCCCAGGTTATAACAACAGATATTTTAATACGGAGAACAGGTGGTAACAAGCAACTCTGAATTATCACGATTGACCGCCAGAGGGAAGCTTTTTTCTAATCAGTGTTTTGAGATCGTATCAAAAATGTAAAGTGAATTCAGGTAAAGTTGATGTAGAATATAAAGGTTTAAAATATGGACACAAAATAGTTTGAAGTGTTTAGAGAGCATAGACAGAAAAACATTTTTACATATGGTTACCATTTTAAGGGGCCGTTCACATGTCACGTGTCAATCCACAGCAGTCATAACTTTTCTTTTAGACATTATACTCAGTTTTGGACAAGCGATGGTAAGTGCAAATACTGTAATGCAAATCGACTGAAGGTACTGAAGAGTGGAGAATTTAATTTTTACTGTACTGTTGGTGATCCAGTGTAAATATATAATACAGTATAAAAGGACAGTTTTTTTTATTTTTTTATTTTTTACATTTTTTAAACTCTAGCCTAATATTTTTTTTTCCCTGGGCCCACCTAAGTGTCATTAATTATCTGTGCACATTTAACTTAAATCTCAGCAAAATTAAACGTTCCTGTGGCTATAGATGTATATAACCTACAGGCACCTATATTTTTTTCTTGATTAACAAACGTTTACTTGCGCTCTTGTGCTTCTGCCTCCGCTATGGTCGTGTCAATCATCTCGCTGTATCATGGTCTCCTGCGCTGTTGCTTGTGCTGTATGAAGCAGGCGATTGTCTGTTGTCCCGCTGAACTACCTTGATATTATTTCTATAAAAATTACTTCAATATAATATTTTAATAAAAAACGACGGTGGGGCGGTGGGCAAGTAGGCTAATTTAATGGTTAAATGGCCGAACATCGTGAAAAGCGACTTTTTTTAAAGCGTTATTTTTTATCTAGCTGATATCAACATTTTACTTAGGCTAAGCATCAAGGCTTTGCACACTTATACTAACTTAAATCCTGGCGAAATGAAACGTTCCTGTGGCTATGATATACAGTGCAGTAAAAAATCAAATTCTCCACCCTCGGTAGATTTGCATTACAGTATTTGCACTTACCATCGCTTGTCCAAAACTGAACATAATGTCTAAAAGAAACGTTAAGACTGCTGTGCATTTACACTTGACTGAACACTGATCTGTTATTCTTTGCGCTGTCTGGGTACCGCAGATGCTCAGATTTAAAATCATTCAGCAAAATAAAACATGCTGGATGCAGATTAATATTTGTGAAATAAATATTTGTGAAACGAGTTAGGTTGAACAGAAGTCAGGGGACTATCATCTTGTTGACTCTCATTTTAATAGAAACAGCCAGGTATGCAATGGTTAAAAGAATCAAGAAATAAGACACAAGCTGTAAATTATTTTTAAAGCCATAAATCTATTGTTTGAATAATTTGTAACTATTTGAACTTCTTGTGTACATGTGATTTTCTAATTGCTTTTCCAATTTTATTATTATTATTATTATTATTATATTTTTAGTTACATTGTATAATATTTTGATGTAATTAATGTTATTGCACTTGTGTGTTGTTTTAAAGACAGAATGAAAATAAATAAATAATGGTCTTTTATTTTGTTGAACGAACAATGGATGGTGTCACCGGTCCAGGTTTGATTGACCAATCGGCGTAAAGGGGCGTCTCATGATCGAGCCAATATCTCGTTTTTTCGTTTTCTGAACTAATGAAAAAACGAATAAATGAGCCGTTTTCTTATTTCTGCTTATTTCGTTTCAATTTGAAAGTGAAATGAATAAAACGTACACGGACCGTACAGGGACCCAATTCATCTAGATTATCTAACATTTGTTTTCCTTTTTTTACTGGTAAAGAGTTGACATTTTTTTCTTCTGTGGTCTACTGTACAGACGTGAATTTACTTTTCCCTTAACCTGAGGCTTTTGGTATGAAAAGGCTTTTACATTGTCAAAAAAAAAAAAAAAATAGTAGGCTACTTTTTATATTAAAACAAACAAGCAAGCCAGATTTAAACAGTAACGCAAAAGTAATGTAATGCATTACTTTCCATAAAAAAGTAACTAATGCGAGGTAAATCGTCACAATTAAAAGAACCAAAGACTTACTTCAGTCTGTGTGCACTGAATTTATTTAATACACGACTTTCACAATTTGAGTTGAATTATAAATGAACTTTTCTACAACATTCTAATGTATTGAGATGCACCTGAGCACCTCTTTAGCTAAAAGAAAAGGCAATTGTTACTTTTTTTCTTTTTCCATAAAATGATATGCTTCTTATTTCTACTTTTAAATAATCAAAATCTGCCCATTTTTACTTCCTTTTTTCACGAAAAGAGAGGAGAGTTGACTTTTTTCTTTGTTAATCAACATTATGGCGAACTTTGGTTGAAGCGATAATATGTCGGGGGAAAAAATAGTTATACGTTTATATGCTTTAATAATACTATTTCTTTGAGGGTGGGGTGGTTGTTATTCTTGCAACTGCAGTCCGGGGCGTGTGTCTTTACGGGTCGATCTGTGTAGGGCTGCTGCTGGTGTGTCTTCTTTAAATAGCTCACTCTTGACTTCAGCTTTCGCTTACGGCCATACCACCCTGAGCACGCCCGATCTCGTCCGATCTCGGAAGCTAAGCAGGGTCGGGCCTGGTTAGTACTTGGATGGGAGACCGCCTGGGAATACCAGGTGCTGTAAGCTTTTGCTTTTCCTACACTCCTCAACTAATACACTAACACATGACTCAGAATTATTGCTTGTTCCCTTTAACATTTTAAACTGATTGCTTCATTTATTTTCTTTCATTTTGTTTTCTCTGGAATTTCTTTCTGCTTACAGTGTTGCAAAGGATATATTCTTCCTTTCTCCTCCAGGGGGCGATCGAGAGACCTTTTCTCTGCAGTAAATCTCTCAAGCACTTCATACACTACCAGTCAAAAGTTTTTGGACAGTAAGATTTGTAATGTTTTTTTTTTTGTTTTTTTTTTAAAGGAACTCTCTTCTGCATTTATTTGATCCAAAATACCACAAAAGCAGTAATATTCTGAAATACTTTTACCTTTTAAGGTAATTTGTAAAATATTTTTTTAATTTTAAAATAATATTCTTTTTGAATATATTTTAATATATCAATATAAAATGTAATTGATTCTTGTGATTTCATTCATTTCATTTTAATATGCTGATTTGCTGTTCAAGAAACATTTATTATTATTAATATCTATATTTAAAATAGTTGAGTACATGTTCAGGATTCTTTGATGAATAGAAAGATCCAAAGATCAGCATGATGAATGTATTTATCATCATGTTTTATTAATTGAAAGCATCCTTGCTAAATAAAACTGTATTTTTCTATAAACATTTTTTTTCTTACAGTTCAAAAACTTTTGACTTGTATAAAGTGCTTAGAGATTTACTGTAGAGAAAAGGTCTCTCGATCGCCCCCTGGAGGAGAAAGGAAGAATATGTTCTTTGCAACACTGTAAGCAGAAAGAAATCACAGAGAAAATAAAATGAAAGAAAATAAATAAAGCAATCCGTTAAAAATGATAAAGGGAACAAGCAATAAGTCATGTGTAAGTGTATTAGCTGAGGAGTGTATGTTAATGGTCACATGACACGCAAGAAAAACAAACAAACAAACAAACAAACAAACTTTTTTTTACATTTGATTTGAATAATTACATTATAATTATGTATTATTATTATTTTGGTTATTTTGACACGATTTAAACTGCAATATGACATTTCATTCAAGCGCTCAAATCCTTAAGCTTAAAAAATTCTGTATATCATTTATTTTGGTGGTATACTGTTGAAATGCAGTAAACTTCTTCTGTTCACAAAATTTTGAAACGTATGCAACTGTGTATATAAACAAAGTGAAACCAGCACACATTGTGTTCTCAAAACCCTCTGCGAATCTCTCATGAACCTCAGGGCTTCACAAACCTTGGGTGCCAAAGTCAGTTCATGAGGGTTTTGCAGAGTTTAGCTTCAGCCCTAAATAAACACCTCCACTTCCAATCAAGCAGCTCATCAAGGCCTTCAGGGTTATTTGTAAAATGCCTGTATGTGTTTTGGAGCTGGTTGGGACCAGCTATAAGTTTCTCTGTCATTTGTGGTCCATCATACAGGCCTATGAGACCCAAAGAAAAAAAGTGCCTCTTTTTTGTTGTTTTTTTGTGATTTCCTACATCCTTTGGGTTAAAAAAAAATTCTACAATTTAGAGTTTTTACGTTTTGTTTTTATTTTTAATTTTACCGCATGTCCACTGTAGTGGACCACAGGACCATTTTAGTTCGAAACGACAGCCAAACTCAGACAACAAAACTGTACAGAATATGGCTGTAAAGGGATATTAATCCAACATTTATGTAACAAAAACAAAACAACTGAAATCAAGCATTTTCCATAACTTGCAATGAGTCTGTTACAGCGCTGTGCAGGAATTTTGGCCCAATCTTGGCCCACATTGGAAGGTTTTCGAGCATGGACCGCCTTTTTAAGGTCATGCTGTGGGCATCTCAATAGGATTCAGGTCAGGACTTTGACTAGGCCACTCCAAAGTCTTCATTTTGTTTTTCTTCAACCATTCAGAAGTGAATTTGCTGGTGTGCATTGTCCTTCTGCAGAACCACAGAGTGCGGTATCTTTCCTGTTCTTCCCTTTCTGTCTCTGTGTCTGTCTCAGTCTGCTCATCTGAGTCTCCTGCAATTTCTTCCTCTTCTTCAACATCTTCTTGTATGTTACATTCAAATTTATCCTCATCTGACAGCTCTAAGTCAGAGTTTCCCTCAACTATCTTATAAAAATCCTCTCTGCTTCAGTTCTGCCTCCTACAACATGCAGTCATTAATTACATTAAGATGGTCCTGATGTCCACTATAGTTGACATTTAAAAAAGGATGATATTTTGAAACATAAACAATTTAACAGCTTTGAAAGCTAAATGTATTGTTACTGACACTTTAATAAACAAATATATATGTGATTATAATAGTAAAAAACATGTAAAAAAGCTAAATTTTACATATCTCTGTCCTTCCCATAAAATGTGCTCATTTGCATGTCGGCCATTTTGGATTCAGTGTAAAAGTGGTTCCTAGCATGCCAGCCAATCAAATGACATATCACTAGAAAGCCCAGGATGTCCTCTGCACAGTACAACAGGACTTGACAGAGTAGCTCAAAAAATTCAAAGAAAATTCATGAAAACACAAGGTCCACTACAGAGGACATAAGTCAATGGGCTGGGTCTCAGGAGGTATCAGTTGTATATTTGAAGACATACCTGTGCATTTAAAGGGAGGCTTTATCAGATTTATCTCACTTTTGGGAACAATTTTATCCCAGAAGTAAAACCTTCCCATAAACAGCATCACTGTCTGGATCTCTGGAGAAAGTGTTTAAGAAACACTGTGGAGTGTTATGAAAGCCATTCACCTTTTCGGATCCAATAGGAGACAATGGATATAGCAGTAAAATGACACAGTTTCAGGTACGTGACATAAAAATGATTTTTGTTTGAAAGACTTATTAGTCCTTTTCAATGGTAGACTAAAATTGATGTTATGTCATTAATGGGCATAAAAAAATAATAATAATAAAAAAAACTCCAAAAATACTCTCAATGTTTAACCTTGTATGTTTCATATTATTATTATTAAATTGTATGCTACAGAGCAGACCCTGAAGAACAAATGTTTGTTAGTTTGTTTTTAAAATGATATGCCTCGCATTTCTTCTAAAAAACAGGCACATTCACTTGCACTCAAAGTGCGACAATGTGGCGAGTTGATATGTGTAGGGTTTTTTTTTTTTTGTTGTTAGTATTATTAGGCCTAGTAAAAACAAAATATATATATTAAAAAGGCTTGAGGGGGTAAATGTGGCTGTTTGTGTTGCAGCTGCAGCCGGGGACATGTATCATTACGGGTCGATCCATGTACCTAACAATTTTTGATGTCTTTCAGATGTTTATGATTTACAATGCATGTAAAACTGACATCTTAAAGAGGTCTGTCAGATGTTTGTACACAGTAGATGCTTTCCAAATCAAGTGATCTTTAACAGACGTACCAAAAGTTTACCAAATAAGCAAGTCTTATTTTAGCTAGCTTGATTTGGCTCAAAATAAGTCAGACTAACTGAAATAAACCAGGCTTATTTGGTAAACTTCTTTTATGAAACCCCACAGGTCCGGATCTACGGGAGGTGCTAGAACCGTGTTTTCATGTTGTGTCTGGTAAACATGAAAGATTGTGGTAACCGATGACACTTTAAATATAATTAAAATAGAAATTGAATAGAAACACTGAATAAAATCTAAATTTGAGCGCATTAAAGAAAGTGTATTAATAAATATTGTTGAAATATCCCAGGTTATAACAACAGATATTTTAATACGGAGAACAGGTGGTAACAAGCAACTCTGAATTATCACGATTGACCGCCAGAGGGAAGCTTTTTTCTAATCAGTGTTTTGAGATCGTATCAAAAATGTAAAGTGAATTCAGGTAAAGTTGATGTAGAATATAAAGGTTTAAAATATGGACACAAAATAGTTTGAAGTGTTTAGAGAGCATAGACAGAAAAACATTTTTACATATGGTTACCATTTTAAGGGGCCGTTCACATGTCACGTGTCAATCCACAGCAGTCATAACTTTTCTTTTAGACATTATACTCAGTTTTGGACAAGCGATGGTAAGTGCAAATACTGTAATGCAAATCGACTGAAGGTACTGAAGAGTGGAGAATTTAATTTTTACTGTACTGTTGGTGATCCAGTGTAAATATATAATACAGTATAAAAGGACAGTTTTTTTTATTTTTTTATTTTTTACATTTTTTAAACTCTAGCCTAATATTTTTTTTTCCCTGGGCCCACCTAAGTGTCATTAATTATCTGTGCACATTTAACTTAAATCTCAGCAAAATTAAACGTTCCTGTGGCTATAGATGTATATAACCTACAGGCACCTATATTTTTTTTCTTGATTAACAAACGTTTACTTGCGCTCTTGTGCTTCTGCCTCCGCTATGGTCGTGTCAATCATCTCGCTGTATCATGGTCTCCTGCGCTGTTGCTTGTGCTGTATGAAGCAGGCGATTGTATGTTGTCCCGCTGAACTACCTTGATATTATTTCTATAAAAATTACTTCAATATAATATTTTAATAAAAAACGACGGTGGGGCGGTGGGCAAGTAGGCTAATTTAATGGTTAAATGGCCGAACATCGTGAAAAGCGACTTTTTTTAAAGCGTTATTTTTTATCTAGCTGATATCAACATTTTACTTAGGCTAAGCATCAAGGCTTTGCACACTTATACTAACTTAAATCCTGGCGAAATGAAACGTTCCTGTGGCTATGATATACAGTGCAGTAAAAAATCAAATTCTCCACCCTCGGTAGATTTGCATTACAGTATTTGCACTTACCATCGCTTGTCCAAAACTGAACATAATGTCTAAAAGAAACGTTAAGACTGCTGTGCATTTACACTTGACTGAACACTGATCTGTTATTCTTTGCGCTGTCTGGGTACCGCAGATGCTCAGATTTAAAATCATTCAGCAAAATAAAACATGCTGGATGCAGATTAATATTTGTGAAATAAATATTTGTGAAACGAGTTAGGTTGAACAGAAGTCAGGGGACTATCATCTTGTTGACTCTCATTTTAATAGAAACAGCCAGGTATGCAATGGTTAAAAGAATCAAGAAATAAGACACAAGCTGTAAATTATTTTTAAAGCCATAAATCTATTGTTTGAATAATTTGTAACTATTTGAACTTCTTGTGTACATGTGATTTTCTAATTGCTTTTCCAATTTTATTATTATTATTATTATTATTATATTTTTAGTTACATTGTATAATATTTTGATGTAATTAATGTTATTGCACTTGTGTGTTGTTTTAAAGACAGAATGAAAATAAATAAATAATGGTCTTTTATTTTGTTGAACGAACAATGGATGGTGTCACCGGTCCAGGTTTGATTGACCAATCGGCGTAAAGGGGCGTCTCATGATCGAGCCAATATCTCGTTTTTTCGTTTTCTGAACTAATGAAAAAACGAATAAATGAGCCGTTTTCTTATTTCTGCTTATTTCGTTTCAATTTGAAAGTGAAATGAATAAAACGTACACGGACCGTACAGGGACCCAATTCATCTAGATTATCTAACATTTGTTTTCCTTTTTTTACTGGTAAAGAGTTGACATTTTTTTCTTCTGTGGTCTACTGTACAGACGTGAATTTACTTTTCCCTTAACCTGAGGCTTTTGGTATGAAAAGGCTTTTACATTGTCAAAAAAAAAATAAAAAAATAGTAGGCTACTTTTTATATTAAAACAAACAAGCAAGCCAGATTTAAACAGTAACGCAAAAGTAATGTAATGCATTACTTTCCATAAAAAAGTAACTAATGCGAGGTAAATCGTCACAATTAAAAGAACCAAAGACTTACTTCAGTCTGTGTGCACTGAATTTATTTAATACACGACTTTCACAATTTGAGTTGAATTATAAATGAACTTTTCTACAACATTCTAATGTATTGAGATGCACCTGAGCACCTCTTTAGCTAAAAGAAAAGGCAATTGTTACTTTTTTTCTTTTTCCATAAAATGATATGCTTCTTATTTCTACTTTTAAATAATCAAAATCTGCCCATTTTTACTTCCTTTTTTCACGAAAAGAGAGGAGAGTTGACTTTTTTCTTTGTTAATCAACATTATGGCGAACTTTGGTTGAAGCGATAATATGTCGGGGGAAAAAATAGTTATACGTTTATATGCTTTAATAATACTATTTCTTTGAGGGTGGGGTGGTTGTTATTCTTGCAACTGCAGTCCGGGGCGTGTGTCTTTACGGGTCGATCTGTGTAGGGCTGCTGCTGGTGTGTCTTCTTTAAATAGCTCACTCTTGACTTCAGCTTTCGCTTACGGCCATACCACCCTGAGCACGCCCGATCTCGTCCGATCTCGGAAGCTAAGCAGGGTCGGGCCTGGTTAGTACTTGGATGGGAGACCGCCTGGGAATACCAGGTGCTGTAAGCTTTTGCTTTTCCTACACTCCTCAACTAATACACTAACACATGACTCAGAATTATTGCTTGTTCCCTTTAACATTTTAAACTGATTGCTTCATTTATTTTCTTTCATTTTGTTTTCTCTGGAATTTCTTTCTGCTTACAGTGTTGCAAAGGATATATTCTTCCTTTCTCCTCCAGGGGGCGATCGAGAGACCTTTTCTCTGCAGTAAATCTCTCAAGCACTTCATACACTACCAGTCAAAAGTTTTTGGACAGTAAGATTTGTAATGTTTTTTTTTTTGTTTTTTTTTTAAAGGAACTCTCTTCTGCATTTATTTGATCCAAAATACCACAAAAGCAGTAATATTCTGAAATACTTTTACCTTTTAAGGTAATTTGTAAAATATTTTTTTAATTTTAAAATAATATTCTTTTTGAATATATTTTAATATATCAATATAAAATGTAATTGATTCTTGTGATTTCATTCATTTCATTTTAATATGCTGATTTGCTGTTCAAGAAACATTTATTATTATTAATATCTATATTTAAAATAGTTGAGTACATGTTCAGGATTCTTTGATGAATAGAAAGATCCAAAGATCAGCATGATGAATGTATTTATCATCATGTTTTATTAATTGAAAGCATCCTTGCTAAATAAAACTGTATTTTTCTATAAACATTTTTTTTCTTACAGTTCAAAAACTTTTGACTTGTATAAAGTGCTTAGAGATTTACTGTAGAGAAAAGGTCTCTCGATCGCCCCCTGGAGGAGAAAGGAAGAATATGTTCTTTGCAACACTGTAAGCAGAAAGAAATCACAGAGAAAATAAAATGAAAGAAAATAAATAAAGCAATCCGTTAAAAATGATAAAGGGAACAAGCAATAAGTCATGTGTAAGTGTATTAGCTGAGGAGTGTATGTTAATGGTCACATGACACGCAAGAAAAACAAACAAACAAACAAACAAACAAACTTTTTTTTACATTTGATTTGAATAATTACATTATAATTATGTATTATTATTATTTTGGTTATTTTGACACGATTTAAACTGCAATATGACATTTCATTCAAGCGCTCAAATCCTTAAGCTTAAAAAATTCTGTATATCATTTATTTTGGTGGTATACTGTTGAAATGCAGTAAACTTCTTCTGTTCACAAAATTTTGAAACGTATGCAACTGTGTATATAAACAAAGTGAAACCAGCACACATTGTGTTCTCAAAACCCTCTGCGAATCTCTCATGAACCTCAGGGCTTCACAAACCTTGGGTGCCAAAGTCAGTTCATGAGGGTTTTGCAGAGTTTAGCTTCAGCCCTAAATAAACACCTCCACTTCCAATCAAGCAGCTCATCAAGGCCTTCAGGGTTATTTGTAAAATGCCTGTATGTGTTTTGGAGCTGGTTGGGACCAGCTATAAGTTTCTCTGTCATTTGTGGTCCATCATACAGGCCTATGAGACCCAAAGAAAAAAAGTGCCTCTTTTTTGTTGTTTTTTTGTGATTTCCTACATCCTTTGGGTTAAAAAAAAATTCTACAATTTAGAGTTTTTACGTTTTGTTTTTATTTTTAATTTTACCGCATGTCCACTGTAGTGGACCACAGGACCATTTTAGTTCGAAACGACAGCCAAACTCAGACAACAAAACTGTACAGAATATGGCTGTAAAGGGATATTAATCCAACATTTATGTAACAAAAACAAAACAACTGAAATCAAGCATTTTCCATAACTTGCAATGAGTCTGTTACAGCGCTGTGCAGGAATTTTGGCCCAATCTTGGCCCACATTGGAAGGTTTTCGAGCATGGACCGCCTTTTTAAGGTCATGCTGTGGGCATCTCAATAGGATTCAGGTCAGGACTTTGACTAGGCCACTCCAAAGTCTTCATTTTGTTTTTCTTCAACCATTCAGAAGTGAATTTGCTGGTGTGCATTGTCCTTCTGCAGAACCACAGAGTGCGGTATCTTTCCTGTTCTTCCCTTTCTGTCTCTGTGTCTGTCTCAGTCTGCTCATCTGAGTCTCCTGCAATTTCTTCCTCTTCTTCAACATCTTCTTGTATGTTACATTCAAATTTATCCTCATCTGACAGCTCTAAGTCAGAGTTTCCCTCAACTATCTTATAAAAATCCTCTCTGCTTCAGTTCTGCCTCCTACAACATGCAGTCATTAATTACATTAAGATGGTCCTGATGTCCACTATAGTTGACATTTAAAAAAGGATGATATTTTGAAACATAAACAATTTAACAGCTTTGAAAGCTAAATGTATTGTTACTGACACTTTAATAAACAAATATATATGTGATTATAATAGTAAAAAACATGTAAAAAAGCTAAATTTTACATATCTCTGTCCTTCCCATAAAATGTGCTCATTTGCATGTCGGCCATTTTGGATTCAGTGTAAAAGTGGTTCCTAGCATGCCAGCCAATCAAATGACATATCACTAGAAAGCCCAGGATGTCCTCTGCACAGTACAACAGGACTTGACAGAGTAGCTCAAAAAATTCAAAGAAAATTCATGAAAACACAAGGTCCACTACAGAGGACATAAGTCAATGGGCTGGGTCTCAGGAGGTATCAGTTGTATATTTGAAGACATACCTGTGCATTTAAAGGGAGGCTTTATCAGATTTATCTCACTTTTGGGAACAATTTTATCCCAGAAGTAAAACCTTCCCATAAACAGCATCACTGTCTGGATCTCTGGAGAAAGTGTTTAAGAAACACTGTGGAGTGTTATGAAAGCCATTCACCTTTTCGGATCCAATAGGAGACAATGGATATAGCAGTAAAATGACACAGTTTCAGGTACGTGACATAAAAATGATTTTTGTTTGAAAGACTTATTAGTCCTTTTCAATGGTAGACTAAAATTGATGTTATGTCATTAATGGGCATAAAAAAATAATAATAATAAAAAAAACTCCAAAAATACTCTCAATGTTTAACCTTGTATGTTTCATATTATTATTATTAAATTGTATGCTACAGAGCAGACCCTGAAGAACAAATGTTTGTTAGTTTGTTTTTAAAATGATATGCCTCGCATTTCTTCTAAAAAACAGGCACATTCACTTGCACTCAAAGTGCGACAATGTGGCGAGTTGATATGTGTAGGGTTTTTTTTTTTTTGTTGTTAGTATTATTAGGCCTAGTAAAAACAAAATATATATATTAAAAAGGCTTGAGGGGGTAAATGTGGCTGTTTGTGTTGCAGCTGCAGCCGGGGACATGTATCATTACGGGTCGATCCATGTACCTAACAATTTTTGATGTCTTTCAGATGTTTATGATTTACAATGCATGTAAAACTGACATCTTAAAGAGGTCTGTCAGATGTTTGTACACAGTAGATGCTTTCCAAATCAAGTGATCTTTAACAGACGTACCAAAAGTTTACCAAATAAGCAAGTCTTATTTTAGCTAGCTTGATTTGGCTCAAAATAAGTCAGACTAACTGAAATAAACCAGGCTTATTTGGTAAACTTCTTTTATGAAACCCCACAGGTCCGGATCTACGGGAGGTGCTAGAACCGTGTTTTCATGTTGTGTCTGGTAAACATGAAAGATTGTGGTAACCGATGACACTTTAAATATAATTAAAATAGAAATTGAATAGAAACACTGACTAAAATCTAAATTTGAGCGCATTAAAGAAAGTGTATTAATAAATATTGTTGAAATATCCCAGGTTATAACAACAGATATTTTAATACGGAGAACAGGTGGTAACAAGCAACTCTGAATTATCACGATTGACCGCCAGAGGGAAGCTTTTTTCTAATCAGTGTTTTGAGATCGTATCAAAAATGTAAAGTGAATTCAGGTAAAGTTGATGTAGAATATAAAGGTTTAAAATATGGACACAAAATAGTTTGAAGTGTTTAGAGAGCATAGACAGAAAAACATTTTTACATATGGTTACCATTTTAAGGGGCCGTTCACATGTCACGTGTCAATCCACAGCAGTCATAACTTTTCTTTTAGACATTATACTCAGTTTTGGACAAGCGATGGTAAGTGCAAATACTGTAATGCAAATCGACTGAAGGTACTGAAGAGTGGAGAATTTAATTTTTACTGTACTGTTGGTGATCCAGTGTAAATATATAATACAGTATAAAAGGACAGTTTTTTTTATTTTTTTATTTTTTACATTTTTTAAACTCTAGCCTAATATTTTTTTTTCCCTGGGCCCACCTAAGTGTCATTAATTATCTGTGCACATTTAACTTAAATCTCAGCAAAATTAAACGTTCCTGTGGCTATAGATGTATATAACCTACAGGCACCTATATTTTTTTCTTGATTAACAAACGTTTACTTGCGCTCTTGTGCTTCTGCCAATCATCTCGCTGTATCATGGTCTCCTGCGCTGTTGCTTGTGCTGTATGAAGCAGGCGATTGTCTGTTGTCCCGCTGAACTACCTTGATATTATTTCTATAAAAATTACTTCAATATAATATTTTAATAAAAAACGACGGTGGGGCGGTGGGCAAGTAGGCTAATTTAATGGTTAAATGGCCGAACATCGTGAAAAGCGACTTTTTTTAAAGCGTTATTTTTTATCTAGCTGATATCAACATTTTACTTAGGCTAAGCATCAAGGCTTTGCACACTTATACTAACTTAAATCCTGGCGAAATGAAACGTTCCTGTGGCTATGATATACAGTGCAGTAAAAAATCAAATTCTCCACCCTCGGTAGATTTGCATTACAGTATTTGCACTTACCATCGCTTGTCCAAAACTGAACATAATGTCTAAAAGAAACGTTAAGACTGCTGTGCATTTACATTGACTGAACACTGATCTGTTATTCTTTGCGCTGTCTGGGTACCGCAGATGCTCAGATTTAAAATCATTCAGCAAAATAAAACATGCTGGATGCAGATTAATATTTGTGAAATAAATATTTGTGAAACGAGTTAGGTTGAACAGAAGTCAGGGGACTATCATCTTGTTGACTCTCATTTTAATAGAAACAGCCAGGTATGCAATGGTTAAAAGAATCAAGAAATAAGACACAAGCTGTAAATTATTTTTAAAGCCATAAATCTATTGTTTGAATAATTTGTAACTATTTGAACTTCTTGTGTACATGTGATTTTCTAATTGCTTTTCCAATTTTATTATTATTATTATTATTATTATATTTTTAGTTACATTGTATAATATTTTGATGTAATTAATGTTATTGCACTTGTGTGTTGTTTTAAAGACTGCAAAAGAATGAAAATAAATAAATAATGGTCTTTTATTTTGTTGAACGAACAATGGATGGTGTCACCGGTCCAGGTTTGATTGACCAATCGGCGTAAAGGGGCGTCTCATGATCGAGCCAATATCTCGTTTTTTCGTTTTCTGAACTAATGAAAAAACGAATAAATGAGCCGTTTTCTTATTTCTGCTTATTTCGTTTCAATTTGAAAGTGAAATGAATAAAACGTACACGGACCGTACAGGGACCCAATTCATCTAGATTATCTAACATTTGTTTTCCTTTTTTTACTGGTAAAGAGTTGACATTTTTTTCTTCTGTGGTCTACTGTACAGACGTGAATTTACTTTTCCCTTAACCTGAGGCTTTTGGTATGAAAAGGCTTTTACATTGTCAAAAAAAAAATAAAAAAATAGTAGGCTACTTTTTATATTAAAACAAACAAGCAAGCCAGATTTAAACAGTAACGCAAAAGTAATGTAATGCATTACTTTCCATAAAAAAGTAACTAATGCGAGGTAAATCGTCACAATTAAAAGAACCAAAGACTTACTTCAGTCTGTGTGCACTGAATTTATTTAATACACGACTTTCACAATTTGAGTTGAATTATAAATGAACTTTTCTACAACATTCTAATGTATTGAGATGCACCTGAGCACCTCTTTAGCTAAAAGAAAAGGCAATTGTTACTTTTTTTCTTTTTCCATAAAATGATATGCTTCTTATTTCTACTTTTAAATAATCAAAATCTGCCCATTTTTACTTCCTTTTTTCACGAAAAGAGAGGAGAGTTGACTTTTTTCTTTGTTAATCAACATTATGGCGAACTTTGGTTGAAGCGATAATATGTCGGGGGAAAAAATAGTTATACGTTTATATGCTTTAATAATACTATTTCTTTGAGGGTGGGGTGGTTGTTATTCTTGCAACTGCAGTCCGGGGCGTGTGTCTTTACGGGTCGATCTGTGTAGGGCTGCTGCTGGTGTGTCTTCTTTAAATAGCTCACTCTTGACTTCAGCTTTCGCTTACGGCCATACCACCCTGAGCACGCCCGATCTCGTCCGATCTCGGAAGCTAAGCAGGGTCGGGCCTGGTTAGTACTTGGATGGGAGACCGCCTGGGAATACCAGGTGCTGTAAGCTTTTGCTTTTCCTACACTCCTCAACTAATACACTAACACATGACTCAGAATTATTGCTTGTTCCCTTTAACATTTTAAACTGATTGCTTCATTTATTTTCTTTCATTTTGTTTTCTCTGGAATTTCTTTCTGCTTACAGTGTTGCAAAGGATATATTCTTCCTTTCTCCTCCAGGGGGCGATCGAGAGACCTTTTCTCTGCAGTAAATCTCTCAAGCACTTCATACACTACCAGTCAAAAGTTTTTGGACAGTAAGATTTGTAATGTTTTTTTTTTTGTTTTTTTTTTAAAGGAACTCTCTTCTGCATTTATTTGATCCAAAATACCACAAAAGCAGTAATATTCTGAAATACTTTTACCTTTTAAGGTAATTTGTAAAATATTTTTTTAATTTTAAAATAATATTCTTTTTGAATATATTTTAATATATCAATATAAAATGTAATTGATTCTTGTGATTTCATTCATTTCATTTTAATATGCTGATTTGCTGTTCAAGAAACATTTATTATTATTAATATCTATATTTAAAATAGTTGAGTACATGTTCAGGATTCTTTGATGAATAGAAAGATCCAAAGATCAGCATGATGAATGTATTTATCATCATGTTTTATTAATTGAAAGCATCCTTGCTAAATAAAACTGTATTTTTCTATAAACATTTTTTTTCTTACAGTTCAAAAACTTTTGACTTGTATAAAGTGCTTAGAGATTTACTGTAGAGAAAAGGTCTCTCGATCGCCCCCTGGAGGAGAAAGGAAGAATATGTTCTTTGCAACACTGTAAGCAGAAAGAAATCACAGAGAAAATAAAATGAAAGAAAATAAATAAAGCAATCCGTTAAAAATGATAAAGGGAACAAGCAATAAGTCATGTGTAAGTGTATTAGCTGAGGAGTGTATGTTAATGGTCACATGACACGCAAGAAAAACAAACAAACAAACAAACAAACAAACTTTTTTTTACATTTGATTTGAATAATTACATTATAATTATGTATTATTATTATTTTGGTTATTTTGACACGATTTAAACTGCAATATGACATTTCATTCAAGCGCTCAAATCCTTAAGCTTAAAAAATTCTGTATATCATTTATTTTGGTGGTATACTGTTGAAATGCAGTAAACTTCTTCTGTTCACAAAATTTTGAAACGTATGCAACTGTGTATATAAACAAAGTGAAACCAGCACACATTGTGTTCTCAAAACCCTCTGCGAATCTCTCATGAACCTCAGGGCTTCACAAACCTTGGGTGCCAAAGTCAGTTCATGAGGGTTTTGCAGAGTTTAGCTTCAGCCCTAAATAAACACCTCCACTTCCAATCAAGCAGCTCATCAAGGCCTTCAGGGTTATTTGTAAAATGCCTGTATGTGTTTTGGAGCTGGTTGGGACCAGCTATAAGTTTCTCTGTCATTTGTGGTCCATCATACAGGCCTATGAGACCCAAAGAAAAAAAGTGCCTCTTTTTTGTTGTTTTTTTGTGATTTCCTACATCCTTTGGGTTAAAAAAAAATTCTACAATTTAGAGTTTTTACGTTTTGTTTTTATTTTTAATTTTACCGCATGTCCACTGTAGTGGACCACAGGACCATTTTAGTTCGAAACGACAGCCAAACTCAGACAACAAAACTGTACAGAATATGGCTGTAAAGGGATATTAATCCAACATTTATGTAACAAAAACAAAACAACTGAAATCAAGCATTTTCCATAACTTGCAATGAGTCTGTTACAGCGCTGTGCAGGAATTTTGGCCCAATCTTGGCCCACATTGGAAGGTTTTCGAGCATGGACCGCCTTTTTAAGGTCATGCTGTGGGCATCTCAATAGGATTCAGGTCAGGACTTTGACTAGGCCACTCCAAAGTCTTCATTTTGTTTTTCTTCAACCATTCAGAAGTGAATTTGCTGGTGTGCATTGTCCTTCTGCAGAACCACAGAGTGCGGTATCTTTCCTGTTCTTCCCTTTCTGTCTCTGTGTCTGTCTCAGTCTGCTCATCTGAGTCTCCTGCAATTTCTTCCTCTTCTTCAACATCTTCTTGTATGTTACATTCAAATTTATCCTCATCTGACAGCTCTAAGTCAGAGTTTCCCTCAACTATCTTATAAAAATCCTCTCTGCTTCAGTTCTGCCTCCTACAACATGCAGTCATTAATTACATTAAGATGGTCCTGATGTCCACTATAGTTGACATTTAAAAAAGGATGATATTTTGAAACATAAACAATTTAACAGCTTTGAAAGCTAAATGTATTGTTACTGACACTTTAATAAACAAATATATATGTGATTATAATAGTAAAAAACATGTAAAAAAGCTAAATTTTACATATCTCTGTCCTTCCCATAAAATGTGCTCATTTGCATGTCGGCCATTTTGGATTCAGTGTAAAAGTGGTTCCTAGCATGCCAGCCAATCAAATGACATATCACTAGAAAGCCCAGGATGTCCTCTGCACAGTACAACAGGACTTGACAGAGTAGCTCAAAAAATTCAAAGAAAATTCATGAAAACACAAGGTCCACTACAGAGGACATAAGTCAATGGGCTGGGTCTCAGGAGGTATCAGTTGTATATTTGAAGACATACCTGTGCATTTAAAGGGAGGCTTTATCAGATTTATCTCACTTTTGGGAACAATTTTATCCCAGAAGTAAAACCTTCCCATAAACAGCATCACTGTCTGGATCTCTGGAGAAAGTGTTTAAGAAACACTGTGGAGTGTTATGAAAGCCATTCACCTTTTCGGATCCAATAGGAGACAATGGATATAGCAGTAAAATGACACAGTTTCAGGTACGTGACATAAAAATGATTTTTGTTTGAAAGACTTATTAGTCCTTTTCAATGGTAGACTAAAATTGATGTTATGTCATTAATGGGCATAAAAAAATAATAATAATAAAAAAAACTCCAAAAATACTCTCAATGTTTAACCTTGTATGTTTCATATTATTATTATTAAATTGTATGCTACAGAGCAGACCCTGAAGAACAAATGTTTGTTAGTTTGTTTTTAAAATGATATGCCTCGCATTTCTTCTAAAAAACAGGCACATTCACTTGCACTCAAAGTGCGACAATGTGGCGAGTTGATATGTGTAGGGTTTTTTTTTTTTTGTTGTTAGTATTATTAGGCCTAGTAAAAACAAAATATATATATTAAAAAGGCTTGAGGGGGTAAATGTGGCTGTTTGTGTTGCAGCTGCAGCCGGGGACATGTATCATTACGGGTCGATCCATGTACCTAACAATTTTTGATGTCTTTCAGATGTTTATGATTTACAATGCATGTAAAACTGACATCTTAAAGAGGTCTGTCAGATGTTTGTACACAGTAGATGCTTTCCAAATCAAGTGATCTTTAACAGACGTACCAAAAGTTTACCAAATAAGCAAGTCTTATTTTAGCTAGCTTGATTTGGCTCAAAATAAGTCAGACTAACTGAAATAAACCAGGCTTATTTGGTAAACTTCTTTTATGAAACCCCACAGGTCCGGATCTACGGGAGGTGCTAGAACCGTGTTTTCATGTTGTGTCTGGTAAACATGAAAGATTGTGGTAACCGATGACACTTTAAATATAATTAAAATAGAAATTGAATAGAAACACTGACTAAAATCTAAATTTGAGCGCATTAAAGAAAGTGTATTAATAAATATTGTTGAAATATCCCAGGTTATAACAACAGATATTTTAATACGGAGAACAGGTGGTAACAAGCAACTCTGAATTATCACGATTGACCGCCAGAGGGAAGCTTTTTTCTAATCAGTGTTTTGAGATCGTATCAAAAATGTAAAGTGAATTCAGGTAAAGTTGATGTAGAATATAAAGGTTTAAAATATGGACACAAAATAGTTTGAAGTGTTTAGAGAGCATAGACAGAAAAACATTTTTACATATGGTTACCATTTTAAGGGGCCGTTCACATGTCACGTGTCAATCCACAGCAGTCATAACTTTTCTTTTAGACATTATACTCAGTTTTGGACAAGCGATGGTAAGTGCAAATACTGTAATGCAAATCGACTGAAGGTACTGAAGAGTGGAGAATTTAATTTTTACTGTACTGTTGGTGATCCAGTGTAAATATATAATACAGTATAAAAGGACAGTTTTTTTTATTTTTTTATTTTTTACATTTTTTAAACTCTAGCCTAATATTTTTTTTCCCCTGGGCCCACCTAAGTGTCATTAATTATCTGTGCACATTTAACTTAAATCTCAGCAAAATTAAACGTTCCTGTGGCTATAGATGTATATAACCTACAGGCACCTATATTTTTTTCTTGATTAACAAACGTTTACTTGCGCTCTTGTGCTTCTGCCTCCGCTATGGTCGTGTCAATCATCTCGCTGTATCATGGTCTCCTGCGCTGTTGCTTGTGCTGTATGAAGCAGGCGATTGTCTGTTGTCCCGCTGAACTACCTTGATATTATTTCTATAAAAATTACTTCAATATAATATTTTAATAAAAAACGACGGTGGGGCGGTGGGCAAGTAGGCTAATTTAATGGTTAAATGGCCGAACATCGTGAAAAGCGACTTTTTTTAAAGCGTTATTTTTTATCTAGCTGATATCAACATTTTACTTAGGCTAAGCATCAAGGCTTTGCACACTTATACTAACTTAAATCCTGGCGAAATGAAACGTTCCTGTGGCTATGATATACAGTGCAGTAAAAAATCAAATTCTCCACCCTCGGTAGATTTGCATTACAGTATTTGCACTTACCATCGCTTGTCCAAAACTGAACATAATGTCTAAAAGAAACGTTAAGACTGCTGTGCATTTACACTTGACTGAACACTGATCTGTTATTCTTTGCGCTGTCTGGGTACCGCAGATGCTCAGATTTAAAATCATTCAGCAAAATAAAACATGCTGGATGCAGATTAATATTTGTGAAATAAATATTTGTGAAACGAGTTAGGTTGAACAGAAGTCAGGGGACTATCATCTTGTTGACTCTCATTTTAATAGAAACAGCCAGGTATGCAATGGTTAAAAGAATCAAGAAATAAGACACAAGCTGTAAATTATTTTTAAAGCCATAAATCTATTGTTTGAATAATTTGTAACTATTTGAACTTCTTGTGTACATGTGATTTTCTAATTGCTTTTCCAATTTTATTATTATTATTATTATTATTATATTTTTAGTTACATTGTATAATATTTTGATGTAATTAATGTTATTGCACTTGTGTGTTGTTTTAAAGACTGCAAAAGAATGAAAATAAATAAATAATGGTCTTTTATTTTGTTGAACGAACAATGGATGGTGTCACCGGTCCAGGTTTGATTGACCAATCGGCGTAAAGGGGCGTCTCATGATCGAGCCAATATCTCGTTTTTTCGTTTTCTGAACTAATGAAAAAACGAATAAATGAGCCGTTTTCTTATTTCTGCTTATTTCGTTTCAATTTGAAAGTGAAATGAATAAAACGTACACGGACCGTACAGGGACCCAATTCATCTAGATTATCTAACATTTGTTTTCCTTTTTTTACTGGTAAAGAGTTGACATTTTTTTCTTCTGTGGTCTACTGTACAGACGTGAATTTACTTTTCCCTTAACCTGAGGCTTTTGGTATGAAAAGGCTTTTACATTGTCAAAAAAAAAAAAAAAAATAGTAGGCTACTTTTTATATTAAAACAAACAAGCAAGCCAGATTTAAACAGTAACGCAAAAGTAATGTAATGCATTACTTTCCATAAAAAAGTAACTAATGCGAGGTAAATCGTCACAATTAAAAGAACCAAAGACTTACTTCAGTCTGTGTGCACTGAATTTATTTAATACACGACTTTCACAATTTGAGTTGAATTATAAATGAACTTTTCTACAACATTCTAATGTATTGAGATGCACCTGAGCACCTCTTTAGCTAAAAGAAAAGGCAATTGTTACTTTTTTTCTTTTTCCATAAAATGATATGCTTCTTATTTCTACTTTTAAATAATCAAAATCTGCCCATTTTTACTTCCTTTTTTCACGAAAAGAGAGGAGAGTTGACTTTTTTCTTTGTTAATCAACATTATGGCGAACTTTGGTTGAAGCGATAATATGTCGGGGGAAAAAATAGTTATACGTTTATATGCTTTAATAATACTATTTCTTTGAGGGTGCATCACTAAGCCTCTTTTAAAAGCATTTAAATAAAAACAGTCCAGCGACTGTACACAATGTAAACAGATTATCATTTTAAAGAGCTAAGCGCATATGAGCTGTTTTATGTGGTTTACGGATGAGCTT
Organism: Garra rufa; assembly: GCF_049309525.1. NCBI lineage: Eukaryota > Metazoa > Chordata > Actinopteri > Cypriniformes > Cyprinidae > Garra > Garra rufa. Next base: position 2,014,543 of record NW_027394276.1, on the reverse strand, counting down.
CGGGGCTGGCGTTTCTTCGTCCGTGTTCACAAAACTACATATTTTAAAGGCATTAAAATAAATAAATAATAAAAAAAAAACACTTCAGCGATTGAACAATAATAGTAGATTAGTGTATTTAAAACGTTAAAATGCTTGCTTATTTGTGCTGCATTTTTGTGGAAACGAATAAGCTAGTAAAGACTGTTTCATATGGTCTCATCGTTTGAACCACGTTAGTTCAACAAAGTACGGCTGTTGTTAAAGACCTCACCAACTAATAACTTATGCTATTTAACTGATTAGAGTTCTCAAAAAAATGCAACTGTATTGAACATATAATCACTCATTTAATATTTTTTGTTCCCTGTCATTTCGCTGTATTTTCTGTTTGATTTAGCACAGGTTCCCTCTTACGTCATACTCAGAAAGTTCCCTTAGGCATTTGTGCGCATGCGCACTACTCATAAAGGGTGATTTAATAGAGGACGCACAAAAATACAGATTAAAATCATTTATATTTAGGTTAAATATGAGATATGACTTGTAGTGCATGTTAGCTTGCAAATTATGCCCAAGAACATAATTTATTATGCCATATGTCTTACTAACAAGCAACAATGCCTCTAACCACAGGTCACATACGAAAAATAATGCCCCGTTTAAGGCATTCCACTCCACTGAAGGTGTGGAGCGGAAAATGAAAATAAATACGGCCTTTTAAAATTTAAATGTTCCAGCGATTTCATTCCGTCAACCCCTTAGAACACAGCAAGAGCTAAACTCAGGTGTTTGCAAGTAATTTTATTTAAAACGGAGAGAGCTGCCTTCAGCCAGTGTTTTCTGTTGTACTGACATGAGAGTCAAGGCTCCGAGCTCTCGGTCTGCGAACTACATCACTAAGCCTCTTTTAAAAGCATTTAAATAAAATCAGTCCAGCGACTGTACACAATGTAAACAGATTATCATTTTAAAGAGCTAAGCGCATATGAGCTGTTTTATGTGGTTTACGGATGAGCTTCGGGGCTGGCGTTTCTTCGTCCGTGTTCACAAAACTACATATTTTAAAGGCATTAAAATAAATAAATAAAAAAAAAAAACACTTCAGCGATTGAACAATAATAGTAGATTAGTGTATTTAAAACGTTAAAATGCTTGCTTATTTGTGCTGCATTTTTGTGGAAACGAATAAACTAGTAAAGACTGTTTCATATGGTCTCATCGTTTGAACCACGTTAGTTCAACAAAGTACGGCTGTTGTTAAAGACCTCACCAACTAATAACTTATGCTATTTAACTGATTAGAGTTCTCAAAAAAATGCAACTGTATTGAACATATAATCACTCATTTAATATTTTTTGTTCCCTGTCATTTCGCTGTATTTTCTGTTTGATTTAGCACAGGTTCCCTCTTACGTCATACTCAGAAAGTTCCCTTAGGCATTTGTGCGCATGCGCACTACTCATAAAGGGTGATTTAATAGAGGACGCACAAAAATACAGATTAAAATCATTTATATTTAGGTTAAATATAAGATATGACTTGTAGTGCATGTTAGCTTGCAAATTATGCCCAAGAACATAATTTATTATGCCATATGTCTTACTAACAAGCAACAATGCCTCTAACCACAGGTCACGTACGAAAAATAATGCCCCGTTTAAGGCATTCCACTCCACTGAAGGTGTGGAGCGGAAAATGAAAATAAATACGGCCTTTTAAAATGTAAATGTTCCAGCGATTTCATTCCGTCAACCCCTTAGAACACAGCAAGAGCTAAACTCAGGTGTTTGCAAGTAATTTTATTTAAAACGGAGAGAGCTGCCTTCAGCCAGTGTTTTCTGTTGTACTGACATGAGAGTCAAGGCTCCGAGCTCTCGGTCTGCGAACTACATCACTAAGCCTCTTTTAAAAGCATTTAAATAAAAACAGTCCAGCGACTGTACACAATGTAAACAGATTATCATTTTAAAGAGCTAAGCGCATATGAGCTGTTTTATGTGGTTTACGGATGAGCTTCGGGGCTGGCGTTTCTTCGTCCGTGTTCACAAAACTACATATTTTAAAGGCATTAAAATAAATAAATAAAAAAAAAAAACACTTCAGCGATTGAACAATAATAGTAGATTAGTGTATTTAAAACGTTAAAATGCTTGCTTATTTGTGCTGCATTTTTGTGGAAACGAATAAGCTAGTAAAGACTGTTTCATATGGTCTCATCGTTTGAACCACGTTAGTTCAACAAAGTACGGCTGTTGTTAAAGACCTCACCAACTAATAACTTATGCTATTTAACTGATTAGAGTTCTCAAAAAAAATGCAACTGTATTGAACATATAATCACTCATTTAATATTTTTTGTTCCCTGTCATTTCGCTGTATTTTCTGTTTGATTTAGCACAGGTTCCCTCTTACGTCATACTCCGAAAGCTCCCTTAGGCATTTGTGCGCATGCGCACTACTCATAAAGGGTGATTTAATAGAGGACGCACAAAAATACAGATTAAAATCATTTATATTTAGGTTAAATATAAGATATGACTTGTAGAGCATGTTAGCTTGCAAATTATGCCCAAGAACATAATTTATTATGCCATATGTCTTACTAACAAGCAACAATGCCTCTAACCACAGGTCACGTACGAAAAATAATGCCCCGTTTAAGGCATATCCACTGAAGGTGTGGAGCTGAAAATGAAAATAAATACGGCCTTTTAAAATTTATATGTTCCAGCGATTTCATTCCGTCAACCCCTTAGAACACAGCAAGAGCTAAACTCAGGTGTTTGCAATAGTTTTATTTAAAACGGAGAGAGCTGCCTTCAGCCAGTGTTTTCTGTTGTACTGACATGAGAGTCAAGGCTCCGAGCTCTCGGTCTGCGAACTACATCACTAAGCCTCTTTTAAAAGCATTTAAATAAAAACAGTCCAGCGACTGTACACAATGTAAACAGATTATCATTTTAAAGAGCTAAGCGCATATGAGCTGTTTTATGTGGTTTACGGATGAGCTTCGGGGCTGGCGTTTCTTCGTCCGTGTTCACAAAACTACATATTTTAAAGGCATTAAAATAAATAAAAAAAAAAAAAAACACTTCAGCGATTGAACAATAATAGTAGATTAGTGTATTTAAAACGTTAAAATGCTTGCTTATTTGTGCTGCATTTTTGTGGAAACGAATAAGCTAGTAAAGACTGTTTCATATGGTCTCATCGTTTGAACCACGTTAGTTCAACAAAGTACGGCTGTTGTTAAAGACCTCACCAACTAATAACTTATGCTATTTAACTGATTAGAGTTCTCAAAAAAAATGCAACTGTATTGAACATATAATCACTCATTTAATATTTTTTGTTCCCTGTCATTTCGCTGTATTTTCTGTTTGATTTAGCACAGGTTCCCTCTTACGTCATACTCCGAAAGCTCCCTTAGGCATTTGTGCGCATGCGCACTACTCATAAAGGGTGATTTAATAGAGGACGCACAAAAATACAGATTAAAATCATTTATATTTAGGTTAAATATAAGATATGACTTGTAGAGCATGTTAGCTTGCAAATTATGCCCAAGAACATAATTTATTATGCCATATGTCTTACTAACAAGCAACAATGCCTCTAACCACAGGTCACGTACGAAAAATAATGCCCCGTTTAAGGCATATCCACTGAAGGTGTGGAGCTGAAAATGAAAATAAATACGGCCTTTTAAAATTTATATGTTCCAGCGATTTCATTCCGTCAACCCCTTAGAACACAGCAAGAGCTAAACTCAGGTGTTTGCAAGTAGTTTTATTTAAAACGGAGAGAGCTGCCTTCAGCCAGTGTTTTCTGTTGTACTGACATGAGAGTCAAGGCTCCGAGCTCTCGGTCTGCGAACTACATCACTAAGCCTCTTTTAAAAGCATTTAAATAAAAACAGTCCAGCGACTGTACACAATGTAAACAGATTATCATTTTAAAGAGCTAAGCGCATATGAGCTGTTTTATGTGGTTTACGGATGAGCTTCGTGGCTGGCGTTTCTTCGTCCGTGTTCACAAAACTATATATTTTAAAGGCATTAAAAAAAAAAAAAAAAAAAAAAATTCAGCGATTGAACAATAATAGTAGGTTAGTGTATTTAAAACGTTAAAATGCTTGCTTATTTGTGCTGCATTTTTGTGGAAACGAATAAGCTAGTAAAGACTGTTTCATATGGTCTCATCGTTTGAACCACGTTAGTTCAACAAAGTACGGCTGTTGTTAAAGACCTCACCAACTAATAACTTATGCTATTTAACTGATTAGAGTTCTCAAAAAAATGCAACTGTATTGAACATATAATCACTCATTTAATATTTTTTGTTCCCTGTCATTTCGCTGTATTTTCTGTTTGATTTAGCACAGGTTCCCTCTTACGTCATACTCCGAAAGTTCCCTTAGGCATTTGTGCGCATGCGCACTACTCATAAAGGGTGATTTAATAGAGGACGCACAAAAATACAGATTAAAATCATTTATATTTAGGTTAAATATAAGATATGACTTGTAGTGCATGTTAGCTTGCAAATTATGCCCAAGAACATAATTTATTATGCCATATGTCTTACTAACAAGCAACAATGCCTCTAACCACAGGTCACGTACGAAAAATAATGCCCCGTTTAAGGCATTCCACTCCACTGAAGGTGTGGAGCTGAAAATGAAAATAAATACGGCCTTTTAAAATTTAAATGTTCCAGCGATTTCATTCCGTCAACCCCTTAGAACACAGCAAGAGCTAAACTCAGGTGTTTGCAAGTAGTTTTATTTAAAACGGAGAGAGCTGCCTTCAGCCAGTGTTTTCTGTTGTACTGACATGAGAGTCAAGGCTCCTAGCTCTCGGTCTGCGAACTACATCACTAAGCCACTTTTAAAAGCATTTAAATAAAAACAGTCCAGCGACTGTACACAATGTAAACAGATTATCATTTTAAAGAGCTAAGCGCATATGAGCTGTTTTATGTGGTTTACGGATGAGCTTCGGGCCTGGCGTTTCTTCGTCCGTGTTCACAAAACTACATATTTTAAAGGCATTAAAATAAATAAATAATAAAAAAAACACTTCAGCGATTGAACAATAATAGTAGATTAGTGTATTTAAAACGTTAAAATGCTTGCTTATTTGTGCTGCATTTTTGTGGAAACGAATAAGCTAGTAAAGACTGTTTCATATGGTCTCATCGTTTGAACCACATTAGTTCAACAAAGTACGGCTGTTGTTAAAGACCTCACCAACTAATAACTTATGCTATTTAACTGATTAGAGTTCTCAAAAAAATGCAACTGTATTGAACATATAATCACTCATTTAATATTTTTTGTTCCCTGTCATTTCGCTGTATTTTCTGTTTGATTTAGCACAGGTTCCCTCTTACGTCATACTCAGAAAGTTCCCTTAGGCATTTGTGCGCATGCGCACTACTCATAAAGGGTGATTTAATAGAGGACGCACAAAAATACAGATTAAAATCATTTATATTTAGGTTAAATATGAGATATGACTTGTAGTGCATGTTAGCTTGCAAATTATGCCCAAGAACATAATTTATTATGCCATATGTCTTACTAACAAGCAACAATGCCTCTAACCACAGGTCACATACGAAAAATAATGCCCCGTTTAAGGCATTCCACTCCACTGAAGGTGTGGAGCGGAAAATGAAAATAAATACGGCCTTTTAAAATTTAAATGTTCCAGCGATTTCATTCCGTCAACCCCTTAGAACACAGCAAGAGCTAAACTCAGGTGTTTGCAAGTAATTTTATTTAAAACGGAGAGAGCTGCCTTCAGCCAGTGTTTTCTGTTGTACTGACATGAGAGTCAAGGCTCCGAGCTCTCGGTCTGCGAACTACATCACTAAGCCTCTTTTAAAAGCATTTAAATAAAATCAGTCCAGCGACTGTACACAATGTAAACAGATTATCATTTTAAAGAGCTAAGCGCATATGAGCTGTTTTATGTGGTTTACGGATGAGCTTCGGGGCTGGCGTTTCTTCGTCCGTGTTCACAAAACTACATATTTTAAAGGCATTAAAATAAATAAATAAAAAAAAAAAACACTTCAGCGATTGAACAATAATAGTAGATTAGTGTATTTAAAACGTTAAAATGCTTGCTTATTTGTGCTGCATTTTTGTGGAAACGAATAAACTAGTAAAGACTGTTTCATATGGTCTCATCGTTTGAACCACGTTAGTTCAACAAAGTACGGCTGTTGTTAAAGACCTCACCAACTAATAACTTATGCTATTTAACTGATTAGAGTTCTCAAAAAAATGCAACTGTATTGAACATATAATCACTCATTTAATATTTTTTGTTCCCTGTCATTTCGCTGTATTTTCTGTTTGATTTAGCACAGGTTCCCTCTTACGTCATACTCAGAAAGTTCCCTTAGGCATTTGTGCGCATGCGCACTACTCATAAAGGGTGATTTAATAGAGGACGCACAAAAATACAGATTAAAATCATTTATATTTAGGTTAAATATAAGATATGACTTGTAGTGCATGTTAGCTTGCAAATTATGCCCAAGAACATAATTTATTATGCCATATGTCTTACTAACAAGCAACAATGCCTCTAACCACAGGTCACGTACGAAAAATAATGCCCCGTTTAAGGCATTCCACTCCACTGAAGGTGTGGAGCGGAAAATGAAAATAAATACGGCCTTTTAAAATGTAAATGTTCCAGCGATTTCATTCCGTCAACCCCTTAGAACACAGCAAGAGCTAAACTCAGGTGTTTGCAAGTAATTTTATTTAAAACGGAGAGAGCTGCCTTCAGCCAGTGTTTTCTGTTGTACTGACATGAGAGTCAAGGCTCCGAGCTCTCGGTCTGCGAACTACATCACTAAGCCTCTTTTAAAAGCATTTAAATAAAAACAGTCCAGCGACTGTACACAATGTAAACAGATTATCATTTTAAAGAGCTAAGCGCATATGAGCTGTTTTATGTGGTTTACGGATGAGCTTCGGGGCTGGCGTTTCTTCGTCCGTGTTCACAAAACTACATATTTTAAAGGCATTAAAATAAATAAATAATAAAAAAAAACACTTCAGCGATTGAACAATAATAGTAGATTAGTGTATTTAAAACGTTAAAATGCTTGCTTATTTGTGCTGCATTTTTGTGGAAACGAATAAGCTAGTAAAGACTGTTTCATATGGTCTCATCGTTTGAACCACGTTAGTTCAACAAAGTACGGCTGTTGTTAAAGACCTCACCAACTAATAACTTATGCTATTTAACTGATTAGAGTTCTCAAAAAAAATGCAACTGTATTGAACATATAATCACTCATTTAATATTTTTTGTTCCCTGTCATTTCGCTGTATTTTCTGTTTGATTTAGCACAGGTTCCCTCTTACGTCATACTCCGAAAGCTCCCTTAGGCATTTGTGCGCATGCGCACTACTCATAAAGGGTGATTTAATAGAGGACGCACAAAAATACAGATTAAAATCATTTATATTTAGGTTAAATATAAGATATGACTTGTAGAGCATGTTAGCTTGCAAATTATGCCCAAGAACATAATTTATTATGCCATATGTCTTACTAACAAGCAACAATGCCTCTAACCACAGGTCACGTACGAAAAATAATGCCCCGTTTAAGGCATATCCACTGAAGGTGTGGAGCTGAAAATGAAAATAAATACGGCCTTTTAAAATTTATATGTTCCAGCGATTTCATTCCGTCAACCCCTTAGAACACAGCAAGAGCTAAACTCAGGTGTTTGCAAGTACACTGTAAAAAATTTACTGTAAAATTTACAGCAAGTTACTGGCAACTTTGGTTGCCAGCAATACTGTAAATCTTTACAAGTGCACTGTAAACCATCAACTACAGTTTTACTGTAAAATTTACAGCAAGTTACTGGCAACTTTGGTTGCCAGCAATACTGTAAATCTTTACAAGTGCACTGTAAACCATTAACAACAGTTTTACTGTAATATTTACAGCAAGTTACTGGCAACTTTGGTTGCCAGCAATACTGTAAATCTTTACAAGTGCACTGTAAACCATTAACTACAGTTTTACTGTAAAAAAATATTGCATATTTCTGTATATATACAAAAGCTGTAATATATTACACCTGTCACTGTAAAATTACAATAAGATAATTACTGTACAAAAGCTGTGAAATTTGCTGTAAAATTTAATGCATTAAATTACCTACAATTGTATTACCATAGTACATGTGTAAACCCTATAATTTTGATGTAAATTTCAGTAGTGTAAACTAACATTTATTAATTTAATGTTAGCTAAACAATAACACTTAAAACCACAGGATTTAATAGATATAGCCAAATGCATTTATTGTACAATAAACAAACTTTCAGCACAGAAAAAGAAAGGATTGCACAATATAAGGCTTTTTCCTAAAAAAAAAAATAAACTTCATTCTACAATGGAAATTGATCAATAAAATACACCTTTAAAATATAAGAAACTACTTTCTTCTGCAACAATGCAGATTGCAAAAAAGGCTTCAGCCTTCAGAATACATGGAACAACTTTGTTCTGCAACAATGCAGATTGGAAAATAAGGCTTTAGCCTTCAGAATACATGAAACAACTTTGTTCTGCAACAATGCAGATTGCAAAATAAGGCTTTAGCCTTCAGAATACAACAAGTACTACTAAGAACAGCAGCATTTCATTAACAACACTGGAACACATTACTACATTGTGACTGAACTTCAGTCATAAACTTACAGTTTAAACAAACACATAAGAAATGGTTTGAACTGTGCATAACTTTAAATTGTTTAACTTCTACATGAAATACAAACTAGGAAATTTGGTCAGTCTCTTTTTCAATTCCATTGGAATTAACGGTTCTAAATAGCAAACCATTCAAAGTCCATTAGTTTTCTTAGCAGTGTGCATACATTCGGGTTCATTCCATGCATTTTTTTGTCCTGCTTTCCAGCAGCAACTTTTGATCCAGTTTCCGGATTGATGCCCACAATTCCTCTGTAGAAAAACAACCACAACATTTAGTTACCAAAAAACAGCATAAACTAAAACAATAAAACACAAAATTTGCTTAAAAAAAATGCTTGTAGCAGCACTGGCATATTAGTTTTTTTGCTCTGCTCAAGAGTTTGATGTGGAACATGACAGGAAATTACAGATAGAAAGTGCATTATCAATGTCAATGTGTTGCTCAAGACCCATCTATCTAATTCTGAGAAAGCATTCTAACTGGATAACCTAGAAGTCAAAAAAAACTTGCAAGTATACAATAAATATTGAAATTTATGCTCTAACTTACCTCTGAATAAATTCGAGTGTGCATGAAGCTTCCTTCTGATAAGCCAGGTTCAAGTTGTAATAGGCCGCAAACAATGCTGCCAGACCCTCAACAAATGCCTCTGAACATGGGCCCAAGACAACTTCCCTTTCAACTGACAACATCCATTTGCTTGGGGTCATTGATTCACCTATACAGAGTTAACTTAGATTAATAGGGGTTGTAAAAGATGGCAATATATTTAGTCTGGTTTCCAGGGGAAAAAATCTAAAATTATTTTGCTGAAAACAAGTAAAATGATAGTAAGATAAGTAAAATAATCTTTTTTTCAGATTACTTATTAAAACAAGCTCTTTTGTTCCAGTGTGGGTACCTCATGTAAACTCAAAATAATACTAATACTATAATACTATAAAATAAGAGATACAAGTGATTACAGTAGAAAGCAAAGAATAGTGTATATAATGTACACACAGGGACACAAATCAAATTACCTTGGACAATCAGCCTGGGTGAATCCGGTAATCCACCTTTTGCCATGTCGGCTGCAGTTGCTGCAACCTGAAATAAACAAAATCAAAACTTAAAAATGACATTTTATATACACAAAACATAAAAATGAAATAATACTTACATCAGCTTCAATTAGTAGGGACTCTGTTTTTTCTTTAAAATGGGCCATTAAGAGGTGCAGGAGACAAAGGACCAGAGAATTTCCGTCTTGATACTTTGAAAGAATGGCACGCACATCATTGTTTGTTGGCTTTTCATGAAAAAATCTCAGAATCCTCTGTCCTTTCCCCTCCATGCTCTCCATGATTCTCTGGAGCAGCGCAATGTCAGTAAGCAAATTGAAATGCAAAAACATCCCCTTGAGATAAAACAGGTAAGGCCATGATTTCTTTAGTTCAGACACTGGCAAAGGTGGATTGGCATTTATATCACGGCGCTGACGGTAATATGTGACCTCCATCAACTTGTAAAGTTCTCCTCTACTGGCGCCAGAGGATCCTTCAGTGGAATGAAGCAGTAACATTTGTTTGCGCTTCTCTTCTAGTGTGTCATCATTTTCTCCTGCAGGAAGCAGCTCTGGCTGCCAGCTGACACAGCCATACTGATCAGCCGGCCTTCTTGAGCTCTGATGTGTGCCTCCACATGATGATCGTTGACGTTCTTTTCTCCGACGAGCTAAAGTGTTGTTCCTGTTAACATGTTCAACACGGGTTTTAACTTGTAAGAGCAAAGAGGCATACCCGCTACCTATTTTTGTACCGTCAGCCAGAACATCAGCAAAGCTGTCCGGATACTGTTTAACAAAGTTCTTGACTACAACCTCGCACTGCCACTTTGAGGGGTTAACTTCGCATTTTTGCATGTAATCAACTAAAACCCTTACCAGCTTCCTTCGATCAGCTGGGGATGGTCTTTTTTTATTTGCAATTCCCAATTTAATTCCAGAAGGCATTACTTCCCAAGGCACCGTAAATGTTTCAGGCCAGGAAGAGGATGCAGAAGAGGAAGCAGAAGATCGTTGAGAAGAGCAAGAAGAGGATGTTGAAGAACTTGAAGAACTCACTGATCCTGGTGTCAGAGTATCTGAAAGAACTTGACTTGATGGTTGTTGGGGAGTCAAGCAGCTGTCTTGTTCTAAACACAACCAAATGTGAACATTTCAACATTAGTAAATATCAGTAAAACTTTAGCAAAAAGGACAATTTCTATAGAAGATTGTTTCCACCATGTCATGAATAAAAAGGTAATTGCAACTTCATCTTTTACAATCATAGTTACACTGTCTCTATACCGTGCCACATTCAGGGTGGACAACCTTTTAAATTATAATTGGATCTAATGCATTTCTAATGTCTCTGTCATGACTTTTGTTGTTCTTTTTTTTTTCATTTCTTTTAAACTTGCAGTTGCATATTATCAAGTTTATATAACGATCCTCAATTTATAACTGACAATTATGTATATAATGTCACAAAATTCTGAGAATAGTCGCAATAACCTTTTTGCATAATGGTGGAACTTGTGGAAAAAGTTTAAGTTAGTTTTCTGTTTAGCTGAGGAGAGATTAAAATACCTTTATTTTTCCATGCATCTAGGAGTTTGCGACATTGAATTGGTCTGAGGTATTCCATAAGATCCTCTTCCTTCACATAGAGGAGGTCAGCTTTTGTCTCAACTCCCACAGCAGTAAGGCCATGCATTAATTTTTGAAGCGTTTCATCAGAGAGAACTGGTAACGAAGAGCAGATGGCAAGTTTTATCTCCTCCAAATTAGACATACCTTAAAAAGAAGGAAAAGAGTGGTGTAATGCAACCACAGTCATATCACATATTTTGTACTCCTGGAGAGGGTAATAATCTAACAGCGCCTCTTGAAGTATACAGACATATTGATGGTCATCATCTGTTATGCAGTATACACCCAAATCCACCAAATGCACAGCATGCCGTTTCTCACACACAAAGTAGACTACTGAATTCTGATGAACAAGGATTAGCCTAATTCTGCCAACCTCCAAGCCCTCATCATTACAGGCCAAAAGGACAACCATGCCTTTCCTGTACTTTGTTCCTTTCAAAGTGATTTCACTAGCTACTAATGTATTGACAGGCTGAAAATGGAAAGAATCAACGGATGCCTTAATTGCTTCATTGTAGTCATCAGAATAAAATCCAGAGCCTCTCTCAACTTGCACAGAAAGCTGAAAGAGATTTCCTGCACTTAAATAGGCCTGGAGAAGTTGGTGCCTCTCAGCCAAGGTTACACACAAGTTCTTGAAGTTGTGCAATTTTCTGGCACATTGCTTGAAATAGGTGTGTTTGCTTTCAAACCGCATGGTCCATAAGCGAATGAGTGGCCCAAATTGCATTATAAGCTCAGGATAATGGCTTAAGTAGTGATGTTTGGGCTTGAGAGGCTTTGAAGCGAAAGTCACAGACCTATAATGAATGTACTGATCAATGAGCACTTTCAGATAAGCAACCTGATCTTCCAGTATTGCTGGTGCACAAATTAGCTCTACAATTTGTCTTAAGAGTAGAACAAGCTGCCACACTTCTGATTCTGGATCCTTAATCCGGTGTCCAACAATAACTGGCAAAAGTCTTAAAAGACACCAGTTCTGAACAGCATGGCCACAAAGCTTCTCACTTCTGAAGTAAATCTCTGCTGGTTTATTGGCAGCATCATTTCCTGTGTACTCAAACTGCTTGATATAAGAATTGAGCTCTGTGTATGTAAAGCATTTCTCTTGATTTACCATGTAATCAATGAACATCTTAAGATCAAATGTCACAACCCCCTCAAAGAGGTCATGACCAAGACAGGGGGGCAGGCCAGGCTGACAAACATGAAAAGAACTCAACTGATTGAAAGGGGAGTTAAATTTGACCCCATCAACTGCATTATCACCACTGACAGCCAGTTCCTGAATATTTCTCTCATAAGACTCTACAGTTCGCTTCATAGCAGGTTCCAAAGGTGTGGCATGAAATGTCTGTCTGTCAATTAAACAGTACCTGCAGAAATGTAGGCTTCGGCTGAAGTTCTCGACAAAACCACCGATAGTGTGGGATCCCAGGTTGTCACCTATGATAGAACACAAAGAAGCTTTCAAAATGTTGCCATCATTAACAACAACACCATTTTGTTCAAGATCTTTGAGATCTTCAATCAGTGATTTAAAAACATGAGCAGATCCAAACTGCTTAAAATCTTGCTCATTACACAGAAGCACAAGTTGCATGTGATCTATGTTTGATCTGTTGTGAGGTAAAATATCACTGAAGGTAAGATAAACTCCCAGCAACTTGTGTTTCTTTCTAGCTGAGCCCAAAGGATTCACAACCTCAAACGAATCCTGATACAAGATCAAACCGAGAGATGATGGATCAGTTTGAAACAAAGAATTTTCAGAAAAAATCTTACCATCCCTTACATCCCGAAGCAGACCATGTTCAGTTGTTTGTAAATGCATCTTTTCATATTGATCTCTCACAGACTGGCAATGAAACAGGGAACGTATAGTCTGCTTTACTGGGATGTACTGAGCAAAGCACTCTTTCCCATTTCTTTCACTAACTCCTAGAAAAACAGGGACTGGCTCAACATAATGGAACTCTTCCTTGAAAACAGTCTTTCTTCTCTGTGCTGTACTTAGAACACCACTATTACAAGCGGTCAACAAATCCTCCCTAGACAACTGTTCAATCACCTCATTGATCCTCACCTCTGGTAATTCAAGCAAAGCAAGCTGTTCTCTTAGTTTGCTAAGAAAGTAAGACTGACCAATATCATGGATATTCTGAAATTCTTCAACAATGTTTTGGATGGTAGACTCCGGTAATAGCAATTTCGATTGGAGTTTCAGATAGAAAAGGGTTAAATTTCTTAAAAAAAGAGATTCATCCACAACTTCAGAAAAATATTGCTCAGCAACCTGTGGCATTTCACTTTCAGACACAACATCAGAAATGTGTGCTTCAACTGCCACAGCAGGCTCTTTCATATGGTCTACAGAGCACTTTTTGTGTTTCCGTGACACATGTGATGCGAATGTAGATCTTACCTTAAATGTCTTGTTGCAACCAAAAGGGCACTGGATCTCCAGGCCTGACAGAATATGGTTCTTTAAATGAGACAGAAACTCTGTTAGGGACCCACATTGAACTTCACAAAAATCTACATGGCATTTTAATGTTTTATCACATAACTGTGCCTGAGAGTCCTTTTCAGACATGTGACGGTCACTGTGATGTCTGTATACATGGGATTTTAATGAGGAAAACTTAGCAAAAACATGTGGGCAGTCAGGCATACCACACTGAAATCGCATATTAGACACATTTCTATGCAGTTTCATATGCTGCACAAATTTCGTGATTGTACTGCTCTCGTTCTTACAGAACTGACAGGTAATGGTAAACATGTTAATCAGAATGACACGTTATCAAAATCCATGACTTCATAAGCATATTACAAGCTCAAAGCATGTGAACGGTAAGTTTTTAAGGAGCTCAAGTAACTTAACTTACAAATATAACATCATACATACTTACAAATGAAGTTATAACAAAAGAAAAACATGTTAGCATGTTCATAGAAACAACACGTGCTAATTACACCATGTGCTAGATGTGCCTAATAAATTAGGCGGAGAAAATAACGTTAAATTAAACACACTCTTTTCAACCTGACAAACGATGGAAGAATTATCTGATGTAACAAGATTTCACTTTTAAATAGAAGTACTGGGGTATACACACCACTTCTCACTCCCCACTGGGTCCACTGTCAGAAGGTGCAAAGTCGCAATGCGCATGTGCAGCGCGCCAAATAGCCACTGCTGATGACGTGCTCACATGAGACGAACTGATCTACGGCATCATTTAAAAAATTTATTACAGTTGAGAGTTTTTGTGTTATTATTAAGAAGCAAATGTTTAATTTTAAAACTAGTGCCAAAGTTTACTTTTAAAATATAAAAATAAATACAAAAAATAAAGGCAGAGGCTATTTGCACTAAGTGTAAATAGACGGTAGATACTATTTAAACTAACCAAACTGATCTCTTGTCTCTTAGTGCAAATAGACACTCCGAAAAATCAAGTGTCATTACTGTACATACATGTTGTCATGTAGCATTTGCTACGTAGCCTGTTTTAAAAAATACAGTGTTGTAGACATAACTGTAAAAATTTACAGCAGTCTTTAGCATGCTCCCACAATACATAGCGAAATACAGTAACACTGTAATTTTTAAATTACAGTGGTCTATTGTAAATATTTACTGTAAAAATTACAGCAATTTCTTACAGTGTAGTTTTATTTAAAACGGAGAGAGCTGCCTTCAGCCAGTGTTTTCTGTTGTACTGACATGAGAGTCAAGGCTCCGAGCTCTCGGTCTGCGAACTACATCACTAAGCCTCTTTTAAAAGCATTTAAATAAAAACAGTCCAGCGACTGTACACAATGTAAACAGATTATCATTTTAAAGAGCTAAGCGCATATGAGCTGTTTTATGTGGTTTACGGATGAGCTTCGGGGCTGGCGTTTCTTCGTCCGTGTTCACAAAACTACATATTTTAAAGGCATTAAAATAAATAAATAAAAAAAAAAACACTTCAGCGATTGAACAATAATAGTAGATTAGTGTATTTAAAACGTTAAAATGCTTGCTTATTTGTGCTGCATTTTTGTGGAAACGAATAAGCTAGTAAAGACTGTTTCATATGGTCTCATCGTTTGAACCACGTTAGTTCAACAAAGTACGGCTGTTGTTAAAGACCTCACCAACTAATAACTTATGCTATTTAACTGATTAGAGTTCTCAAAAAAAATGCAACTGTATTGAACATATAATCACTCATTTAATATTTTTTGTTCCCTGTCATTTCGCTGTATTTTCTGTTTGATTTAGCACAGGTTCCCTCTTACGTCATACTCCGAAAGCTCCCTTAGGCATTTGTGCGCATGCGCACTACTCATAAAGGGTGATTTAATAGAGGACGCACAAAAATACAGATTAAAATCATTTATATTTAGGTTAAATATAAGATATGACTTGTAGAGCATGTTAGCTTGCAAATTATGCCCAAGAACATAATTTATTATGCCATATGTCTTACTAACAAGCAACAATGCCTCTAACCACAGGTCACGTACGAAAAATAATGCCCCGTTTAAGGCATATCCACTGAAGGTGTGGAGCTGAAAATGAAAATAAATACGGCCTTTTAAAATTTATATGTTCCAGCGATTTCATTCCGTCAACCCCTTAGAACACAGCAAGAGCTAAACTCAGGTGTTTGCAAGTAGTTTTATTTAAAACGGAGAGAGCTGCCTTCAGCCAGTGTTTTCTGTTGTACTGACATGAGAGTCAAGGCTCCGAGCTCTCGGTCTGCGAACTACATCACTAAGCCTCTTTTAAAAGCATTTAAATAAAAACAGTCCAGCGACTGTACACAATGTAAACAGATTATCATTTTAAAGAGCTAAGCGCATATGAGCTGTTTTATGTGGTTTACGGATGAGCTTCGTGGCTGGCGTTTCTTCGTCCGTGTTCACAAAACTATATATTTTAAAGGCATTAAAAAAAAAAAAAAAAAAAAAAATTCAGCGATTGAACAATAATAGTAGGTTAGTGTATTTAAAACGTTAAAATGCTTGCTTATTTGTGCTGCATTTTTGTGGAAACGAATAAGCTAGTAAAGACTGTTTCATATGGTCTCATCGTTTGAACCACGTTAGTTCAACAAAGTACGGCTGTTGTTAAAGACCTCACCAACTAATAACTTATGCTATTTAACTGATTAGAGTTCTCAAAAAAATGCAACTGTATTGAACATATAATCACTCATTTAATATTTTTTGTTCCCTGTCATTTCGCTGTATTTTCTGTTTGATTTAGCACAGGTTCCCTCTTACGTCATACTCCGAAAGTTCCCTTAGGCATTTGTGCGCATGCGCACTACTCATAAAGGGTGATTTAATAGAGGACGCACAAAAATACAGATTAAAATCATTTATATTTAGGTTAAATATAAGATATGACTTGTAGTGCATGTTAGCTTGCAAATTATGCCCAAGAACATAATTTATTATGCCATATGTCTTACTAACAAGCAACAATGCCTCTAACCACAGGTCACGTACGAAAAATAATGCCCCGTTTAAGGCATTCCACTCCACTGAAGGTGTGGAGCTGAAAATGAAAATAAATACGGCCTTTTAAAATTTAAATGTTCCAGCGATTTCATTCCGTCAACCCCTTAGAACACAGCAAGAGCTAAACTCAGGTGTTTGCAAGTAGTTTTATTTAAAACGGAGAGAGCTGCCTTCAGCCAGTGTTTTCTGTTGTACTGACATGAGAGTCAAGGCTCCTAGCTCTCGGTCTGCGAACTACA
The DNA here is from genome assembly GCF_049309525.1 of Garra rufa. NCBI lineage: Eukaryota > Metazoa > Chordata > Actinopteri > Cypriniformes > Cyprinidae > Garra > Garra rufa. The sequence goes on along the minus strand of NW_027394276.1, from coordinate 1,997,352 downwards.
TCACTAAGCCACTTTTAAAAGCATTTAAATAAAAACAGTCCAGCGACTGTACACAATGTAAACAGATTATCATTTTAAAGAGCTAAGCGCATATGAGCTGTTTTATGTGGTTTACGGATGAGCTTCGGGCCTGGCGTTTCTTCGTCCGTGTTCACAAAACTACATATTTTAAAGGCATTAAAATAAATAAATAATAAAAAAAACACTTCAGCGATTGAACAATAATAGTAGATTAGTGTATTTAAAACGTTAAAATGCTTGCTTATTTGTGCTGCATTTTTGTGGAAACGAATAAGCTAGTAAAGACTGTTTCATATGGTCTCATCGTTTGAACCACATTAGTTCAACAAAGTACGGCTGTTGTTAAAGACCTCACCAACTAATAACTTATGCTATTTAACTGATTAGAGTTCTCAAAAAAATGCAACTGTATTGAACATATAATCACTCATTTAATATTTTTTGTTCCCTGTCATTTCGCTGTATTTTCTGTTTGATTTAGCACAGGTTCCCTCTTACGTCATACTCAGAAAGTTCCCTTAGGCATTTGTGCGCATGCGCACTACTCATAAAGGGTGATTTAATAGAGGACGCACAAAAATACAGATTAAAATCATTTATATTTAGGTTAAATATGAGATATGACTTGTAGTGCATGTTAGCTTGCAAATTATGCCCAAGAACATAATTTATTATGCCATATGTCTTACTAACAAGCAACAATGCCTCTAACCACAGGTCACATACGAAAAATAATGCCCCGTTTAAGGCATTCCACTCCACTGAAGGTGTGGAGCGGAAAATGAAAATAAATACGGCCTTTTAAAATTTAAATGTTCCAGCGATTTCATTCCGTCAACCCCTTAGAACACAGCAAGAGCTAAACTCAGGTGTTTGCAAGTAATTTTATTTAAAACGGAGAGAGCTGCCTTCAGCCAGTGTTTTCTGTTGTACTGACATGAGAGTCAAGGCTCCGAGCTCTCGGTCTGCGAACTACATCACTAAGCCTCTTTTAAAAGCATTTAAATAAAATCAGTCCAGCGACTGTACACAATGTAAACAGATTATCATTTTAAAGAGCTAAGCGCATATGAGCTGTTTTATGTGGTTTACGGATGAGCTTCGGGGCTGGCGTTTCTTCGTCCGTGTTCACAAAACTACATATTTTAAAGGCATTAAAATAAATAAATAAAAAAAAAAAACACTTCAGCGATTGAACAATAATAGTAGATTAGTGTATTTAAAACGTTAAAATGCTTGCTTATTTGTGCTGCATTTTTGTGGAAACGAATAAACTAGTAAAGACTGTTTCATATGGTCTCATCGTTTGAACCACGTTAGTTCAACAAAGTACGGCTGTTGTTAAAGACCTCACCAACTAATAACTTATGCTATTTAACTGATTAGAGTTCTCAAAAAAATGCAACTGTATTGAACATATAATCACTCATTTAATATTTTTTGTTCCCTGTCATTTCGCTGTATTTTCTGTTTGATTTAGCACAGGTTCCCTCTTACGTCATACTCAGAAAGTTCCCTTAGGCATTTGTGCGCATGCGCACTACTCATAAAGGGTGATTTAATAGAGGACGCACAAAAATACAGATTAAAATCATTTATATTTAGGTTAAATATAAGATATGACTTGTAGTGCATGTTAGCTTGCAAATTATGCCCAAGAACATAATTTATTATGCCATATGTCTTACTAACAAGCAACAATGCCTCTAACCACAGGTCACGTACGAAAAATAATGCCCCGTTTAAGGCATTCCACTCCACTGAAGGTGTGGAGCGGAAAATGAAAATAAATACGGCCTTTTAAAATGTAAATGTTCCAGCGATTTCATTCCGTCAACCCCTTAGAACACAGCAAGAGCTAAACTCAGGTGTTTGCAAGTAATTTTATTTAAAACGGAGAGAGCTGCCTTCAGCCAGTGTTTTCTGTTGTACTGACATGAGAGTCAAGGCTCCGAGCTCTCGGTCTGCGAACTACATCACTAAGCCTCTTTTAAAAGCATTTAAATAAAAACAGTCCAGCGACTGTACACAATGTAAACAGATTATCATTTTAAAGAGCTAAGCGCATATGAGCTGTTTTATGTGGTTTACGGATGAGCTTCGGGGCTGGCGTTTCTTCGTCCGTGTTCACAAAACTACATATTTTAAAGGCATTAAAATAAATAAATAAAAAAAAAAAACACTTCAGCGATTGAACAATAATAGTAGATTAGTGTATTTAAAACGTTAAAATGCTTGCTTATTTGTGCTGCATTTTTGTGGAAACGAATAAGCTAGTAAAGACTGTTTCATATGGTCTCATCGTTTGAACCACGTTAGTTCAACAAAGTACGGCTGTTGTTAAAGACCTCACCAACTAATAACTTATGCTATTTAACTGATTAGAGTTCTCAAAAAAAATGCAACTGTATTGAACATATAATCACTCATTTAATATTTTTTGTTCCCTGTCATTTCGCTGTATTTTCTGTTTGATTTAGCACAGGTTCCCTCTTACGTCATACTCCGAAAGCTCCCTTAGGCATTTGTGCGCATGCGCACTACTCATAAAGGGTGATTTAATAGAGGACGCACAAAAATACAGATTAAAATCATTTATATTTAGGTTAAATATAAGATATGACTTGTAGAGCATGTTAGCTTGCAAATTATGCCCAAGAACATAATTTATTATGCCATATGTCTTACTAACAAGCAACAATGCCTCTAACCACAGGTCACGTACGAAAAATAATGCCCCGTTTAAGGCATATCCACTGAAGGTGTGGAGCTGAAAATGAAAATAAATACGGCCTTTTAAAATTTATATGTTCCAGCGATTTCATTCCGTCAACCCCTTAGAACACAGCAAGAGCTAAACTCAGGTGTTTGCAAGTAGTTTTATTTAAAACGGAGAGAGCTGCCTTCAGCCAGTGTTTTCTGTTGTACTGACATGAGAGTCAAGGCTCCGAGCTCTCGGTCTGCGAACTACATCACTAAGCCTCTTTTAAAAGCATTTAAATAAAAACAGTCCAGCGACTGTACACAATGTAAACAGATTATCATTTTAAAGAGCTAAGCGCATATGAGCTGTTTTATGTGGTTTACGGATGAGCTTCGGGGCTGGCGTTTCTTCGTCCGTGTTCACAAAACTACATATTTTAAAGGCATTAAAATAAATAAATAAAAAAAAAAACACTTCAGCGATTGAACAATAATAGTAGATTAGTGTATTTAAAACGTTAAAATGCTTGCTTATTTGTGCTGCATTTTTGTGGAAACGAATAAGCTAGTAAAGACTGTTTCATATGGTCTCATCGTTTGAACCACGTTAGTTCAACAAAGTACGGCTGTTGTTAAAGACCTCACCAACTAATAACTTATGCTATTTAACTGATTAGAGTTCTCAAAAAAAATGCAACTGTATTGAACATATAATCACTCATTTAATATTTTTTGTTCCCTGTCATTTCGCTGTATTTTCTGTTTGATTTAGCACAGGTTCCCTCTTACGTCATACTCCGAAAGCTCCCTTAGGCATTTGTGCGCATGCGCACTACTCATAAAGGGTGATTTAATAGAGGACGCACAAAAATACAGATTAAAATCATTTATATTTAGGTTAAATATAAGATATGACTTGTAGAGCATGTTAGCTTGCAAATTATGCCCAAGAACATAATTTATTATGCCATATGTCTTACTAACAAGCAACAATGCCTCTAACCACAGGTCACGTACGAAAAATAATGCCCCGTTTAAGGCATATCCACTGAAGGTGTGGAGCTGAAAATGAAAATAAATACGGCCTTTTAAAATTTATATGTTCCAGCGATTTCATTCCGTCAACCCCTTAGAACACAGCAAGAGCTAAACTCAGGTGTTTGCAAGTAGTTTTATTTAAAACGGAGAGAGCTGCCTTCAGCCAGTGTTTTCTGTTGTACTGACATGAGAGTCAAGGCTCCGAGCTCTCGGTCTGCGAACTACATCACTAAGCCTCTTTTAAAAGCATTTAAATAAAAACAGTCCAGCGACTGTACACAATGTAAACAGATTATCATTTTAAAGAGCTAAGCGCATATGAGCTGTTTTATGTGGTTTACGGATGAGCTTCGTGGCTGGCGTTTCTTCGTCCGTGTTCACAAAACTATATATTTTAAAGGCATTAAAAAAAAAAAAAAAAAAAAAAATTCAGCGATTGAACAATAATAGTAGGTTAGTGTATTTAAAACGTTAAAATGCTTGCTTATTTGTGCTGCATTTTTGTGGAAACGAATAAGCTAGTAAAGACTGTTTCATATGGTCTCATCGTTTGAACCACGTTAGTTCAACAAAGTACGGCTGTTGTTAAAGACCTCACCAACTAATAACTTATGCTATTTAACTGATTAGAGTTCTCAAAAAAATGCAACTGTATTGAACATATAATCACTCATTTAATATTTTTTGTTCCCTGTCATTTCGCTGTATTTTCTGTTTGATTTAGCACAGGTTCCCTCTTACGTCATACTCCGAAAGTTCCCTTAGGCATTTGTGCGCATGCGCACTACTCATAAAGGGTGATTTAATAGAGGACGCACAAAAATACAGATTAAAATCATTTATATTTAGGTTAAATATAAGATATGACTTGTAGTGCATGTTAGCTTGCAAATTATGCCCAAGAACATAATTTATTATGCCATATGTCTTACTAACAAGCAACAATGCCTCTAACCACAGGTCACGTACGAAAAATAATGCCCCGTTTAAGGCATTCCACTCCACTGAAGGTGTGGAGCTGAAAATGAAAATAAATACGGCCTTTTAAAATTTAAATGTTCCAGCGATTTCATTCCGTCAACCCCTTAGAACACAGCAAGAGCTAAACTCAGGTGTTTGCAAGTAGTTTTATTTAAAACGGAGAGAGCTGCCTTCAGCCAGTGTTTTCTGTTGTACTGACATGAGAGTCAAGGCTCCTAGCTCTCGGTCTGCGAACTACATCACTAAGCCACTTTTAAAAGCATTTAAATAAAAACAGTCCAGCGACTGTACACAATGTAAACAGATTATCATTTTAAAGAGCTAAGCGCATATGAGCTGTTTTATGTGGTTTACGGATGAGCTTCGGGCCTGGCGTTTCTTCGTCCGTGTTCACAAAACTACATATTTTAAAGGCATTAAAATAAATAAATAATAAAAAAAACACTTCAGCGATTGAACAATAATAGTAGATTAGTGTATTTAAAACGTTAAAATGCTTGCTTATTTGTGCTGCATTTTTGTGGAAACGAATAAGCTAGTAAAGACTGTTTCATATGGTCTCATCGTTTGAACCACATTAGTTCAACAAAGTACGGCTGTTGTTAAAGACCTCACCAACTAATAACTTATGCTATTTAACTGATTAGAGTTCTCAAAAAAATGCAACTGTATTGAACATATAATCACTCATTTAATATTTTTTGTTCCCTGTCATTTCGCTGTATTTTCTGTTTGATTTAGCACAGGTTCCCTCTTACGTCATACTCAGAAAGTTCCCTTAGGCATTTGTGCGCATGCGCACTACTCATAAAGGGTGATTTAATAGAGGACGCACAAAAATACAGATCAAAATCATTTATATTTAGGTTAAATATAAGATATGACTTGTAGTGCATGTTAGCTTGCAAATTATGCCCAAGAACATAATTTATTATGCCATATGTCTTACTAACAAGCAACAATGCCTCTAACCACAGGTCACGTACGAAAAATAATGCCCCGTTTAAGGCATTCCACTCCACTGAAGGTGTGGAGCGGAAAATGAAAATAAATACGGCCTTTTAAAATTTAAATGTTCCAGCGATTTCATTCCGTCAACCCCTTAGAACACAGCAAGAGCTAAACTCAGGTGTTTGCAAGTAATTTTATTTAAAACGGAGAGAGCTGCCTTCAGCCAGTGTTTTCTGTTGTACTGACATGAGAGTCAAGGCTCCGAGCTCTCGGTCTGCGAACTACATCACTAAGCCTCTTTTAAAAGCATTTAAATAAAAACAGTCCAGCGACTGTACACAATGTAAACAGATTATCATTTTAAAGAGCTAAGCGCATATGAGCTGTTTTATGTGGTTTACGGATGAGCTTCGGGGCTGGCGTTTCTTCGTCCGTGTTCACAAAACTACATATTTTAAAGGCATTAAAATAAATAAATAAATAAAAAAAAAAACACTTCAGCGATTGAACAATAATAGTAGATTAGTGTATTTAAAACGTTAAAATGCTTGCTTATTTGTGCTGCATTTTTGTGGAAACGAATAAGCTAGTAAAGACTGTTTCATATGGTCTCATCGTTTGAACCACGTTAGTTCAACAAAGTACGGCTGTTGTTAAAGACCTCACCAACTAATAACTTATGCTATTTAACTGATTAGAGTTCTCAAAAAAAATGCAACTGTATTGAACATATAATCACTCATTTAATATTTTTTGTTCCCTGTCATTTCGCTGTATTTTCTGTTTGATTTAGCACAGGTTCCCTCTTACGTCATACTCCGAAAGCTCCCTTAGGCATTTGTGCGCATGCGCACTACTCATAAAGGGTGATTTAATAGAGGACGCACAAAAATACAGATTAAAATCATTTATATTTAGGTTAAATATAAGATATGACTTGTAGAGCATGTTAGCTTGCAAATTATGCCCAAGAACATAATTTATTATGCCATATGTCTTACTAACAAGCAACAATGCCTCTAACCACAGGTCACGTACGAAAAATAATGCCCCGTTTAAGGCATATCCACTGAAGGTGTGGAGCTGAAAATGAAAATAAATACGGCCTTTTAAAATTTAAATGTTCCAGCGATTTCATTCCGTCAACCCCTTAGAACACAGCAAGAGCTAAACTCAGGTGTTTGCAAGTAGTTTTATTTAAAACGGAGAGAGCTGCCTTCAGCCAGTGTTTTCTGTTGTACTGACATGAGAGTCAAGGCTCCGAGCTCTCGGTCTGCGAACTACATCACTAAGCCTCTTTTAAAAGCATTTAAATAAAAACAGTCCAGCGACTGTACACAATGTAAACAGATTATCATTTTAAAGAGCTAAGCGCATATGAGCTGTTTTATGTGGTTTACGGATGAGCTTCGTGGCTGGCGTTTCTTCGTCCGTGTTCACAAAACTATATATTTTAAAGGCATTAAAAAAAAAAAAAAAAAAAAAAAAAAACAATTCAGCGATTGAACAATAATAGTAGATTAGTGTATTTAAAACGTTAAAATGCTTGCTTATTTGTGCTGCATTTTTGTGGAAACGAATAAGCTAGTAAAGACTGTTTCATATGGTCTCATCGTTTGAACCACGTTAGTTCAACAAAGTACGGCTGTTGTTAAAGACCTCACCAACTAATAACTTATGCTATTTAACTGATTAGAGTTCTCAAAAAAATGCAACTGTATTGAACATATAATCACTCATTTAATATTTTTTGTTCCCTGTCATTTCGCTGTATTTTCTGTTTGATTTAGCACAGGTTCCCTCTTACGTCATACTCCGAAAGTTCCCTTAGGCATTTGTGCGCATGCGCACTACTCATAAAGGGTGATTTAATAGAGGATGCACAAAAATACAGATTAAAATCATTTATATTTAGGTTAAATATAAGATATGACTTGTAGTGCATGTTAGCTTGCAAATTATGCCCAAGAACATAATTTATTATGCCATATGTCTTACTAACAAGCAACAATGCCTCTAACCACAGGTCACGTACGAAAAATAATGCCCCGTTTAAGGCATTCCACTCCACTGAAGGTGTGGAGCTGAAAATGAAAATAAATACGGCCTTTTAAAATTTAAATGTTCCAGCGATTTCATTCCGTCAACCCCTTAGAACACAGCAAGAGCTAAACTCAGGTGTTTGCAAGTAGTTTTATTTAAAACGGAGAGAGCTGCCTTCAGCCAGTGTTTTCTGTTGTACTGACATGAGAGTCAAGGCTCCGAGCTCTCGGTCTGCGAACTACATCACTAAGCCTCTTTTAAAAGCATTTAAATAAAAACAGTCCAGCGACTGTACACAATGTAAACAGATTATCATTTTAAAGAGCTAAGCGCATATGAGCTGTTTTATGTGGTTTACGGATGAGCTTCGGGGCTGGCGTTTCTTCGTCCGTGTTCACAAAACTACATATTTTAAAGGCATTAAAATAAATAAATAATAAAAAAAAAACACTTCAGCGATTGAACAATAATAGTAGATTAGTGTATTTAAAACGTTAAAATGCTTGCTTATTTGTGCTGCATTTTTGTGGAAACGAATAAGCTAGTAAAGACTGTTTCATATGGTCTCATCGTTTGAACCACATTAGTTCAACAAAGTACGGCTGTTGTTAAAGACCTCACCAACTAATAACTTATGCTATTTAACTGATTAGAGTTCTCAAAAAAATGCAACTGTATTGAACATATAATCACTCATTTAATATTTTTTGTTCCCTGTCATTTCGCTGTATTTTCTGTTTGATTTAGCACAGGTTCCCTCTTACGTCATACTCAGAAAGTTCCCTTAGGCATTTGTGCGCATGCGCACTACTCATAAAGGGTGATTTAATAGAGGACGCACAAAAATACAGATCAAAATCATTTATATTTAGGTTAAATATAAGATATGACTTGTAGTGCATGTTAGCTTGCAAATTATGCCCAAGAACATAATTTATTATGCCATATGTCTTACTAACAAGCAACAATGCCTCTAACCACAGGTCACGTACGAAAAATAATGCCCCGTTTAAGGCATTCCACTCCACTGAAGGTGTGGAGCGGAAAATGAAAATAAATACGGCCTTTTAAAATTTAAATGTTCCAGCGATTTCATTCCGTCAACCCCTTAGAACACAGCAAGAGCTAAACTCAGGTGTTTGCAAGTAATTTTATTTAAAACGGAGAGAGCTGCCTTCAGCCAGTGTTTTCTGTTGTACTGACATGAGAGTCAAGGCTCCGAGCTCTCGGTCTGCGAACTACATCACTAAGCCTCTTTTAAAAGCATTTAAATAAAAACAGTCCAGCGACTGTACACAATGTAAACAGATTATCATTTTAAAGAGCTAAGCGCATATGAGCTGTTTTATGTGGTTTACGGATGAGCTTCGGGGCTGGCGTTTCTTCGTCCGTGTTCACAAAACTACATATTTTAAAGGCATTAAAATAAATAAATAAAAAAAAAAAAAAACACTTCAGCGATTGAACAATAATAGTAGATTAGTGTATTTAAAACGTTAAAATGCTTGCTTATTTGTGCTGCATTTTTGTGGAAACGAATAAGCTAGTAAAGACTGTTTCATATGGTCTCATCGTTTGAACCACGTTAGTTCAACAAAGTACGGCTGTTGTTAAAGACCTCACCAACTAATAACTTATGCTATTTAACTGATTAGAGTTCTCAAAAAAAATGCAACTGTATTGAACATATAATCACTCATTTAATATTTTTTGTTCCCTGTCATTTCGCTGTATTTTCTGTTTGATTTAGCACAGGTTCCCTCTTACGTCATACTCCGAAAGCTCCCTTAGGCATTTGTGCGCATGCGCACTACTCATAAAGGGTGATTTAATAGAGGACGCACAAAAATACAGATTAAAATCATTTATATTTAGGTTAAATATAAGATATGACTTGTAGAGCATGTTAGCTTGCAAATTATGCCCAAGAACATAATTTATTATGCCATATGTCTTACTAACAAGCAACAATGCCTCTAACCACAGGTCACGTACGAAAAATAATGCCCCGTTTAAGGCATATCCACTGAAGGTGTGGAGCTGAAAATGAAAATAAATACGGCCTTTTAAAATTTAAATGTTCCAGCGATTTCATTCCGTCAACCCCTTAGAACACAGCAAGAGCTAAACTCAGGTGTTTGCAAGTAATTTTATTTAAAACGGAGAGAGCTGCCTTCAGCCAGTGTTTTCTGTTGTACTGACATGAGAGTCAAGGCTCCGAGCTCTCGGTCTGCGAACTACATCACTAAGCCTCTTTTAAAAGCATTTAAATAAAAACAGTCCAGCGACTGTACACAATGTAAACAGATTATCATTTTAAAGAGCTAAGCGCATATGAGCTGTTTTATGTGGTTTACGGATGAGCTTCGGGGCTGGCGTTTCTTCGTCCGTGTTCACAAAACTACATATTTTAAAGGCATTAAAATAAATAAATAATAAAAAAAAAACACTTCAGCGATTGAACAATAATAGTAGATTAGTGTATTTAAAACGTTAAAATGCTTGCTTATTTGTGCTGCATTTTTGTGGAAACGAATAAGCTAGTAAAGACTGTTTCATATGGTCTCATCGTTTGAACCACGTTAGTTCAACAAAGTACGGCTGTTGTTAAAGACCTCACCAACTAATAACTTATGCTATTTAACTGATTAGAGTTCTCAAAAAAATGCAACTGTATTGAACATATAATCACTCATTTAATATTTTTTGTTCCCTGTCATTTCGCTGTATTTTCTGTTTGATTTAGCACAGGTTCCCTCTTACGTCATACTCCGAAAGTTCCCTTAGGCATTTGTGCGCATGCGCACTACTCATAAAGGGTGATTTAATAGAGGACGCACAAAAATACAGATTAGAATCATTTATATTTAGGTTAAATATAAGATATGACTTGTAGTGCATGTTAGCTTGCAAATTATGCCCAAGAACATAATTTATTATGCCATATGTCTTACTAACAAGCAACAATGCCTCTAACCACAGGTCACGTACGAAAAATAATGCCCCGTTTAAGGCATTCCACTCCACTGAAGGTGTGGAGCTGAAAATGAAAATAAATACGGCCTTTTAAAATTTAAATGTTCCAGCGATTTCATTCCGTCAACCCCTTAGAACACAGCAAGAGCTAAACTCAGGTGTTTGCAAGTAGTTTTATTTAAAACGGAGAGAGCTGCCTTCAGCCAGTGTTTTCTGTTGTACTGACATGAGAGTCAAGGCTCCGAGCTCTCGGTCTGCGAACTACATCACTAAGCCTCTTTTAAAAGCATTTAAATAAAAACAGTCCAGCGACTGTACACAATGTAAACAGATTATCATTTTAAAGAGCTAAGCGCATATGAGCTGTTTTATGTGGTTTACGGATGAGCTTCGGGCCTGGCGTTTCTTCGTCCGTGTTCACAAAACTACATATTTTAAAGGCATTAAAATAAATAAATAATAAAAAAAACACTTCAGCGATTGAACAATAATAGTAGATTAGTGTATTTAAAACGTTAAAATGCTTGCTTATTTGTGCTGCATTTTTGTGGAAACGAATAAGCTAGTAAAGACTGTTTCATATGGTCTCATCGTTTGAACCACGTTAGTTCAACAAAGTACGGCTGTTGTTAAAGACCTCACCAACTAATAACTTATGCTATTTAACTGATTAGAGTTCTCAAAAAAATGCAACTGTATTGAACATATAATCACTCATTTAATATTTTTTGTTCCCTGTCATTTCGCTGTATTTTCTGTTTGATTTAGCACAGGTTCCCTCTTACGTCATACTCAGAAAGTTCCCTTAGGCATTTGTGCGCATGCGCACTACTCATAAAGGGTGATTTAATAGAGGACGCACAAAAATACAGATCAAAATCATTTATATTTAGGTTAAATATAAGATATGACTTGTAGTGCATGTTAGCTTGCAAATTATGCCCAAGAACATAATTTATTATGCCATATGTCTTACTAACAAGCAACAATGCCTCTAACCACAGGTCACGTACGAAAAATAATGCCCCGTTTAAGGCATTCCACTCCACTGAAGGTGTGGAGCGGAAAATGAAAATAAATACGGCCTTTTAAAATTTAAATGTTCCAGCGATTTCATTCCGTCAACCCCTTAGAACACAGCAAGAGCTAAACTCAGGTGTTTGCAAGTAATTTTATTTAAAACGGAGAGAGCTGCCTTCAGCCAGTGTTTTCTGTTGTACTGACATGAGAGTCAAGGCTCCGAGCTCTCGGTCTGCGAACTACATCACTAAGCCTCTTTTAAAAGCATTTAAATAAAAACAGTCCAGCGACTGTACACAATGTAAACAGATTATCATTTTAAAGAGCTAAGCGCATATGAGCTGTTTTATGTGGTTTACGGATGAGCTTCGGGGCTGGCGTTTCTTCGTCCGTGTTCACAAAACTACATATTTTAAAGGCATTAAAATAAATAAATAAATAAAAAAACACTTCAGCGATTGAACAATAATAGTAGATTAGTGTATTTAAAACGTTAAAATGCTTGCTTATTTGTGCTGCATTTTTGTGGAAACGAATAAGCTAGTAAAGACTGTTTCATATGGTCTCATCGTTTGAACCACGTTAGTTCAACAAAGTACGGCTGTTGTTAAAGACCTCACCAACTAATAACTTATGCTATTTAACTGATTAGAGTTCTCAAAAAAAAATGCAACTGTATTGAACATATAATCACTCATTTAATATTTTTTGTTCCCTGTCATTTCGCTGTATTTTCTGTTTGATTTAGCACAGGTTCCCTCTTACGTCATACTCCGAAAGCTCCCTTAGGCATTTGTGCGCATGCGCACTACTCATAAAGGGTGATTTAATAGAGGACGCACAAAAATACAGATTAAAATCATTTATATTTAGGTTAAATATAAGATATGACTTGTAGAGCATGTTAGCTTGCAAATTATGCCCAAGAACATAATTTATTATGCCATATGTCTTACTAACAAGCAACAATGCCTCTAACCACAGGTCACGTACGAAAAATAATGCCCCGTTTAAGGCATATCCACTGAAGGTGTGGAGCTGAAAATGAAAATAAATACGGCCTTTTAAAATTTAAATGTTCCAGCGATTTCATTCCGTCAACCCCTTAGAACACAGCAAGAGCTAAACTCAGGTGTTTGCAGGTAGTTTTATTTAAAACGGAGAGAGCTGCCTTCAGCCAGTGTTTTCTGTTGTACTGACATGAGAGTCAAGGCTCCGAGCTCTCGGTCTGCGAACTACATCACTAAGCCTCTTTTAAAAGCATTTAAATAAAAACAGTCCAGCGACTGTACACAATGTAAACAGATTATCATTTTAAAGAGCTAAGCGCATATGAGCTGTTTTATGTGGTTTACGGATGAGCTTCGGGGCTGGCGTTTCTTCGTCCGTGTTCACAAAACTACATATTTTAAAGGCATTAAAATAAATAAATAAAAAAATAAAAAAACACTTCAGCGATTGAACAATAATAGTAGATTAGTGTATTTAAAACGTTAAAATGCTTGCTTATTTGTGCTGCATTTTTGTGGAAACGAATAAGCTAGTAAAGACTGTTTCATATGGTCTCATCGTTTGAACCACGTTAGTTCAACAAAGTACGGCTGTTGTTAAAGACCTCACCAACTAATAACTTATGCTATTTAACTGATTAGAGTTCTCAAAAAAATGCAACTGTATTGAACATATAATCACTCATTTAATATTTTTTGTTCCCTGTCATTTCGCTGTATTTTCTGTTTGATTTAGCACAGGTTCCCTCTTACGTCATACTCAGAAAGTTCCCTTAGGCATTTGTGCGCATGCGCACTACTCATAAAGGGTGATTTAATAGAGGACGCACAAAAATACAGATTAAAATCATTTATATTTAGGTTAAATATAAGATATGACTTGTAGTGCATGTTAGCTTGCAAATTATGCCCAAGAACATAATTTATTATGCCATATGTCTTACTAACAAGCAACAATGCCTCTAACCACAGGTCACGTACGAAAAATAATGCCCCGTTTTAGGCATATCCACTGAAGGTGTGGAGCGGAAAATGAAAATAAATACGGCCTTTTAAAATGTAAATGTTCCAGCGATTTCATTCCGTCAACCCCTTAGAACACAGCAAGAGCTAAACTCAGGTGTTTGCAAGTAATTTTATTTAAAACGGAGAGAGCTGCCTTCAGCCAGTGTTTTCTGTTGTACTGACATGAGAGTCAAGGCTCCGAGCTCTCGGTCTGCGAACTACATCACTAAGCCTCTTTTAAAAGCATTTAAATAAAAACAGTCCAGCGACTGTACACAATGTAAACAGATTATCATTTTAAAGAGCTAAGCGCATATGAGCTGTTTTATGTGGTTTACGGATGAGCTTCGGGGCTGGCGTTTCTTCGTCCGTGTTCACAAAACTACATATTTTAAAGGCATTAAAATAAATAAATAATAAAAAAAAAACACTTCAGCGATTGAACAATAATAGTAGATTAGTGTATTTAAAACGTTAAAATGCTTGCTTATTTGTGCTGCATTTTTGTGGAAACGAATAAGCTAGTAAAGACTGTTTCATATGGTCTCATCGTTTGAACCACGTTAGTTCAACAAAGTACGGCTGTTGTTAAAGACCTCACCAACTAATAACTTATGCTATTTAACTGATTAGAGTTCTCAAAAAAATGCAACTGTATTGAACATATAATCACTCATTTAATATTTTTTGTTCCCTGTCATTTCGCTGTATTTTCTGTTTGATTTAGCACAGGTTCCCTCTTACGTCATACTCCGAAAGTTCCCTTAGGCATTTGTGCGCATGCGCACTACTCATAAAGGGTGATTTAATAGAGGACGCACAAAAATACAGATTAGAATCATTTATATTTAGGTTAAATATAAGATATGACTTGTAGTGCATGTTAGCTTGCAAATTATGCCCAAGAACATAATTTATTATGCCATATGTCTTACTAACAAGCAACAATGCCTCTAACCACAGGTCACGTACGAAAAATAATGCCCCGTTTAAGGCATTCCACTCCACTGAAGGTGTGGAGCTGAAAATGAAAATAAATACGGCCTTTTAAAATTTAAATGTTCCAGCGATTTCATTCCGTCAACCCCTTAGAACACAGCAAGAGCTAAACTCAGGTGTTTGCAAGTAGTTTTATTTAAAACGGAGAGAGCTGCCTTCAGCCAGTGTTTTCTGTTGTACTGACATGAGAGTCAAGGCTCCGAGCTCTCGGTCTGCGAACTACATCACTAAGCCTCTTTTAAAAGCATTTAAATAAAAACAGTCCAGCGACTGTACACAATGTAAACAGATTATCATTTTAAAGAGCTAAGCGCATATGAGCTGTTTTATGTGGTTTACGGATGAGCTTCGGGCCTGGCGTTTCTTCGTCCGTGTTCACAAAACTACATATTTTAAAGGCATTAAAATAAATAAATAATAAAAAAAACACTTCAGCGATTGAACAATAATAGTAGATTAGTGTATTTAAAACGTTAAAATGCTTGCTTATTTGTGCTGCATTTTTGTGGAAACGAATAAGCTAGTAAAGACTGTTTCATATGGTCTCATCGTTTGAACCACGTTAGTTCAACAAAGTACGGCTGTTGTTAAAGACCTCACCAACTAATAACTTATGCTATTTAACTGATTAGAGTTCTCAAAAAAATGCAACTGTATTGAACATATAATCACTCATTTAATATTTTTTGTTCCCTGTCATTTCGCTGTATTTTCTGTTTGATTTAGCACAGGTTCCCTCTTACGTCATACTCCAAAAGTTCCCTTAGGCATTTGTGCGCATGCGCACTACTCATAAAGGGTGATTTAATAGAGGACGCACAAAAATACAGATTAAAATCATTTATATTTAGGTTAAATATAAGATATGACTTGTAGTGCATGTTAGCTTGCAAATTATGCCCAAGAACATAATTTATTATGCCATATGTCTTACTAACAAGCAACAATGCCTCTAACCACAGGTCACGTACGAAAAATAATGCCCCGTTTTAGGCATATCCACTGAAGGTGTGGAGCGGAAAATGAAAATAAATACGGCCTTTTAAAATGTAAATGTTCCAGCGATTTCATTCCGTCAACCCCTTAGAACACAGCAAGAGCTAAACTCAGGTGTTTGCAAGTAATTTTATTTAAAACGGAGAGAGCTGCCTTCAGCCAGTGTTTTCTGTTGTACTGACATGAGAGTCAAGGCTCCGAGCTCTCGGTCTGCGAACTACATCACTAAGCCTCTTTTAAAAGCATTTAAATAAAAACAGTCCAGCGACTGTACACAATGTAAACAGATTATCATTTTAAAGAGCTAAGCGCATATGAGCTGTTTTATGTGGTTTACGGATGAGCTTCGGGGCTGGCGTTTCTTCGTCCGTGTTCACAAAACTACATATTTTAAAGGCATTAAAATAAATAAATAATAAAAAAAAACACTTCAGCGATTGAACAATAATAGTAGATTAGTGTATTTAAAACGTTAAAATGCTTGCTTATTTGTGCTGCATTTTTGTGGAAACGAATAAGCTAGTAAAGACTGTTTCATATGGTCTCATCGTTTGAACCACGTTAGTTCAACAAAGTACGGCTGTTGTTAAAGACCTCACCAACTAATAACTTATGCTATTTAACTGATTAGAGTTCTCAAAAAAATGCAACCGTATTGAACATATAATCACTCATTTAATATTTTTTGTTCCCTGTCATTTCGCTGTATTTTCTGTTTGATTTAGCACAGGTTCCCTCTTACGTCATACTCCGAAAGTTCCCTTAGGCATTTGTGCGCATGCGCACTACTCATAAAGGGTGATTTAATAGAGGACGCACAAAAATACAGATTAGAATCATTTATATTTAGGTTAAATATAAGATATGACTTGTAGTGCATGTTAGCTTGCAAATTATGCCCAAGAACATAATTTATTATGCCATATGTCTTACTAACAAGCAACAATGCCTCTAACCACAGGTCACGTACGAAAAATAATGCCCCGTTTAAGGCATTCCACTCCACTGAAGGTGTGGAGCTGAAAATGAAAATAAATACGGCCTTTTAAAATTTAAATGTTCCAGCGATTTCATTCCGTCAACCCCTTAGAACACAGCAAGAGCTAAACTCAGGTGTTTGCAAGTAGTTTTATTTAAAACGGAGAGAGCTGCCTTCAGCCAGTGTTTTCTGTTGTACTGACATGAGAGTCAAGGCTCCGAGCTCTCGGTCTGCGAACTACATCACTAAGCCTCTTTTAAAAGCATTTAAATAAAAACAGTCCAGCGACTGTACACAATGTAAACAGATTATCATTTTAAAGAGCTAAGCGCATATGAGCTGTTTTATGTGGTTTACGGATGAGCTCGGGGCTGGCGTTTCTTCGTCCGTGTTCACAAAACTACATATTTTAAAAGCATTAAAAAAAAAAAAAAAAAAACACTTCAGCGATTGAACAATAATAGTAGATTAGTGTATTTAAAACGTTAAAATGCTTGCTTATTTGTGCTGCATTTTTGTGGAAACGAATAAGCTAGTAAAGACTGTTTCATATGGTCTCATCGTTTGAACCACGTTAGTTCAACAAAGTACGGCTGTTGTTAAAGACCTCACCAACTAATAACTTATGCTATTTAACTGATTAGAGTTCTCAAAAAAATGCAAATGTATTGAACATATAATCACTCATTTAATATTTTTTGTTCCCTGTCATTTCGCTGTATTTTCTGTTTGATTTAGCACAGGTTCCCTCTTACGTCATACTCCAAAAGTTCCCTTAGGCATTTGTGCGCATGCGCACTACTCATAAAGGGTGATTTAATAGAGGATGCACAAAAATACAGATTAAAATCATTTATATTTAGGTTAAATATAAGATATGACTTGTAGTGCATGTTAGCTTGCAAATTATGCCCAAGAACATAATTTATTATGCCATATGTCTTACTAACAAGCAACAATGCCTCTAACCACAGGTCACGTACGAAAAATAATGCCCCGTTTAAGGCATTCCACTCCACTGAAGGTGTGGAGCGGAAAATGAAAATAAATACGGCCTTTTAAAATTTAAATGTTCCAGCGATTTCATTCCGTCAACCCCTTAGAACACAGCAAGAGCTAAACTCAGGTGTTTGCAAGTAATTTTATTTAAAACGGAGAGAGCTGCCTTCAGCCAGTGTTTTCTGTTGTACTGACATGAGAGTCAAGGCTCCGAGCTCTCGGTCTGCGAACTACATCACTAAGCCTCTTTTAAAAGCATTTAAATAAAAACAGTCCAGCGACTGTACACAATGTAAACAGATTATCATTTTAAAGAGCTAAGCGCATATGAGCTGTTTTATGTGGTTTACGGATGAGCTTCGGGGCTGGCGTTTCTTCGTCCGTGTTCACAAAACTACATATTTTAAAGGCATTAAAATAAATAAATAATAAAAAAAAAACACTTCAGCGATTGAACAATAATAGTAGATTAGTGTATTTAAAACGTTAAAATGCTTGCTTATTTGTGCTGCATTTTTGTGGAAACGAATAAGCTAGTAAAGACTGTTTCATATGGTCTCATCGTTTGAACCACGTTAGTTCAACAAAGTACGGCTGTTGTTAAAGACCTCACCAACTAATAACTTATGCTATTTAACTGATTAGAGTTCTCAAAAAAATGCAACTGTATTGAACATATAATCACTCATTTAATATTTTTTGTTCCCTGTCATTTCGCTGTATTTTCTGTTTGATTTAGCACAGGTTCCCTCTTACGTCATACTCAGAAAGTTCCCTTAGGCATTTGTGCGCATGCGCACTACTCATAAAGGGTGATTTAATAGAGGACGCACAAAAATACAGATTAAAATCATTTATATTTAGGTTAAATATAAGATATGACTTGTAGTGCATGTTAGCTTGCAAATTATGCCCAAGAACATAATTTATTATGCCATATGTCTTACTAACAAGCAACAATGCCTCTAACCACAGGTCACGTACGAAAAATAATGCCCCGTTTAAGGCATTCCACTCCACTGAAGGTGTGGAGCGGAAAATGAAAATAAATACGGCCTTTTAAAATTTAAATGTTCCAGCGATTTCATTCCGTCAACCCCTTAGAACACAGCAAGAGCTAAACTCAGGTGTTTGCAAGTAATTTTATTTAAAACGGAGAGAGCTGCCTTCAGCCAGTGTTTTCTGTTGTACTGACATGAGAGTCAAGGCTCCGAGCTCTCGGTCTGCGAACTACATCACTAAGCCTCTTTTAAAAGCATTTAAATAAAAACAGTCCAGCGACTGTACACAATGTAAACAGATTATCATTTTAAAGAGCTAAGCGCATATGAGCTGTTTTATGTGGTTTACGGATGAGCTTCGGGGCTGGCGTTTCTTCGTCCGTGTTCACAAAACTACATATTTTAAAGGCATTAAAATAAATAAATAAAAAAAAAAAAAAACACTTCAGCGATTGAACAATAATAGTAGATTAGTGTATTTAAAACGTTAAAATGCTTGCTTATTTGTGCTGCATTTTTGTGGAAACGAATAAGCTAGTAAAGACTGTTTCATATGGTCTCATCGTTTGAACCACGTTAGTTCAACAAAGTACGGCTGTTGTTAAAGACCTCACCAACTAATAACTTATGCTATTTAACTGATTAGAGTTCTCAAAAAAAATGCAACTGTATTGAACATATAATCACTCATTTAATATTTTTTGTTCCCTGTCATTTCGCTGTATTTTCTGTTTGATTTAGCACAGGTTCCCTCTTACGTCATACTCCGAAAGCTCCCTTAGGCATTTGTGCGCATGCGCACTACTCATAAAGGGTGATTTAATAGAGGACGCACAAAAATACAGATTAAAATCATTTATATTTAGGTTAAATATAAGATATGACTTGTAGAGCATGTTAGCTTGCAAATTATGCCCAAGAACATAATTTATTATGCCATATGTCTTACTAACAAGCAACAATGCCTCTAACCACAGGTCACGTACGAAAAATAATGCCCCGTTTAAGGCATATCCACTGAAGGTGTGGAGCTGAAAATGAAAATAAATACGGCCTTTTAAAATTTAAATGTTCCAGCGATTTCATTCCGTCAACCCCTTA
This sequence comes from Garra rufa, assembly GCF_049309525.1. Taxonomy (NCBI): domain Eukaryota; kingdom Metazoa; phylum Chordata; class Actinopteri; order Cypriniformes; family Cyprinidae; genus Garra; species Garra rufa. The sequence continues at coordinate 1,977,529 of NW_027394276.1, read as the reverse complement.
GAACACAGCAAGAGCTAAACTCAGGTGTTTGCAAGTAGTTTTATTTAAAACGGAGAGAGCTGCCTTCAGCCAGTGTTTTCTGTTGTACTGACATGAGAGTCAAGGCTCCGAGCTCTCGGTCTGCGAACTACATCACTAAGCCTCTTTTAAAAGCATTTAAATAAAAACAGTCCAGGGACTGTACACAATGTAAACAGATTATCATTTTAAAGAGCTAAGCGCATATGAGCTGTTTTATGTGGTTTACGGATGAGCTTCGGGGCTGGCGTTTCTTCGTCCGTGTTCACAAAACTATATATTTTAAAGGCATTAAAAAAAAAAACACTTCAGCGATTGAACAATAATAGTAGATTAGTGTATTTAAAACGTTAAAATGCTTGCTTATTTGTGCTGCATTTTTGTGGAAACGAATAAGCTAGTAAAGACTGTTTCATATGGTCTCATCGTTTGAACCACGTTAGTTCAACAAAGTACGGCTGTTGTTAAAGACCTCACCAACTAATAACTTATGCTATTTAACTGATTAGAGTTCTCAAAAAAAATGCAACTGTATTGAACATATAATCACTCATTTAATATTTTTTGTTCCCTGTCATTTCGCTGTATTTTCTGTTTGATTTAGCACAGGTTCCCTCTTACGTCATACTCCGAAAGCTCCCTTAGGCATTTGTGCGCATGCGCACTACTCATAAAGGGTGATTTAATAGAGGACGCACAAAAATACAGATTAAAATCATTTATATTTAGGTTAAATATAAGATATGACTTGTAGAGCATGTTAGCTTGCAAATTATGCCCAATAACATAATTTATTATGCCATATGTCTTACTAACAAGCAACAATGCCTCTAACCACAGGTCACGTACGAAAAATAATGCCCCGTTTAAGGCATATCCACTGAAGGTGTGGAGCTGAAAATGAAAATAAATACGGCCTTTTAAAATTTATATGTTCCAGCGATTTCATTCCGTCAACCCCTTAGAACACAGCAAGAGCTAAACTCAGGTGTTTGCAAGTAGTTTTATTTAAAACGGAGAGAGCTGCCTTCAGCCAGTGTTTTCTGTTGTACTGACATGAGAGTCAAGGCTCCGAGCTCTCGGTCTGCGAACTACATCACTAAGCCTCTTTTAAAAGCATTTAAATAAAAACAGTCCAGCGACTGTACACAATGTAAACAGATTATCATTTTAAAGAGCTAAGCGCATATGAGCTGTTTTATGTGGTTTACGGATGAGCTTCGTGGCTGGCGTTTCTTCGTCCGTGTTCACAAAACTGTATATTTTAAAGGCATTAAAAAAAAAAAAAAAAAAAAAAAAAAAAAAATTCAGCGATTGAACAATAATAGTAGGTTAGTGTATTTAAAACGTTAAAATGCTTGCTTATTTGTGCTGCATTTTTGTGGAAACGAATAAGCTAGTAAAGACTGTTTCATATGGTCTCATCGTTTGAACCACGTTAGTTCAACAAAGTACGGCTGTTGTTAAAGACCTCACCAACTAATAACTTATGCTATTTAACTGATTAGAGTTCTCAAAAAAATGCAACTGTATTGAACATATAATCACTCATTTAATATTTTTTGTTCCCTGTCATTTCGCTGTATTTTCTGTTTGATTTAGCACAGGTTCCCTCTTACGTCATACTCCGAAAGTTCCCTTAGGCATTTGTGCGCATGCGCACTACTCATAAAGGGTGATTTAATAGAGGACGCACAAAAATACAGATTAAAATCATTTATATTTAGGTTAAATATAAGATATGACTTGTAGTGCATGTTAGCTTGCAAATTATGCCCAAGAACATAATTTATTATGCCATATGTCTTACTAACAAGCAACAATGCCTCTAACCACAGGTCACGTACGAAAAATAATGCCCCGTTTAAGGCATTCCACTCCACTGAAGGTGTGGAGCTGAAAATGAAAATAAATACGGCCTTTTAAAATTTAAATGTTCCAGCGATTTCATTCCGTCAACCCCTTAGAACACAGCAAGAGCTAAACTCAGGTGTTTGCAAGTAGTTTTATTTAAAACGGAGAGAGCTGCCTTCAGCCAGTGTTTTCTGTTGTACTGACATGAGAGTCAAGGCTCCGAGCTCTCGGTCTGCGAACTACATCACTAAGCCACTTTTAAAAGCATTTAAATAAAAACAGTCCAGGGACTGTACACAATGTAAACAGATTATCATTTTAAAGAGCTAAGCGCATATGAGCTGTTTTATGAGGTTTACGGATGAGCTTCGGGGCTGGCGTTTCTTCGTCCGTGTTCACAAAACTATATATTTTAAAGGCATTAAAAAAAAAAACACTTCAGCGATTGAACAATAATAGTAGATTAGTGTATTTAAAACGTTAAAATGCTTGCTTATTTGTGCTGCATTTTTGTGGAAACGAATAAGCTAGTAAAGACTGTTTCATATGGTCTCATCGTTTGAACCACGTTAGTTCAACAAAGTACGGCTGTTGTTAAAGACCTCACCAACTAATAACTTATGCTATTTAACTGATTAGAGTTCTCAAAAAAATGCAACTGTATTGAACATATAATCACTCATTTAATATTTTTTGTTCCCTGTCATTTCGCTGTATTTTCTGTTTGATTTAGCACAGGTTCCCTCTTACGTCATACTCCGAAAGTTCCCTTAGGCATTTGTGCGCATGCGCACTACTCATAAAGGGTGATTTAATAGAGGACGCACAAAAATACAGATTAAAATCATTTATATTTAGGTTAAATATAAGATATGACTTGTAGTGCATGTTAGCTTGCAAATTATGCCCAAGAACATAATTTATTATGCCATATGTCTTACTAACAAGCAACAATGCCTCTAACCACAGGTCACGTACGAAAAATAATGCCCCGTTTAAGGCATTCCACTCCACTGAAGGTGTGGAGCTGAAAATGAAAATAAATACGGCCTTTTAAAATTTAAATGTTCCAGCGATTTCATTCCGTCAACCCCTTAGAACACAGCAAGAGCTAAACTCAGGTGTTTGCAAGTAGTTTTATTTAAAACGGAGAGAGCTGCCTTCAGCCAGTGTTTTCTGTTGTACTGACATGAGAGTCAAGGCTCCGAGCTCTCGGTCTGCGAACTACATCACTAAGCCTCTTTTAAAAGCATTTAAATAAAAACAGTCCAGCGACTGTACACAATGTAAACAGATTATCATTTTAAAGAGCTAAGCGCATATGAGCTGTTTTATGTGGTTTACGGATGAGCTCGGGGCTGGCGTTTCTTCGTCCGTGTTCACAAAACTACATATTTTAAAAGCATTAAAAAAAAAAAAAAAAAAACACTTCAGCGATTGAACAATAATAGTAGATTAGTGTATTTAAAACGTTAAAATGCTTGCTTATTTGTGCTGCATTTTTGTGGAAACGAATAAGCTAGTAAAGACTGTTTCATATGGTCTCATCGTTTGAACCACGTTAGTTCAACAAAGTACGGCTGTTGTTAAAGACCTCACCAACTAATAACTTATGCTATTTAACTGATTAGAGTTCTCAAAAAAATGCAAATGTATTGAACATATAATCACTCATTTAATATTTTTTGTTCCCTGTCATTTCGCTGTATTTTCTGTTTGATTTAGCACAGGTTCCCTCTTACGTCATACTCCAAAAGTTCCCTTAGGCATTTGTGCGCATGCGCACTACTCATAAAGGGTGATTTAATAGAGGATGCACAAAAATACAGATTAAAATCATTTATATTTAGGTTAAATATAAGATATGACTTGTAGTGCATGTTAGCTTGCAAATTATGCCCAAGAACATAATTTATTATGCCATATGTCTTACTAACAAGCAACAATGCCTCTAACCACAGGTCACGTACGAAAAATAATGCCCCGTTTAAGGCATTCCACTCCACTGAAGGTGTGGAGCGGAAAATGAAAATAAATACGGCCTTTTAAAATTTAAATGTTCCAGCGATTTCATTCCGTCAACCCCTTAGAACACAGCAAGAGCTAAACTCAGGTGTTTGCAAGTAATTTTATTTAAAACGGAGAGAGCTGCCTTCAGCCAGTGTTTTCTGTTGTACTGACATGAGAGTCAAGGCTCCGAGCTCTCGGTCTGCGAACTACATCACTAAGCCTCTTTTAAAAGAATTTAAATAAAAACAGTCCAGCGACTGTACACAATGTAAACAGATTATCATTTTAAAGAGCTAAGCGCATATGAGCTGTTTTATGTGGTTTACGGATGAGCTTCGGGGCTGGCGTTTCTTCGTCCGTGTTCACAAAACTACATATTTTAAAGGCATTAAAATAAATAAATAAAAAAAAAAAAAAACACTTCAGCGATTGAACAATAATAGTAGATTAGTGTATTTAAAACGTTAAAATGCTTGCTTATTTGTGCTGCATTTTTGTGGAAACGAATAAGCTAGTAAAGACTGTTTCATATGGTCTCATCGTTTGAACCACGTTAGTTCAACAAAGTACGGCTGTTGTTAAAGACCTCACCAACTAATAACTTATGCTATTTAACTGATTAGAGTTCTCAAAAAAATGCAACTGTATTGAACATATAATCACTCATTTAATATTTTTTGTTCCCTGTCATTTCGCTGTATTTTCTGTTTGATTTAGCACAGGTTCCCTCTTACGTCATACTCCGAAAGCTCCCTTAGGCATTTGTGCGCATGCGCACTACTCATAAAGGGTGATTTAATAGAGGACGCACAAAAATACAGATTAAAATCATTTATATTTAGGTTAAATATAAGATATGACTTGTAGAGCATGTTAGCTTGCAAATTATGCCCAAGAACATAATTTATTATGCCATATGTCTTACTAACAAGCAACAATGCCTCTAACCACAGGTCACGTACGAAAAATAATGCCCCGTTTAAGGCATTCCACTCCACTGAAGGTGTGGAGCTGAAAATGAAAATAAATACGGCCTTTTAAAATTTAAATGTTCCAGCGATTTCATTCCGTCAACCCCTTAGAACACAGCAAGAGCTAAACTCAGGTGTTTGCAAGTAGTTTTATTTAAAACGGAGAGAGCTGCCTTCAGCCAGTGTTTTCTGTTGTACTGACATGAGAGTCAAGGCTCCGAGCTCTCGGTCTGCGAACTACATCACTAAGCCTCTTTTAAAAGCATTTAAATAAAAACAGTCCAGCGACTGTACACAATGTAAACAGATTATCATTTTAAAGAGCTAAGCGCATATGAGCTGTTTTATGTGGTTTACGGATGAGCTTCGTGGCTGGCGTTTCTTCGTCCGTGTTCACAAAACTATATATTTTAAAGGCATTAAAAAAAAAAAAAAAAAAAAAAAAAAAAATTCAGCGATTGAACAATAATAGTAGATTAGTGTATTTAAAACGTTAAAATGCTTGCTTATTTGTGCTGCATTTTTGTGGAAACGAATAAGCTAGTAAAGACTGTTTCATATGGTCTCATCGTTTGAACCACGTTAGTTCAACAAAGTACGGCTGTTGTTAAAGACCTCACCAACTAATAACTTATGCTATTTAACTGATTAGAGTTCTCAAAAAAATGCAACTGTATTGAACATATAATCACTCATTTAATATTTTTTGTTCCCTGTCATTTCGCTGTATTTTCTGTTTGATTTAGCACAGGTTCCCTCTTACGTCATACTCCGAAAGTTCCCTTAGGCATTTGTGCGCATGCGCACTACTCATAAAGGGTGATTTAATAGAGGATGCACAAAAATACAGATTAAAATCATTTATATTTAGGTTAAATATAAGATATGACTTGTAGTGCATGTTAGCTTGCAAATTATGCCCAAGAACATAATTTATTATGCCATATGTCTTACTAACAAGCAACAATGCCTCTAACCACAGGTCACGTACGAAAAATAATGCCCCGTTTAAGGCATTCCACTCCACTGAAGGTGTGGAGCTGAAAATGAAAATAAATACGGCCTTTTAAAATTTAAATGTTCCAGCGATTTCATTCCGTCAACCCCTTAGAACACAGCAAGAGCTAAACTCAGGTGTTTGCAAGTAGTTTTATTTAAAACGGAGAGAGCTGCCTTCAGCCAGTGTTTTCTGTTGTACTGACATGAGAGTCAAGGCTCCGAGCTCTCGGTCTGCGAACTACATCACTAAGCCTCTTTTAAAAGCATTTAAATAAAAACAGTCCAGGGACTGTACACAATGTAAACAGATTATCATTTTAAAGAGCTAAGCGCATATGAGCTGTTTTATGTGGTTTACGGATGAGCTTCGGGGCTGGCGTTTCTTCGTCCGTGTTCACAAAACTATATATTTTAAAGGCATTAAAAAAAAAAACACTTCAGCGATTGAACAATAATAGTAGATTAGTGTATTTAAAACGTTAAAATGCTTGCTTATTTGTGCTGCATTTTTGTGGAAACGAATAAGCTAGTAAAGACTGTTTCATATGGTCTCATCGTTTGAACCACGTTAGTTCAACAAAGTACGGCTGTTGTTAAAGACCTCACCAACTAATAACTTATGCTATTTAACTGATTAGAGTTCTCAAAAAAATGCAACTGTATTGAACATATAATCACTCATTTAATATTTTTTGTTCCCTGTCATTTCGCTGTATTTTCTGTTTGATTTAGCACAGGTTCCCTCTTACGTCATACTCCGAAAGTTCCCTTAGGCATTTGTGCGCATGCGCACTACTCATAAAGGGTGATTTAATAGAGGACGCACAAAAATACAGATTAGAATCATTTATATTTAGGTTAAATATAAGATATGACTTGTAGTGCATGTTAGCTTGCAAATTATGCCCAAGAACATAATTTATTATGCCATATGTCTTACTAACAAGCAACAATGCCTCTAACCACAGGTCACGTACGAAAAATAATGCCCCGTTTAAGGCATTCCACTCCACTGAAGGTGTGGAGCTGAAAATGAAAATAAATACGGCCTTTTAAAATTTAAATGTTCCAGCGATTTCATTCCGTCAACCCCTTAGAACACAGCAAGAGCTAAACTCAGGTGTTTGCAAGTAGTTTTATTTAAAACGGAGAGAGCTGCCTTCAGCCAGTGTTTTCTGTTGTACTGACATGAGAGTCAAGGCTCCGAGCTCTCGGTCTGCGAACTACATCACTAAGCCTCTTTTAAAAGCATTTAAATAAAAACAGTCCAGCGACTGTACACAATGTAAACAGATTATCATTTTAAAGAGCTAAGCGCATATGAGCTGTTTTATGTGGTTTACGGATGAGCTTCGGGCCTGGCGTTTCTTCGTCCGTGTTCACAAAACTACATATTTTAAAGGCATTAAAATAAATAAATAATAAAAAAAACACTTCAGCGATTGAACAATAATAGTAGATTAGTGTATTTAAAACGTTAAAATGCTTGCTTATTTGTGCTGCATTTTTGTGGAAACGAATAAGCTAGTAAAGACTGTTTCATATGGTCTCATCGTTTGAACCACGTTAGTTCAACAAAGTACGGCTGTTGTTAAAGACCTCACCAACTAATAACTTATGCTATTTAACTGATTAGAGTTCTCAAAAAAATGCAACTGTATTGAACATATAATCACTCATTTAATATTTTTTGTTCCCTGTCATTTCGCTGTATTTTCTGTTTGATTTAGCACAGGTTCCCTCTTACGTCATACTCCAAAAGTTCCCTTAGGCATTTGTGCGCATGCGCACTACTCATAAAGGGTGATTTAATAGAGGACGCACAAAAATACAGATTAAAATCATTTATATTTAGGTTAAATATAAGATATGACTTGTAGAGCATGTTAGCTTGCAAATTATGCCCAAGAACATAATTTATTATGCCATATGTCTTACTAACAAGCAACAATGCCTCTAACCACAGGTCACGTACGAAAAATAATGCCCCGTTTAAGGCATATCCACTGAAGGTGTGGAGCTGAAAATGAAAATAAATACGGCCTTTTAAAATTTAAATGTTCCAGCGATTTCATTCCGTCAACCCCTTAGAACACAGCAAGAGCTAAACTCAGGTGTTTGCAAGTAGTTTTATTTAAAACGGAGAGAGCTGCCTTCAGCCAGTGTTTTCTGTTGTACTGACATGAGAGTCAAGGCTCCGAGCTCTCGGTCTGCGAACTACATCACTAAGCCTCTTTTAAAAGCATTTAAATAAAAACAGTCCAGCGACTGTACACAATGTAAACAGATTATCATTTTAAAGAGCTAAGCGCATATGAGCTGTTTTATGTGGTTTACGGATGAGCTTCGTGGCTGGCGTTTCTTCGTCCGTGTTCACAAAACTATATATTTTAAAGGCATTAAAAAAAAAAAAAAAAAAAAAAAAAAAAAACAATTCAGCGATTGAACAATAATAGTAGATTAGTGTATTTAAAACGTTAAAATGCTTGCTTATTTGTGCTGCATTTTTGTGGAAACGAATAAGCTAGTAAAGACTGTTTCATATGGTCTCATCGTTTGAACCACGTTAGTTCAACAAAGTACGGCTGTTGTTAAAGACCTCACCAACTAATAACTTATGCTATTTAACTGATTAGAGTTCTCAAAAAAATGCAACCGTATTGAACATATAATCACTCATTTAATATTTTTTGTTCCCTGTCATTTCGCTGTATTTTCTGTTTGATTTAGCACAGGTTCCCTCTTACGTCATACTCCGAAAGTTCCCTTAGGCATTTGTGCGCATGCGCACTACTCATAAAGGGTGATTTAATAGAGGACGCACAAAAATACAGATTAGAATCATTTATATTTAGGTTAAATATAAGATATGACTTGTAGTGCATGTTAGCTTGCAAATTATGCCCAAGAACATAATTTATTATGCCATATGTCTTACTAACAAGCAACAATGCCTCTAACCACAGGTCACGTACGAAAAATAATGCCCCGTTTAAGGCATTCCACTCCACTGAAGGTGTGGAGCTGAAAATGAAAATAAATACGGCCTTTTAAAATTTAAATGTTCCAGCGATTTCATTCCGTCAACCCCTTAGAACACAGCAAGAGCTAAACTCAGGTGTTTGCAAGTAGTTTTATTTAAAACGGAGAGAGCTGCCTTCAGCCAGTGTTTTCTGTTGTACTGACATGAGAGTCAAGGCTCCGAGCTCTCGGTCTGCGAACTACATCACTAAGCCTCTTTTAAAAGCATTTAAATAAAAACAGTCCAGCGACTGTACACAATGTAAACAGATTATCATTTTAAAGAGCTAAGCGCATATGAGCTGTTTTATGTGGTTTACGGATGAGCTCGGGGCTGGCGTTTCTTCGTCCGTGTTCACAAAACTACATATTTTAAAAGCATTAAAAAAAAAAAAAAAAAACACTTCAGCGATTGAACAATAATAGTAGATTAGTGTATTTAAAACGTTAAAATGCTTGCTTATTTGTGCTGCATTTTTGTGGAAACGAATAAGCTAGTAAAGACTGTTTCATATGGTCTCATCGTTTGAACCACGTTAGTTCAACAAAGTACGGCTGTTGTTAAAGACCTCACCAACTAATAACTTATGCTATTTAACTGATTAGAGTTCTCAAAAAAATGCAAATGTATTGAACATATAATCACTCATTTAATATTTTTTGTTCCCTGTCATTTCGCTGTATTTTCTGTTTGATTTAGCACAGGTTCCCTCTTACGTCATACTCCAAAAGTTCCCTTAGGCATTTGTGCGCATGCGCACTACTCATAAAGGGTGATTTAATAGAGGATGCACAAAAATACAGATTAAAATCATTTATATTTAGGTTAAATATAAGATATGACTTGTAGTGCATGTTAGCTTGCAAATTATGCCCAAGAACATAATTTATTATGCCATATGTCTTACTAACAAGCAACAATGCCTCTAACCACAGGTCACGTACGAAAAATAATGCCCCGTTTAAGGCATTCCACTCCACTGAAGGTGTGGAGCGGAAAATGAAAATAAATACGGCCTTTTAAAATTTAAATGTTCCAGCGATTTCATTCCGTCAACCCCTTAGAACACAGCAAGAGCTAAACTCAGGTGTTTGCAAGTAATTTTATTTAAAACGGAGAGAGCTGCCTTCAGCCAGTGTTTTCTGTTGTACTGACATGAGAGTCAAGGCTCCGAGCTCTCGGTCTGCGAACTACATCACTAAGCCTCTTTTAAAAGCATTTAAATAAAAACAGTCCAGCGACTGTACACAATGTAAACAGATTATCATTTTAAAGAGCTAAGCGCATATGAGCTGTTTTATGTGGTTTACGGATGAGCTTCGGGGCTGGCGTTTCTTCGTCCGTGTTCACAAAACTACATATTTTAAAGGCATTAAAATAAATAAATAATAAAAAAAAAACACTTCAGCGATTGAACAATAATAGTAGATTAGTGTATTTAAAACGTTAAAATGCTTGCTTATTTGTGCTGCATTTTTGTGGAAACGAATAAGCTAGTAAAGACTGTTTCATATGGTCTCATCGTTTGAACCACGTTAGTTCAACAAAGTACGGCTGTTGTTAAAGACCTCACCAACTAATAACTTATGCTATTTAACTGATTAGAGTTCTCAAAAAAATGCAACTGTATTGAACATATAATCACTCATTTAATATTTTTTGTTCCCTGTCATTTCGCTGTATTTTCTGTTTGATTTAGCACAGGTTCCCTCTTACGTCATACTCAGAAAGTTCCCTTAGGCATTTGTGCGCATGCGCACTACTCATAAAGGGTGATTTAATAGAGGACGCACAAAAATACAGATTAAAATCATTTATATTTAGGTTAAATATAAGATATGACTTGTAGTGCATGTTAGCTTGCAAATTATGCCCAAGAACATAATTTATTATGCCATATGTCTTACTAACAAGCAACAATGCCTCTAACCACAGGTCACGTACGAAAAATAATGCCCCGTTTAAGGCATTCCACTCCACTGAAGGTGTGGAGCGGAAAATGAAAATAAATACGGCCTTTTAAAATTTAAATGTTCCAGCGATTTCATTCCGTCAACCCCTTAGAACACAGCAAGAGCTAAACTCAGGTGTTTGCAAGTAATTTTATTTAAAACGGAGAGAGCTGCCTTCAGCCAGTGTTTTCTGTTGTACTGACATGAGAGTCAAGGCTCCGAGCTCTCGGTCTGCGAACTACATCACTAAGCCTCTTTTAAAAGCATTTAAATAAAAACAGTCCAGCGACTGTACACAATGTAAACAGATTATCATTTTAAAGAGCTAAGCGCATATGAGCTGTTTTATGTGGTTTACGGATGAGCTTCGGGGCTGGCGTTTCTTCGTCCGTGTTCACAAAACTACATATTTTAAAGGCATTAAAATAAATAAATAAAAAAAAAAAAAAACACTTCAGCGATTGAACAATAATAGTAGATTAGTGTATTTAAAACGTTAAAATGCTTGCTTATTTGTGCTGCATTTTTGTGGAAACGAATAAGCTAGTAAAGACTGTTTCATATGGTCTCATCGTTTGAACCACGTTAGTTCAACAAAGTACGGCTGTTGTTAAAGACCTCACCAACTAATAACTTATGCTATTTAACTGATTAGAGTTCTCAAAAAAAATGCAACTGTATTGAACATATAATCACTCATTTAATATTTTTTGTTCCCTGTCATTTCGCTGTATTTTCTGTTTGATTTAGCACAGGTTCCCTCTTACGTCATACTCCGAAAGCTCCCTTAGGCATTTGTGCGCATGCGCACTACTCATAAAGGGTGATTTAATAGAGGACGCACAAAAATACAGATTAAAATCATTTATATTTAGGTTAAATATAAGATATGACTTGTAGAGCATGTTAGCTTGCAAATTATGCCCAAGAACATAATTTATTATGCCATATGTCTTACTAACAAGCAACAATGCCTCTAACCACAGGTCACGTACGAAAAATAATGCCCCGTTTAAGGCATATCCACTGAAGGTGTGGAGCTGAAAATGAAAATAAATACGGCCTTTTAAAATTTAAATGTTCCAGCGATTTCATTCCGTCAACCCCTTAGAACACAGCAAGAGCTAAACTCAGGTGTTTGCAAGTAGTTTTATTTAAAACGGAGAGAGCTGCCTTCAGCCAGTGTTTTCTGTTGTACTGACATGAGAGTCAAGGCTCCGAGCTCTCGGTCTGCGAACTACATCACTAAGCCTCTTTTAAAAGCATTTAAATAAAAACAGTCCAGGGACTGTACACAATGTAAACAGATTATCATTTTAAAGAGCTAAGCGCATATGAGCTGTTTTATGTGGTTTACGGATGAGCTTCGGGGCTGGCGTTTCTTCGTCCGTGTTCACAAAACTATATATTTTAAAGGCATTAAAAAAAAAAACACTTCAGCGATTGAACAATAATAGTAGATTAGTGTATTTAAAACGTTAAAATGCTTGCTTATTTGTGCTGCATTTTTGTGGAAACGAATAAGCTAGTAAAGACTGTTTCATATGGTCTCATCGTTTGAACCACGTTAGTTCAACAAAGTACGGCTGTTGTTAAAGACCTCACCAACTAATAACTTATGCTATTTAACTGATTAGAGTTCTCAAAAAAATGCAACTGTATTGAACATATAATCACTCATTTAATATTTTTTGTTCCCTGTCATTTCGCTGTATTTTCTGTTTGATTTAGCACAGGTTCCCTCTTACGTCATACTCCGAAAGTTCCCTTAGGCATTTGTGCGCATGCGCACTACTCATAAAGGGTGATTTAATAGAGGACGCACAAAAATACAGATTAGAATCATTTATATTTAGGTTAAATATAAGATATGACTTGTAGTGCATGTTAGCTTGCAAATTATGCCCAAGAACATAATTTATTATGCCATATGTCTTACTAACAAGCAACAATGCCTCTAACCACAGGTCACGTACGAAAAATAATGCCCCGTTTAAGGCATTCCACTCCACTGAAGGTGTGGAGCTGAAAATGAAAATAAATACGGCCTTTTAAAATTTAAATGTTCCAGCGATTTCATTCCGTCAACCCCTTAGAACACAGCAAGAGCTAAACTCAGGTGTTTGCAAGTAGTTTTATTTAAAACGGAGAGAGCTGCCTTCAGCCAGTGTTTTCTGTTGTACTGACATGAGAGTCAAGGCTCCGAGCTCTCGGTCTGCGAACTACATCACTAAGCCTCTTTTAAAAGCATTTAAATAAAAACAGTCCAGCGACTGTACACAATGTAAACAGATTATCATTTTAAAGAGCTAAGCGCATATGAGCTGTTTTATGTGGTTTACGGATGAGCTTCGTGGCTGGCGTTTCTTCGTCCGTGTTCACAAAACTATATATTTTAAAGGCATTAAAAAAAAAAAAAAAAAAAAAAAAAAAACAATTCAGCGATTGAACAATAATAGTAGATTAGTGTATTTAAAACGTTAAAATGCTTGCTTATTTGTGCTGCATTTTTGTGGAAACGAATAAGCTAGTAAAGACTGTTTCATATGGTCTCATCGTTTGAACCACGTTAGTTCAACAAAGTACGGCTGTTGTTAAAGACCTCACCAACTAATAACTTATGCTATTTAACTGATTAGAGTTCTCAAAAAAATGCAACCGTATTGAACATATAATCACTCATTTAATATTTTTTGTTCCCTGTCATTTCGCTGTATTTTCTGTTTGATTTAGCACAGGTTCCCTCTTACGTCATACTCCGAAAGTTCCCTTAGGCATTTGTGCGCATGCGCACTACTCATAAAGGGTGATTTAATAGAGGACGCACAAAAATACAGATTAGAATCATTTATATTTAGGTTAAATATAAGATATGACTTGTAGTGCATGTTAGCTTGCAAATTATGCCCAAGAACATAATTTATTATGCCATATGTCTTACTAACAAGCAACAATGCCTCTAACCACAGGTCACGTACGAAAAATAATGCCCCGTTTAAGGCATTCCACTCCACTGAAGGTGTGGAGCTGAAAATGAAAATAAATACGGCCTTTTAAAATTTAAATGTTCCAGCGATTTCATTCCGTCAACCCCTTAGAACACAGCAAGAGCTAAACTCAGGTGTTTGCAAGTAGTTTTATTTAAAACGGAGAGAGCTGCCTTCAGCCAGTGTTTTCTGTTGTACTGACATGAGAGTCAAGGCTCCGAGCTCTCGGTCTGCGAACTACATCACTAAGCCTCTTTTAAAAGCATTTAAATAAAAACAGTCCAGCGACTGTACACAATGTAAACAGATTATCATTTTAAAGAGCTAAGCGCATATGAGCTGTTTTATGTGGTTTACGGATGAGCTCGGGGCTGGCGTTTCTTCGTCCGTGTTCACAAAACTACATATTTTAAAAGCATTAAAAAAAAAAAAAAAAAAACACTTCAGCGATTGAACAATAATAGTAGATTAGTGTATTTAAAACGTTAAAATGCTTGCTTATTTGTGCTGCATTTTTGTGGAAACGAATAAGCTAGTAAAGACTGTTTCATATGGTCTCATCGTTTGAACCACGTTAGTTCAACAAAGTACGGCTGTTGTTAAAGACCTCACCAACTAATAACTTATGCTATTTAACTGATTAGAGTTCTCAAAAAAATGCAAATGTATTGAACATATAATCACTCATTTAATATTTTTTGTTCCCTGTCATTTCGCTGTATTTTCTGTTTGATTTAGCACAGGTTCCCTCTTACGTCATACTCCAAAAGTTCCCTTAGGCATTTGTGCGCATGCGCACTACTCATAAAGGGTGATTTAATAGAGGATGCACAAAAATACAGATTAAAATCATTTATATTTAGGTTAAATATAAGATATGACTTGTAGTGCATGTTAGCTTGCAAATTATGCCCAAGAACATAATTTATTATGCCATATGTCTTACTAACAAGCAACAATGCCTCTAACCACAGGTCACGTACGAAAAATAATGCCCCGTTTAAGGCATTCCACTCCACTGAAGGTGTGGAGCGGAAAATGAAAATAAATACGGCCTTTTAAAATTTAAATGTTCCAGCGATTTCATTCCGTCAACCCCTTAGAACACAGCAAGAGCTAAACTCAGGTGTTTGCAAGTAATTTTATTTAAAACGGAGAGAGCTGCCTTCAGCCAGTGTTTTCTGTTGTACTGACATGAGAGTCAAGGCTCCGAGCTCTCGGTCTGCGAACTACATCACTAAGCCTCTTTTAAAAGCATTTAAATAAAAACAGTCCAGCGACTGTACACAATGTAAACAGATTATCATTTTAAAGAGCTAAGCGCATATGAGCTGTTTTATGTGGTTTACGGATGAGCTTCGGGGCTGGCGTTTCTTCGTCCGTGTTCACAAAACTACATATTTTAAAGGCATTAAAATAAATAAATAATAAAAAAAAAACACTTCAGCGATTGAACAATAATAGTAGATTAGTGTATTTAAAACGTTAAAATGCTTGCTTATTTGTGCTGCATTTTTGTGGAAACGAATAAGCTAGTAAAGACTGTTTCATATGGTCTCATCGTTTGAACCACGTTAGTTCAACAAAGTACGGCTGTTGTTAAAGACCTCACCAACTAATAACTTATGCTATTTAACTGATTAGAGTTCTCAAAAAAATGCAACTGTATTGAACATATAATCACTCATTTAATATTTTTTGTTCCCTGTCATTTCGCTGTATTTTCTGTTTGATTTAGCACAGGTTCCCTCTTACGTCATACTCAGAAAGTTCCCTTAGGCATTTGTGCGCATGCGCACTACTCATAAAGGGTGATTTAATAGAGGACGCACAAAAATACAGATTAAAATCATTTATATTTAGGTTAAATATAAGATATGACTTGTAGTGCATGTTAGCTTGCAAATTATGCCCAAGAACATAATTTATTATGCCATATGTCTTACTAACAAGCAACAATGCCTCTAACCACAGGTCACGTACGAAAAATAATGCCCCGTTTAAGGCATTCCACTCCACTGAAGGTGTGGAGCGGAAAATGAAAATAAATACGGCCTTTTAAAATTTAAATGTTCCAGCGATTTCATTCCGTCAACCCCTTAGAACACAGCAAGAGCTAAACTCAGGTGTTTGCAAGTAATTTTATTTAAAACGGAGAGAGCTGCCTTCAGCCAGTGTTTTCTGTTGTACTGACATGAGAGTCAAGGCTCCGAGCTCTCGGTCTGCGAACTACATCACTAAGCCTCTTTTAAAAGCATTTAAATAAAAACAGTCCAGCGACTGTACACAATGTAAACAGATTATCATTTTAAAGAGCTAAGCGCATATGAGCTGTTTTATGTGGTTTACGGATGAGCTTCGGGGCTGGCGTTTCTTCGTCCGTGTTCACAAAACTACATATTTTAAAGGCATTAAAATAAATAAATAAAAAAAAAAAAAAACACTTCAGCGATTGAACAATAATAGTAGATTAGTGTATTTAAAACGTTAAAATGCTTGCTTATTTGTGCTGCATTTTTGTGGAAACGAATAAGCTAGTAAAGACTGTTTCATATGGTCTCATCGTTTGAACCACGTTAGTTCAACAAAGTACGGCTGTTGTTAAAGACCTCACCAACTAATAACTTATGCTATTTAACTGATTAGAGTTCTCAAAAAAAATGCAACTGTATTGAACATATAATCACTCATTTAATATTTTTTGTTCCCTGTCATTTCGCTGTATTTTCTGTTTGATTTAGCACAGGTTCCCTCTTACGTCATACTCCGAAAGCTCCCTTAGGCATTTGTGCGCATGCGCACTACTCATAAAGGGTGATTTAATAGAGGACGCACAAAAATACAGATTAAAATCATTTATATTTAGGTTAAATATAAGATATGACTTGTAGAGCATGTTAGCTTGCAAATTATGCCCAAGAACATAATTTATTATGCCATATGTCTTACTAACAAGCAACAATGCCTCTAACCACAGGTCACGTACGAAAAATAATGCCCCGTTTAAGGCATATCCACTGAAGGTGTGGAGCTGAAAATGAAAATAAATACGGCCTTTTAAAATTTAAATGTTCCAGCGATTTCATTCCGTCAACCCCTTAGAACACAGCAAGAGCTAAACTCAGGTGTTTGCAAGTAGTTTTATTTAAAACGGAGAGAGCTGCCTTCAGCCAGTGTTTTCTGTTGTACTGACATGAGAGTCAAGGCTCCGAGCTCTCGGTCT
This sequence comes from Garra rufa, assembly GCF_049309525.1. Lineage (NCBI taxonomy): Eukaryota > Metazoa > Chordata > Actinopteri > Cypriniformes > Cyprinidae > Garra > Garra rufa. Next base: position 1,960,493 of record NW_027394276.1, on the reverse strand, counting down.
GCGAACTACATCACTAAGCCTCTTTTAAAAGCATTTAAATAAAAACAGTCCAGGGACTGTACACAATGTAAACAGATTATCATTTTAAAGAGCTAAGCGCATATGAGCTGTTTTATGTGGTTTACGGATGAGCTTCGGGGCTGGCGTTTCTTCGTCCGTGTTCACAAAACTATATATTTTAAAGGCATTAAAAAAAAAAACACTTCAGCGATTGAACAATAATAGTAGATTAGTGTATTTAAAACGTTAAAATGCTTGCTTATTTGTGCTGCATTTTTGTGGAAACGAATAAGCTAGTAAAGACTGTTTCATATGGTCTCATCGTTTGAACCACGTTAGTTCAACAAAGTACGGCTGTTGTTAAAGACCTCACCAACTAATAACTTATGCTATTTAACTGATTAGAGTTCTCAAAAAAATGCAACTGTATTGAACATATAATCACTCATTTAATATTTTTTGTTCCCTGTCATTTCGCTGTATTTTCTGTTTGATTTAGCACAGGTTCCCTCTTACGTCATACTCCGAAAGTTCCCTTAGGCATTTGTGCGCATGCGCACTACTCATAAAGGGTGATTTAATAGAGGACGCACAAAAATACAGATTAGAATCATTTATATTTAGGTTAAATATAAGATATGACTTGTAGTGCATGTTAGCTTGCAAATTATGCCCAAGAACATAATTTATTATGCCATATGTCTTACTAACAAGCAACAATGCCTCTAACCACAGGTCACGTACGAAAAATAATGCCCCGTTTAAGGCATTCCACTCCACTGAAGGTGTGGAGCTGAAAATGAAAATAAATACGGCCTTTTAAAATTTAAATGTTCCAGCGATTTCATTCCGTCAACCCCTTAGAACACAGCAAGAGCTAAACTCAGGTGTTTGCAAGTAGTTTTATTTAAAACGGAGAGAGCTGCCTTCAGCCAGTGTTTTCTGTTGTACTGACATGAGAGTCAAGGCTCCGAGCTCTCGGTCTGCGAACTACATCACTAAGCCTCTTTTAAAAGCATTTAAATAAAAACAGTCCAGCGACTGTACACAATGTAAACAGATTATCATTTTAAAGAGCTAAGCGCATATGAGCTGTTTTATGTGGTTTACGGATGAGCTTCGGGCCTGGCGTTTCTTCGTCCGTGTTCACAAAACTACATATTTTAAAGGCATTAAAATAAATAAATAATAAAAAAAACACTTCAGCGATTGAACAATAATAGTAGATTAGTGTATTTAAAACGTTAAAATGCTTGCTTATTTGTGCTGCATTTTTGTGGAAACGAATAAGCTAGTAAAGACTGTTTCATATGGTCTCATCGTTTGAACCACGTTAGTTCAACAAAGTACGGCTGTTGTTAAAGACCTCACCAACTAATAACTTATGCTATTTAACTGATTAGAGTTCTCAAAAAAATGCAACTGTATTGAACATATAATCACTCATTTAATATTTTTTGTTCCCTGTCATTTCGCTGTATTTTCTGTTTGATTTAGCACAGGTTCCCTCTTACGTCATACTCCGAAAGTTCCCTTAGGCATTTGTGCGCATGCGCACTACTCATAAAGGGTGATTTAATAGAGGATGCACAAAAATACAGATTAAAATCATTTATATTTAGGTTAAATATAAGATATGACTTGTAGTGCATGTTAGCTTGCAAATTATGCCCAAGAACATAATTTATTATGCCATATGTCTTACTAACAAGCAACAATGCCTCTAACCACAGGTCACGTACGAAAAATAATGCCCCGTTTAAGGCATTCCACTCCACTGAAGGTGTGGAGCTGAAAATGAAAATAAATACGGCCTTTTAAAATTTAAATGTTCCAGCGATTTCATTCCGTCAACCCCTTAGAACACAGCAAGAGCTAAACTCAGGTGTTTGCAAGTAGTTTTATTTAAAACGGAGAGAGCTGCCTTCAGCCAGTGTTTTCTGTTGTACTGACATGAGAGTCAAGGCTCCGAGCTCTCGGTCTGCGAACTACATCACTAAGCCTCTTTTAAAAGCATTTAAATAAAAACAGTCCAGGGACTGTACACAATGTAAACAGATTATCATTTTAAAGAGCTAAGCGCATATGAGCTGTTTTATGTGGTTTACGGATGAGCTTCGGGGCTGGCGTTTCTTCGTCCGTGTTCACAAAACTATATATTTTAAAGGCATTAAAAAAAAAAAACACTTCAGCGATTGAACAATAATAGTAGATTAGTGTATTTAAAACGTTAAAATGCTTGCTTATTTGTGCTGCATTTTTGTGGAAACGAATAAGCTAGTAAAGACTGTTTCATATGGTCTCATCGTTTGAACCACGTTAGTTCAACAAAGTACGGCTGTTGTTAAAGACCTCACCAACTAATAACTTATGCTATTTAACTGATTAGAGTTCTCAAAAAAAAATGCAACTGTATTGAACATATAATCACTCATTTAATATTTTTTGTTCCCTGTCATTTCGCTGTATTTTCTGTTTGATTTAGCACAGGTTCCCTCTTACGTCATACTCCGAAAGCTCCCTTAGGCATTTGTGCGCATGCGCACTACTCATAAAGGGTGATTTAATAGAGGACGCACAAAAATACAGATTAAAATCATTTATATTTAGGTTAAATATAAGATATGACTTGTAGAGCATGTTAGCTTGCAAATTATGCCCAAGAACATAATTTATTATGCCATATGTCTTACTAACAAGCAACAATGCCTCTAACCACAGGTCACGTACGAAAAATAATGCCCCGTTTAAGGCATATCCACTGAAGGTGTGGAGCTGAAAATGAAAATAAATACGGCCTTTTAAAATTTAAATGTTCCAGCGATTTCATTCCGTCAACCCCTTAGAACACAGCAAGAGCTAAACTCAGGTGTTTGCAAGTAGTTTTATTTAAAACGGAGAGAGCTGCCTTCAGCCAGTGTTTTCTGTTGTACTGACATGAGAGTCAAGGCTCCGAGCTCTCGGTCTGCGAACTACATCACTAAGCCTCTTTTAAAAGCATTTAAATAAAAACAGTCCAGCGACTGTACACAATGTAAACAGATTATCATTTTAAAGAGCTAAGCGCATATGAGCTGTTTTATGTGGTTTACGGATGAGCTTCGTGGCTGGCGTTTCTTCGTCCGTGTTCACAAAACTATATATTTTAAAGGCATTAAAAAAAAAAAAAAAAAAAAAAAAAACAATTCAGCGATTGAACAATAATAGTAGATTAGTGTATTTAAAACGTTAAAATGCTTGCTTATTTGTGCTGCATTTTTGTGGAAACGAATAAGCTAGTAAAGACTGTTTCATATGGTCTCATCGTTTGAACCACGTTAGTTCAACAAAGTACGGCTGTTGTTAAAGACCTCACCAACTAATAACTTATGCTATTTAACTGATTAGAGTTCTCAAAAAAATGCAACTGTATTGAACATATAATCACTCATTTAATATTTTTTGTTCCCTGTCATTTCGCTGTATTTTCTGTTTGATTTAGCACAGGTTCCCTCTTACGTCATACTCCGAAAGTTCCCTTAGGCATTTGTGCGCATGCGCACTACTCATAAAGGGTGATTTAATAGAGGATGCACAAAAATACAGATTAAAATCATTTATATTTAGGTTAAATATAAGATATGACTTGTAGTGCATGTTAGCTTGCAAATTATGCCCAAGAACATAATTTATTATGCCATATGTCTTACTAACAAGCAACAATGCCTCTAACCACAGGTCACGTACGAAAAATAATGCCCCGTTTAAGGCATTCCACTCCACTGAAGGTGTGGAGCTGAAAATGAAAATAAATACGGCCTTTTAAAATTTAAATGTTCCAGCGATTTCATTCCGTCAACCCCTTAGAACACAGCAAGAGCTAAACTCAGGTGTTTGCAAGTAGTTTTATTTAAAACGGAGAGAGCTGCCTTCAGCCAGTGTTTTCTGTTGTACTGACATGAGAGTCAAGGCTCCGAGCTCTCGGTCTGCGAACTACATCACTAAGCCTCTTTTAAAAGCATTTAAATAAAAACAGTCCAGGGACTGTACACAATGTAAACAGATTATCATTTTAAAGAGCTAAGCGCATATGAGCTGTTTTATGTGGTTTACGGATGAGCTTCGGGGCTGGCGTTTCTTCGTCCGTGTTCACAAAACTATATATTTTAAAGGCATTAAAAAAAAAAAACACTTCAGCGATTGAACAATAATAGTAGATTAGTGTATTTAAAACGTTAAAATGCTTGCTTATTTGTGCTGCATTTTTGTGGAAACGAATAAGCTAGTAAAGACTGTTTCATATGGTCTCATCGTTTGAACCACGTTAGTTCAACAAAGTACGGCTGTTGTTAAAGACCTCACCAACTAATAACTTATGCTATTTAACTGATTAGAGTTCTCAAAAAAATGCAACTGTATTGAACATATAATCACTCATTTAATATTTTTTGTTCCCTGTCATTTCGCTGTATTTTCTGTTTGATTTAGCACAGGTTCCCTCTTACGTCATACTCCGAAAGTTCCCTTAGGCATTTGTGCGCATGCGCACTACTCATAAAGGGTGATTTAATAGAGGACGCACAAAAATACAGATTAGAATCATTTATATTTAGGTTAAATATAAGATATGACTTGTAGTGCATGTTAGCTTGCAAATTATGCCCAAGAACATAATTTATTATGCCATATGTCTTACTAACAAGCAACAATGCCTCTAACCACAGGTCACGTACGAAAAATAATGCCCCGTTTAAGGCATTCCACTCCACTGAAGGTGTGGAGCTGAAAATGAAAATAAATACGGCCTTTTAAAATTTAAATGTTCCAGCGATTTCATTCCGTCAACCCCTTAGAACACAGCAAGAGCTAAACTCAGGTGTTTGCAAGTAGTTTTATTTAAAACGGAGAGAGCTGCCTTCAGCCAGTGTTTTCTGTTGTACTGACATGAGAGTCAAGGCTCCGAGCTCTCGGTCTGCGAACTACATCACTAAGCCTCTTTTAAAAGCATTTAAATAAAAACAGTCCAGCGACTGTACACAATGTAAACAGATTATCATTTTAAAGAGCTAAGCGCATATGAGCTGTTTTATGTGGTTTACGGATGAGCTTCGGGCCTGGCGTTTCTTCGTCCGTGTTCACAAAACTACATATTTTAAAGGCATTAAAATAAATAAATAATAAAAAAAACACTTCAGCGATTGAACAATAATAGTAGATTAGTGTATTTAAAACGTTAAAATGCTTGCTTATTTGTGCTGCATTTTTGTGGAAACGAATAAGCTAGTAAAGACTGTTTCATATGGTCTCATCGTTTGAACCACGTTAGTTCAACAAAGTACGGCTGTTGTTAAAGACCTCACCAACTAATAACTTATGCTATTTAACTGATTAGAGTTCTCAAAAAAATGCAACTGTATTGAACATATAATCACTCATTTAATATTTTTTGTTCCCTGTCATTTCGCTGTATTTTCTGTTTGATTTAGCACAGGTTCCCTCTTACGTCATACTCCAAAAGTTCCCTTAGGCATTTGTGCGCATGCGCACTACTCATAAAGGGTGATTTAATAGAGGACGCACAAAAATACAGATTAAAATCATTTATATTTAGGTTAAATATAAGATATGACTTGTAGTGCATGTTAGCTTGCAAATTATGCCCAAGAACATAATTTATTATGCCATATGTCTTACTAACAAGCAACAATGCCTCTAACCACAGGTCACGTACGAAAAATAATGCCCCGTTTTAGGCATATCCACTGAAGGTGTGGAGCGGAAAATGAAAATAAATACGGCCTTTTAAAATGTAAATGTTCCAGCGATTTCATTCCGTCAACCCCTTAGAACACAGCAAGAGCTAAACTCAGGTGTTTGCAAGTAATTTTATTTAAAACGGAGAGAGCTGCCTTCAGCCAGTGTTTTCTGTTGTACTGACATGAGAGTCAAGGCTCCGAGCTCTCGGTCTGCGAACTACATCACTAAGCCTCTTTTAAAAGCATTTAAATAAAAACAGTCCAGCGACTGTACACAATGTAAACAGATTATCATTTTAAAGAGCTAAGCGCATATGAGCTGTTTTATGTGGTTTACGGATGAGCTTCGGGGCTGGCGTTTCTTCGTCCGTGTTCACAAAACTACATATTTTAAAGGCATTAAAATAAATAAATAATAAAAAAAAAACACTTCAGCGATTGAACAATAATAGTAGATTAGTGTATTTAAAACGTTAAAATGCTTGCTTATTTGTGCTGCATTTTTGTGGAAACGAATAAGCTAGTAAAGACTGTTTCATATGGTCTCATCGTTTGAACCACGTTAGTTCAACAAAGTACGGCTGTTGTTAAAGACCTCACCAACTAATAACTTATGCTATTTAACTGATTAGAGTTCTCAAAAAAATGCAAATGTATTGAACATATAATCACTCATTTAATATTTTTTGTTCCCTGTCATTTCGCTGTATTTTCTGTTTGATTTAGCACAGGTTCCCTCTTACGTCATACTCCAAAAGTTCCCTTAGGCATTTGTGCGCATGCGCACTACTCATAAAGGGTGATTTAATAGAGGATGCACAAAAATACAGATTAAAATCATTTATATTTAGGTTAAATATAAGATATGACTTGTAGTGCATGTTAGCTTGCAAATTATGCCCAAGAACATAATTTATTATGCCATATGTCTTACTAACAAGCAACAATGCCTCTAACCACAGGTCACGTACGAAAAATAATGCCCCGTTTAAGGCATTCCACTCCACTGAAGGTGTGGAGCGGAAAATGAAAATAAATACGGCCTTTTAAAATTTAAATGTTCCAGCGATTTCATTCCGTCAACCCCTTAGAACACAGCAAGAGCTAAACTCAGGTGTTTGCAAGTAATTTTATTTAAAACGGAGAGAGCTGCCTTCAGCCAGTGTTTTCTGTTGTACTGACATGAGAGTCAAGGCTCCGAGCTCTCGGTCTGCGAACTACATCACTAAGCCTCTTTTAAAAGCATTTAAATAAAAACAGTCCAGCGACTGTACACAATGTAAACAGATTATCATTTTAAAGAGCTAAGCGCATATGAGCTGTTTTATGTGGTTTACGGATGAGCTTCGGGGCTGGCGTTTCTTCGTCCGTGTTCACAAAACTACATATTTTAAAGGCATTAAAATAAATAAATAAAAAAAAAAAAAAACACTTCAGCGATTGAACAATAATAGTAGATTAGTGTATTTAAAACGTTAAAATGCTTGCTTATTTGTGCTGCATTTTTGTGGAAACGAATAAGCTAGTAAAGACTGTTTCATATGGTCTCATCGTTTGAACCACGTTAGTTCAACAAAGTACGGCTGTTGTTAAAGACCTCACCAACTAATAACTTATGCTATTTAACTGATTAGAGTTCTCAAAAAAATGCAACTGTATTGAACATATAATCACTCATTTAATATTTTTTGTTCCCTGTCATTTCGCTGTATTTTCTGTTTGATTTAGCACAGGTTCCCTCTTACGTCATACTCCGAAAGCTCCCTTAGGCATTTGTGCGCATGCGCACTACTCATAAAGGGTGATTTAATAGAGGACGCACAAAAATACAGATTAAAATCATTTATATTTAGGTTAAATATAAGATATGACTTGTAGAGCATGTTAGCTTGCAAATTATGCCCAAGAACATAATTTATTATGCCATATGTCTTACTAACAAGCAACAATGCCTCTAACCACAGGTCACGTACGAAAAATAATGCCCCGTTTAAGGCATTCCACTCCACTGAAGGTGTGGAGCTGAAAATGAAAATAAATACGGCCTTTTAAAATTTAAATGTTCCAGCGATTTCATTCCGTCAACCCCTTAGAACACAGCAAGAGCTAAACTCAGGTGTTTGCAAGTAGTTTTATTTAAAACGGAGAGAGCTGCCTTCAGCCAGTGTTTTCTGTTGTACTGACATGAGAGTCAAGGCTCCGAGCTCTCGGTCTGCGAACTACATCACTAAGCCTCTTTTAAAAGCATTTAAATAAAAACAGTCCAGCGACTGTACACAATGTAAACAGATTATCATTTTAAAGAGCTAAGCGCATATGAGCTGTTTTATGTGGTTTACGGATGAGCTTCGTGGCTGGCGTTTCTTCGTCCGTGTTCACAAAACTATATATTTTAAAGGCATTAAAAAAAAAAAAAAAAAAAAAAAAAACAATTCAGCGATTGAACAATAATAGTAGATTAGTGTATTTAAAACGTTAAAATGCTTGCTTATTTGTGCTGCATTTTTGTGGAAACGAATAAGCTAGTAAAGACTGTTTCATATGGTCTCATCGTTTGAACCACGTTAGTTCAACAAAGTACGGCTGTTGTTAAAGACCTCACCAACTAATAACTTATGCTATTTAACTGATTAGAGTTCTCAAAAAAATGCAACTGTATTGAACATATAATCACTCATTTAATATTTTTTGTTCCCTGTCATTTCGCTGTATTTTCTGTTTGATTTAGCACAGGTTCCCTCTTACGTCATACTCCGAAAGTTCCCTTAGGCATTTGTGCGCATGCGCACTACTCATAAAGGGTGATTTAATAGAGGATGCACAAAAATACAGATTAAAATCATTTATATTTAGGTTAAATATAAGATATGACTTGTAGTGCATGTTAGCTTGCAAATTATGCCCAAGAACATAATTTATTATGCCATATGTCTTACTAACAAGCAACAATGCCTCTAACCACAGGTCACGTACGAAAAATAATGCCCCGTTTAAGGCATTCCACTCCACTGAAGGTGTGGAGCTGAAAATGAAAATAAATACGGCCTTTTAAAATTTAAATGTTCCAGCGATTTCATTCCGTCAACCCCTTAGAACACAGCAAGAGCTAAACTCAGGTGTTTGCAAGTAGTTTTATTTAAAACGGAGAGAGCTGCCTTCAGCCAGTGTTTTCTGTTGTACTGACATGAGAGTCAAGGCTCCGAGCTCTCGGTCTGCGAACTACATCACTAAGCCTCTTTTAAAAGCATTTAAATAAAAACAGTCCAGGGACTGTACACAATGTAAACAGATTATCATTTTAAAGAGCTAAGCGCATATGAGCTGTTTTATGTGGTTTACGGATGAGCTTCGGGGCTGGCGTTTCTTCGTCCGTGTTCACAAAACTATATATTTTAAAGGCATTAAAAAAAAAAACACTTCAGCGATTGAACAATAATAGTAGATTAGTGTATTTAAAACGTTAAAATGCTTGCTTATTTGTGCTGCATTTTTGTGGAAACGAATAAGCTAGTAAAGACTGTTTCATATGGTCTCATCGTTTGAACCACGTTAGTTCAACAAAGTACGGCTGTTGTTAAAGACCTCACCAACTAATAACTTATGCTATTTAACTGATTAGAGTTCTCAAAAAAATGCAACTGTATTGAACATATAATCACTCATTTAATATTTTTTGTTCCCTGTCATTTCGCTGTATTTTCTGTTTGATTTAGCACAGGTTCCCTCTTACGTCATACTCCAAAAGTTCCCTTAGGCATTTGTGCGCATGCGCACTACTCATAAAGGGTGATTTAATAGAGGACGCACAAAAATACAGATTAAAATCATTTATATTTAGGTTAAATATAAGATATGACTTGTAGTGCATGTTAGCTTGCAAATTATGCCCAAGAACATAATTTATTATGCCATATGTCTTACTAACAAGCAACAATGCCTCTAACCACAGGTCACGTACGAAAAATAATGCCCCGTTTTAGGCATATCCACTGAAGGTGTGGAGCGGAAAATGAAAATAAATACGGCCTTTTAAAATGTAAATGTTCCAGCGATTTCATTCCGTCAACCCCTTAGAACACAGCAAGAGCTAAACTCAGGTGTTTGCAAGTAATTTTATTTAAAACGGAGAGAGCTGCCTTCAGCCAGTGTTTTCTGTTGTACTGACATGAGAGTCAAGGCTCCGAGCTCTCGGTCTGCGAACTACATCACTAAGCCTCTTTTAAAAGCATTTAAATAAAAACAGTCCAGCGACTGTACACAATGTAAACAGATTATCATTTTAAAGAGCTAAGCGCATATGAGCTGTTTTATGTGGTTTACGGATGAGCTTCGGGGCTGGCGTTTCTTCGTCCGTGTTCACAAAACTACATATTTTAAAGGCATTAAAATAAATAAATAATAAAAAAAAACACTTCAGCGATTGAACAATAATAGTAGATTAGTGTATTTAAAACGTTAAAATGCTTGCTTATTTGTGCTGCATTTTTGTGGAAACGAATAAGCTAGTAAAGACTGTTTCATATGGTCTCATCGTTTGAACCACGTTAGTTCAACAAAGTACGGCTGTTGTTAAAGACCTCACCAACTAATAACTTATGCTATTTAACTGATTAGAGTTCTCAAAAAAATGCAACCGTATTGAACATATAATCACTCATTTAATATTTTTTGTTCCCTGTCATTTCGCTGTATTTTCTGTTTGATTTAGCACAGGTTCCCTCTTACGTCATACTCCGAAAGTTCCCTTAGGCATTTGTGCGCATGCGCACTACTCATAAAGGGTGATTTAATAGAGGACGCACAAAAATACAGATTAGAATCATTTATATTTAGGTTAAATATAAGATATGACTTGTAGTGCATGTTAGCTTGCAAATTATGCCCAAGAACATAATTTATTATGCCATATGTCTTACTAACAAGCAACAATGCCTCTAACCACAGGTCACGTACGAAAAATAATGCCCCGTTTAAGGCATTCCACTCCACTGAAGGTGTGGAGCTGAAAATGAAAATAAATACGGCCTTTTAAAATTTAAATGTTCCAGCGATTTCATTCCGTCAACCCCTTAGAACACAGCAAGAGCTAAACTCAGGTGTTTGCAAGTAGTTTTATTTAAAACGGAGAGAGCTGCCTTCAGCCAGTGTTTTCTGTTGTACTGACATGAGAGTCAAGGCTCCGAGCTCTCGGTCTGCGAACTACATCACTAAGCCTCTTTTAAAAGCATTTAAATAAAAACAGTCCAGGGACTGTACACAATGTAAACAGATTATCATTTTAAAGAGCTAAGCGCATATGAGCTGTTTTATGTGGTTTACGGATGAGCTTCGGGGCTGGCGTTTCTTCGTCCGTGTTCACAAAACTATATATTTTAAAGGCATTAAAAAAAAAAACACTTCAGCGATTGAACAATAATAGTAGATTAGTGTATTTAAAACGTTAAAATGCTTGCTTATTTGTGCTGCATTTTTGTGGAAACGAATAAGCTAGTAAAGACTGTTTCATATGGTCTCATCGTTTGAACCACGTTAGTTCAACAAAGTACGGCTGTTGTTAAAGACCTCACCAACTAATAACTTATGCTATTTAACTGATTAGAGTTCTCAAAAAAATGCAACTGTATTGAACATATAATCACTCATTTAATATTTTTTGTTCCCTGTCATTTCGCTGTATTTTCTGTTTGATTTAGCACAGGTTCCCTCTTACGTCATACTCCAAAAGTTCCCTTAGGCATTTGTGCGCATGCGCACTACTCATAAAGGGTGATTTAATAGAGGACGCACAAAAATACAGATTAAAATCATTTATATTTAGGTTAAATATAAGATATGACTTGTAGTGCATGTTAGCTTGCAAATTATGCCCAAGAACATAATTTATTATGCCATATGTCTTACTAACAAGCAACAATGCCTCTAACCACAGGTCACGTACGAAAAATAATGCCCCGTTTTAGGCATATCCACTGAAGGTGTGGAGCGGAAAATGAAAATAAATACGGCCTTTTAAAATGTAAATGTTCCAGCGATTTCATTCCGTCAACCCCTTAGAACACAGCAAGAGCTAAACTCAGGTGTTTGCAAGTAATTTTATTTAAAACGGAGAGAGCTGCCTTCAGCCAGTGTTTTCTGTTGTACTGACATGAGAGTCAAGGCTCCGAGCTCTCGGTCTGCGAACTACATCACTAAGCCTCTTTTAAAAGCATTTAAATAAAAACAGTCCAGCGACTGTACACAATGTAAACAGATTATCATTTTAAAGAGCTAAGCGCATATGAGCTGTTTTATGTGGTTTACGGATGAGCTTCGGGGCTGGCGTTTCTTCGTCCGTGTTCACAAAACTACATATTTTAAAGGCATTAAAATAAATAAATAATAAAAAAAAACACTTCAGCGATTGAACAATAATAGTAGATTAGTGTATTTAAAACGTTAAAATGCTTGCTTATTTGTGCTGCATTTTTGTGGAAACGAATAAGCTAGTAAAGACTGTTTCATATGGTCTCATCGTTTGAACCACGTTAGTTCAACAAAGTACGGCTGTTGTTAAAGACCTCACCAACTAATAACTTATGCTATTTAACTGATTAGAGTTCTCAAAAAAATGCAACTGTATTGAACATATAATCACTCATTTAATATTTTTTGTTCCCTGTCATTTCGCTGTATTTTCTGTTTGATTTAGCACAGGTTCCCTCTTACGTCATACTCCGAAAGTTCCCTTAGGCATTTGTGCGCATGCGCACTACTCATAAAGGGTGATTTAATAGAGGATGCACAAAAATACAGATTAAAATCATTTATATTTAGGTTAAATATAAGATATGACTTGTAGTGCATGTTAGCTTGCAAATTATGCCCAAGAACATAATTTATTATGCCATATGTCTTACTAACAAGCAACAATGCCTCTAACCACAGGTCACGTACGAAAAATAATGCCCCGTTTAAGGCATTCCACTCCACTGAAGGTGTGGAGCTGAAAATGAAAATAAATACGGCCTTTTAAAATTTAAATGTTCCAGCGATTTCATTCCGTCAACCCCTTAGAACACAGCAAGAGCTAAACTCAGGTGTTTGCAAGTAGTTTTATTTAAAACGGAGAGAGCTGCCTTCAGCCAGTGTTTTCTGTTGTACTGACATGAGAGTCAAGGCTCCGAGCTCTCGGTCTGCGAACTACATCACTAAGCCTCTTTTAAAAGCATTTAAATAAAAACAGTCCAGGGACTGTACACAATGTAAACAGATTATCATTTTAAAGAGCTAAGCGCATATGAGCTGTTTTATGTGGTTTACGGATGAGCTTCGGGGCTGGCGTTTCTTCGTCCGTGTTCACAAAACTATATATTTTAAAGGCATTAAAAAAAAAAAACACTTCAGCGATTGAACAATAATAGTAGATTAGTGTATTTAAAACGTTAAAATGCTTGCTTATTTGTGCTGCATTTTTGTGGAAACGAATAAGCTAGTAAAGACTGTTTCATATGGTCTCATCGTTTGAACCACGTTAGTTCAACAAAGTACGGCTGTTGTTAAAGACCTCACCAACTAATAACTTATGCTATTTAACTGATTAGAGTTCTCAAAAAAAAATGCAACTGTATTGAACATATAATCACTCATTTAATATTTTTTGTTCCCTGTCATTTCGCTGTATTTTCTGTTTGATTTAGCACAGGTTCCCTCTTACGTCATACTCCGAAAGCTCCCTTAGGCATTTGTGCGCATGCGCACTACTCATAAAGGGTGATTTAATAGAGGACGCACAAAAATACAGATTAAAATCATTTATATTTAGGTTAAATATAAGATATGACTTGTAGAGCATGTTAGCTTGCAAATTATGCCCAAGAACATAATTTATTATGCCATATGTCTTACTAACAAGCAACAATGCCTCTAACCACAGGTCACGTACGAAAAATAATGCCCCGTTTAAGGCATATCCACTGAAGGTGTGGAGCTGAAAATGAAAATAAATACGGCCTTTTAAAATTTAAATGTTCCAGCGATTTCATTCCGTCAACCCCTTAGAACACAGCAAGAGCTAAACTCAGGTGTTTGCAAGTAGTTTTATTTAAAACGGAGAGAGCTGCCTTCAGCCAGTGTTTTCTGTTGTACTGACATGAGAGTCAAGGCTCCGAGCTCTCGGTCTGCGAACTACATCACTAAGCCTCTTTTAAAAGCATTTAAATAAAAACAGTCCAGCGACTGTACACAATGTAAACAGATTATCATTTTAAAGAGCTAAGCGCATATGAGCTGTTTTATGTGGTTTACGGATGAGCTTCGTGGCTGGCGTTTCTTCGTCCGTGTTCACAAAACTATATATTTTAAAGGCATTAAAAAAAAAAAAAAAAAAAAAAAAACAATTCAGCGATTGAACAATAATAGTAGATTAGTGTATTTAAAACGTTAAAATGCTTGCTTATTTGTGCTGCATTTTTGTGGAAACGAATAAGCTAGTAAAGACTGTTTCATATGGTCTCATCGTTTGAACCACGTTAGTTCAACAAAGTACGGCTGTTGTTAAAGACCTCACCAACTAATAACTTATGCTATTTAACTGATTAGAGTTCTCAAAAAAATGCAACTGTATTGAACATATAATCACTCATTTAATATTTTTTGTTCCCTGTCATTTCGCTGTATTTTCTGTTTGATTTAGCACAGGTTCCCTCTTACGTCATACTCCGAAAGTTCCCTTAGGCATTTGTGCGCATGCGCACTACTCATAAAGGGTGATTTAATAGAGGATGCACAAAAATACAGATTAAAATCATTTATATTTAGGTTAAATATAAGATATGACTTGTAGTGCATGTTAGCTTGCAAATTATGCCCAAGAACATAATTTATTATGCCATATGTCTTACTAACAAGCAACAATGCCTCTAACCACAGGTCACGTACGAAAAATAATGCCCCGTTTAAGGCATTCCACTCCACTGAAGGTGTGGAGCTGAAAATGAAAATAAATACGGCCTTTTAAAATTTAAATGTTCCAGCGATTTCATTCCGTCAACCCCTTAGAACACAGCAAGAGCTAAACTCAGGTGTTTGCAAGTAGTTTTATTTAAAACGGAGAGAGCTGCCTTCAGCCAGTGTTTTCTGTTGTACTGACATGAGAGTCAAGGCTCCGAGCTCTCGGTCTGCGAACTACATCACTAAGCCTCTTTTAAAAGCATTTAAATAAAAACAGTCCAGGGACTGTACACAATGTAAACAGATTATCATTTTAAAGAGCTAAGCGCATATGAGCTGTTTTATGTGGTTTACGGATGAGCTTCGGGGCTGGCGTTTCTTCGTCCGTGTTCACAAAACTATATATTTTAAAGGCATTAAAAAAAAAAAACACTTCAGCGATTGAACAATAATAGTAGATTAGTGTATTTAAAACGTTAAAATGCTTGCTTATTTGTGCTGCATTTTTGTGGAAACGAATAAGCTAGTAAAGACTGTTTCATATGGTCTCATCGTTTGAACCACGTTAGTTCAACAAAGTACGGCTGTTGTTAAAGACCTCACCAACTAATAACTTATGCTATTTAACTGATTAGAGTTCTCAAAAAAATGCAACTGTATTGAACATATAATCACTCATTTAATATTTTTTGTTCCCTGTCATTTCGCTGTATTTTCTGTTTGATTTAGCACAGGTTCCCTCTTACGTCATACTCCGAAAGTTCCCTTAGGCATTTGTGCGCATGCGCACTACTCATAAAGGGTGATTTAATAGAGGACGCACAAAAATACAGATTAGAATCATTTATATTTAGGTTAAATATAAGATATGACTTGTAGTGCATGTTAGCTTGCAAATTATGCCCAAGAACATAATTTATTATGCCATATGTCTTACTAACAAGCAACAATGCCTCTAACCACAGGTCACGTACGAAAAATAATGCCCCGTTTAAGGCATTCCACTCCACTGAAGGTGTGGAGCTGAAAATGAAAATAAATACGGCCTTTTAAAATTTAAATGTTCCAGCGATTTCATTCCGTCAACCCCTTAGAACACAGCAAGAGCTAAACTCAGGTGTTTGCAAGTAGTTTTATTTAAAACGGAGAGAGCTGCCTTCAGCCAGTGTTTTCTGTTGTACTGACATGAGAGTCAAGGCTCCGAGCTCTCGGTCTGCGAACTACATCACTAAGCCTCTTTTAAAAGCATTTAAATAAAAACAGTCCAGCGACTGTACACAATGTAAACAGATTATCATTTTAAAGAGCTAAGCGCATATGAGCTGTTTTATGTGGTTTACGGATGAGCTTCGGGCCTGGCGTTTCTTCGTCCGTGTTCACAAAACTACATATTTTAAAGGCATTAAAATAAATAAATAATAAAAAAAACACTTCAGCGATTGAACAATAATAGTAGATTAGTGTATTTAAAACGTTAAAATGCTTGCTTATTTGTGCTGCATTTTTGTGGAAACGAATAAGCTAGTAAAGACTGTTTCATATGGTCTCATCGTTTGAACCACGTTAGTTCAACAAAGTACGGCTGTTGTTAAAGACCTCACCAACTAATAACTTATGCTATTTAACTGATTAGAGTTCTCAAAAAAATGCAACTGTATTGAACATATAATCACTCATTTAATATTTTTTGTTCCCTGTCATTTCGCTGTATTTTCTGTTTGATTTAGCACAGGTTCCCTCTTACGTCATACTCCAAAAGTTCCCTTAGGCATTTGTGCGCATGCGCACTACTCATAAAGGGTGATTTAATAGAGGACGCACAAAAATACAGATTAAAATCATTTATATTTAGGTTAAATATAAGATATGACTTGTAGTGCATGTTAGCTTGCAAATTATGCCCACGAACATAATTTATTATGCCATATGTCTTACTAACAAGCAACAATGCCTCTAACCACAGGTCACGTACGAAAAATAATGCCCCGTTTTAGGCATATCCACTGAAGGTGTGGAGCGGAAAATGAAAATAAATACGGCCTTTTAAAATGTAAATGTTCCAGCGATTTCATTCCGTCAACCCCTTAGAACACAGCAAGAGCTAAACTCAGGTGTTTGCAAGTAATTTTATTTAAAACGGAGAGAGCTGCCTTCAGCCAGTGTTTTCTGTTGTACTGACATGAGAGTCAAGGCTCCGAGCTCTCGGTCTGCGAACTACATCACTAAGCCTCTTTTAAAAGCATTTAAATAAAAACAGTCCAGCGACTGTACACAATGTAAACAGATTATCATTTTAAAGAGCTAAGCGCATATGAGCTGTTTTATGTGGTTTACGGATGAGCTTCGGGGCTGGCGTTTCTTCGTCCGTGTTCACAAAACTACATATTTTAAAGGCATTAAAATAAATAAATAATAAAAAAAAAACACTTCAGCGATTGAACAATAATAGTAGATTAGTGTATTTAAAACGTTAAAATGCTTGCTTATTTGTGCTGCATTTTTGTGGAAACGAATAAGCTAGTAAAGACTGTTTCATATGGTCTCATCGTTTGAACCACGTTAGTTCAACAAAGTACGGCTGTTGTTAAAGACCTCACCAACTAATAACTTATGCTATTTAACTGATTAGAGTTCTCAAAAAAATGCAAATGTATTGAACATATAATCACTCATTTAATATTTTTTGTTCCCTGTCATTTCGCTGTATTTTCTGTTTGATTTAGCACAGGTTCCCTCTTACGTCATACTCCAAAAGTTCCCTTAGGCATTTGTGCGCATGCGCACTACTCATAAAGGGTGATTTAATAGAGGATGCACAAAAATACAGATTAAAATCATTTATATTTAGGTTAAATATAAGATATGACTTGTAGTGCATGTTAGCTTGCAAATTATGCCCAAGAACATAATTTATTATGCCATATGTCTTACTAACAAGCAACAATGCCTCTAACCACAGGTCACGTACGAAAAATAATGCCCCGTTTAAGGCATTCCACTCCACTGAAGGTGTGGAGCGGAAAATGAAAATAAATACGGCCTTTTAAAATTTAAATGTTCCAGCGATTTCATTCCGTCAACCCCTTAGAACACAGCAAGAGCTAAACTCAGGTGTTTGCAAGTAATTTTATTTAAAACGGAGAGAGCTGCCTTCAGCCAGTGTTTTCTGTTGTACTGACATGAGAGTCAAGGCTCCGAGCTCTCGGTCTGCGAACTACATCACTAAGCCTCTTTTAAAAGCATTTAAATAAAAACAGTCCAGCGACTGTACACAATGTAAACAGATTATCATTTTAAAGAGCTAAGCGCATATGAGCTGTTTTATGTGGTTTACGGATGAGCTTCGGGGCTGGCGTTTCTTCGTCCGTGTTCACAAAACTACATATTTTAAAGGCATTAAAATAAATAAATAAAAAAAAAAAAAAACACTTCAGCGATTGAACAATAATAGTAGATTAGTGTATTTAAAACGTTAAAATGCTTGCTTATTTGTGCTGCATTTTTGTGGAAACGAATAAGCTAGTAAAGACTGTTTCATATGGTCTCATCGTTTGAACCACGTTAGTTCAACAAAGTACGGCTGTTGTTAAAGACCTCACCAACTAATAACTTATGCTATTTAACTGATTAGAGTTCTCAAAAAAATGCAACTGTATTGAACATATAATCACTCATTTAATATTTTTTGTTCCCTGTCATTTCGCTGTATTTTCTGTTTGATTTAGCACAGGTTCCCTCTTACGTCATACTCCGAAAGCTCCCTTAGGCATTTGTGCGCATGCGCACTACTCATAAAGGGTGATTTAATAGAGGACGCACAAAAATACAGATTAAAATCATTTATATTTAGGTTAAATATAAGATATGACTTGTAGAGCATGTTAGCTTGCAAATTATGCCCAAGAACATAATTTATTATGCCATATGTCTTACTAACAAGCAACAATGCCTCTAACCACAGGTCACGTACGAAAAATAATGCCCCGTTTAAGGCATTCCACTCCACTGAAGGTGTGGAGCTGAAAATGAAAATAAATACGGCCTTTTAAAATTTAAATGTTCCAGCGATTTCATTCCGTCAACCCCTTAGAACACAGCAAGAGCTAAACTCAGGTGTTTGCAAGTAGTTTTATTTAAAACGGAGAGAGCTGCCTTCAGCCAGTGTTTTCTGTTGTACTGACATGAGAGTCAAGGCTCCGAGCTCTCGGTCTGCGAACTACATCACTAAGCCTCTTTTAAAAGCATTTAAATAAAAACAGTCCAGCGACTGTACACAATGTAAACAGATTATCATTTTAAAGAGCTAAGCGCATATGAGCTGTTTTATGTGGTTTACGGATGAGCTTCGTGGCTGGCGTTTCTTCGTCCGTGTTCACAAAACTATATATTTTAAAGGCATTAAAAAAAAAAAAAAAAAAAAAAAAACAATTCAGCGATTGAACAATAATAGTAGATTAGTGTATTTAAAACGTTAAAATGCTTGCTTATTTGTGCTGCATTTTTGTGGAAACGAATAAGCTAGTAAAGACTGTTTCATATGGTCTCATCGTTTGAACCACGTTAGTTCAACAAAGTACGGCTGTTGTTAAAGACCTCACCAACTAATAACTTATGCTATTTAACTGATTAGAGTTCTCAAAAAAATGCAACTGTATTGAACATATAATCACTCATTTAATATTTTTTGTTCCCTGTCATTTCGCTGTATTTTCTGTTTGATTTAGCACAGGTTCCCTCTTACGTCATACTCCGAAAGTTCCCTTAGGCATTTGTGCGCATGCGCACTACTCATAAAGGGTGATTTAATAGAGGATGCACAAAAATACAGATTAAAATCATTTATATTTAGGTTAAATATAAGATATGACTTGTAGTGCATGTTAGCTTGCAAATTATGCCCAAGAACATAATTTATTATGCCATATGTCTTACTAACAAGCAACAATGCCTCTAACCACAGGTCACGTACGAAAAATAATGCCCCGTTTAAGGCATTCCACTCCACTGAAGGTGTGGAGCTGAAAATGAAAATAAATACGGCCTTTTAAAATTTAAATGTTCCAGCGATTTCATTCCGTCAACCCCTTAGAACACAGCAAGAGCTAAACTCAGGTGTTTGCAAGTAGTTTTATTTAAAACGGAGAGAGCTGCCTTCAGCCAGTGTTTTCTGTTGTACTGACATGAGAGTCAAGGCTCCGAGCTCTCGGTCTGCGAACTACATCACTAAGCCTCTTTTAAAAGCATTTAAATAAAAACAGTCCAGGGACTGTACACAATGTAAACAGATTATCATTTTAAAGAGCTAAGCGCATATGAGCTGTTTTATGTGGTTTACGGATGAGCTTCGGGGCTGGCGTTTCTTCGTCCGTGTTCACAAAACTATATATTTTAAAGGCATTAAAAAAAAAAACACTTCAGCGATTGAACAATAATAGTAGATTAGTGTATTTAAAACGTTAAAATGCTTGCTTATTTGTGCTGCATTTTTGTGGAAACGAATAAGCTAGTAAAGACTGTTTCATATGGTCTCATCGTTTGAACCACGTTAGTTCAACAAAGTACGGCTGTTGTTAAAGACCTCACCAACTAATAACTTATGCTATTTAACTGATTAGAGTTCTCAAAAAAATGCAACTGTATTGAACATATAATCACTCATTTAATATTTTTTGTTCCCTGTCATTTCGCTGTATTTTCTGTTTGATTTAGCACAGGTTCCCTCTTACGTCATACTCCAAAAGTTCCCTTAGGCATTTGTGCGCATGCGCACTACTCATAAAGGGTGATTTAATAGAGGACGCACAAAAATACAGATTAAAATCATTTATATTTAGGTTAAATATAAGATATGACTTGTAGTGCATGTTAGCTTGCAAATTATGCCCAAGAACATAATTTATTATGCCATATGTCTTACTAACAAGCAACAATGCCTCTAACCACAGGTCACGTACGAAAAATAATGCCCCGTTTTAGGCATATCCACTGAAGGTGTGGAGCGGAAAATGAAAATAAATACGGCCTTTTAAAATGTAAATGTTCCAGCGATTTCATTCCGTCAACCCCTTAGAACACAGCAAGAGCTAAACTCAGGTGTTTGCAAGTAATTTTATTTAAAACGGAGAGAGCTGCCTTCAGCCAGTGTTTTCTGTTGTACTGACATGAGAGTCAAGGCTCCGAGCTCTCGGTCTGCGAACTACATCACTAAGCCTCTTTTAAAAGCATTTAAATAAAAACAGTCCAGCGACTGTACACAATGTAAACAGATTATCATTTTAAAGAGCTAAGCGCATATGAGCTGTTTTATGTGGTTTACGGATGAGCTTCGGGGCTGGCGTTTCTTCGTCCGTGTTCACAAAACTACATATTTTAAAGGCATTAAAATAAATAAATAATAAAAAAAAACACTTCAGCGATTGAACAATAATAGTAGATTAGTGTATTTAAAACGTTAAAATGCTTGCTTATTTGTGCTGCATTTTTGTGGAAACGAATAAGCTAGTAAAGACTGTTTCATATGGTCTCATCGTTTGAACCACGTTAGTTCAACAAAGTACGGCTGTTGTTAAAGACCTCACCAACTAATAACTTATGCTATTTAACTGATTAGAGTTCTCAAAAAAATGCAACCGTATTGAACATATAATCACTCATTTAATATTTTTTGTTCCCTGTCATTTCGCTGTATTTTCTGTTTGATTTAGCACAGGTTCCCTCTTACGTCATACTCCGAAAGTTCCCTTAGGCATTTGTGCGCATGCGCACTACTCATAAAGGGTGATTTAATAGAGGACGCACAAAAATACAGATTAGAATCATTTATATTTAGGTTAAATATAAGATATGACTTGTAGTGCATGTTAGCTTGCAAATTATGCCCAAGAACATAATTTATTATGCCATATGTCTTACTAACAAGCAACAATGCCTCTAACCACAGGTCACGTACGAAAAATAATGCCCCGTTTAAGGCATTCCACTCCACTGAAGGTGTGGAGCTGAAAATGAAAATAAATACGGCCTTTTAAAATTTAAATGTTCCAGCGATTTCATTCCGTCAACCCCTTAGAACACAGCAAGAGCTAAACTCAGGTGTTTGCAAGTAGTTTTATTTAAAACGGAGAGAGCTGCCTTCAGCCAGTGTTTTCTGTTGTACTGACATGAGAGTCAAGGCTCCGAGCTCTCGGTCTGCGAACTACATCACTAAGCCTCTTTTAAAAGCATTTAAATAAAAACAGTCCAGGGACTGTACACAATGTAAACAGATTATCATTTTAAAGAGCTAAGCGCATATGAGCTGTTTTATGTGGTTTACGGATGAGCTTCGGGGCTGGCGTTTCTTCGTCCGTGTTCACAAAACTATATATTTTAAAGGCATTAAAAAAAAAAACACTTCAGCGATTGAACAATAATAGTAGATTAGTGTATTTAAAACGTTAAAATGCTTGCTTATTTGTGCTGCATTTTTGTGGAAACGAATAAGCTAGTAAAGACTGTTTCATATGGTCTCATCGTTTGAACCACGTTAGTTCAACAAAGTACGGCTGTTGTTAAAGACCTCACCAACTAATAACTTATGCTATTTAACTGATTAGAGTTCTCAAAAAAATGCAACTGTATTGAACATATAATCACTCATTTAATATTTTTTGTTCCCTGTCATTTCGCTGTATTTTCTGTTTGATTTAGCACAGGTTCCCTCTTACGTCATACTCCAAAAGTTCCCTTAGGCATTTGTGCGCATGCGCACTACTCATAAAGGGTGATTTAATAGAGGACGCACAAAAATACAGATTAAAATCATTTATATTTAGGTTAAATATAAGATATGACTTGTAGTGCATGTTAGCTTGCAAATTATGCCCAAGAACATAATTTATTATGCCATATGTCTTACTAACAAGCAACAATGCCTCTAACCACAGGTCACGTACGAAAAATAATGCCCCGTTTTAGGCATATCCACTGAAGGTGTGGAGCGGAAAATGAAAATAAATACGGCCTTTTAAAATGTAAATGTTCCAGCGATTTCATTCCGTCAACCCCTTAGAACACAGCAAGAGCTAAACTCAGGTGTTTGCAAGTAATTTTATTTAAAACGGAGAGAGCTGCCTTCAGCCAGTGTTTTCTGTTGTACTGACATGAGAGTCAAGGCTCCGAGCTCTCGGTCTGCGAACTACATCACTAAGCCTCTTTTAAAAGCATTTAAATAAAAACAGTCCAGCGACTGTACACAATGTAAACAGATTATCATTTTAAAGAGCTAAGCGCATATGAGCTGTTTTATGTGGTTTACGGATGAGCTTCGGGGCTGGCGTTTCTTCGTCCGTGTTCACAAAACTACATATTTTAAAGGCATTAAAATAAATAAATAATAAAAAAAAACACTTCAGCGATTGAACAATAATAGTAGATTAGTGTATTTAAAACGTTAAAATGCTTGCTTATTTGTGCTGCATTTTTGTGGAAACGAATAAGCTAGTAAAGACTGTTTCATATGGTCTCATCGTTTGAACCACGTTAGTTCAACAAAGTACGGCTGTTGTTAAAGACCTCACCAACTAATAACTTATGCTATTTAACTGATTAGAGTTCTCAAAAAAATGCAACCGTATTGAACATATAATCACTCATTTAATATTTTTTGTTCCCTGTCATTTCGCTGTATTTTCTGTTTGATTTAGCACAGGTTCCCTCTTACGTCATACTCCGAAAGTTCCCTTAGGCATTTGTGCGCATGCGCACTACTCATAAAGGGTGATTTAATAGAGGACGCACAAAAATACAGATTAGAATCATTTATATTTAGGTTAAATATAAGATATGACTTGTAGTGCATGTTAGCTTGCAAATTATGCCCAAGAACATAATTTATTATGCCATATGTCTTACTAACAAGCAACAATGCCTCTAACCACAGGTCACGTACGAAAAATAATGCCCCGTTTAAGGCATTCCACTCCACTGAAGGTGTGGAGCTGAAAATGAAAATAAATACGGCCTTTTAAAATTTAAATGTTCCAGCGATTTCATTCCGTCAACCCCTTAGAACACAGCAAGAGCTAAACTCAGGTGTTTGCAAGTAGTTTTATTTAAAACGGAGAGAGCTGCCTTCAGCCAGTGTTTTCTGTTGTACTGACATGAGAGTCAAGGCTCCGAGCTCTCGGTCTGCGAACTACATCACTAAGCCTCTTTTAAAAGCATTTAAATAAAAACAGTCCAGCGACTGTACACAATGTAAACAGATTATCATTTTAAAGAGCTAAGCGCATATGAGCTGTTTTATGTGGTTTACGGATGAGCTCGGGGCTGGCGTTTCTTCGTCCGTGTTCACAAAACTACATATTTTAAAAGCATTAAAAAAAAAAAAAAAAAACACTTCAGCGATTGAACAATAATAGTAGATTAGTGTATTTAAAACGTTAAAATGCTTGCTTATTTGTGCTGCATTTTTGTGGAAACGAATAAGCTAGTAAAGACTGTTTCATATGGTCTCATCGTTTGAACCACGTTAGTTCAACAAAGTACGGCTGTTGTTAAAGACCTCACCAACTAATAACTTATGCTATTTAACTGATTAGAGTTCTCAAAAAAATGCAAATGTATTGAACATATAATCACTCATTTAATATTTTTTGTTCCCTGTCATTTCGCTGTATTTTCTGTTTGATTTAGCACAGGTTCCCTCTTACGTCATACTCCAAAAGTTCCCTTAGGCATTTGTGCGCATGCGCACTACTCATAAAGGGTGATTTAATAGAGGATGCACAAAAATACAGATTAAAATCATTTATATTTAGGTTAAATATAAGATATGACTTGTAGTGCATGTTAGCTTGCAAATTATGCCCAAGAACATAATTTATTATGCCATATGTCTTACTAACAAGCAACAATGCCTCTAACCACAGGTCACGTACGAAAAATAATGCCCCGTTTAAGGCATTCCACTCCACTGAAGGTGTGGAGCGGAAAATGAAAATAAATACGGCCTTTTAAAATTTAAATGTTCCAGCGATTTCATTCCGTCAACCCCTTAGAACACAGCAAGAGCTAAACTCAGGTGTTTGCAAGTAATTTTATTTAAAACGGAGAGAGCTGCCTTCAGCCAGTGTTTTCTGTTGTACTGACATGAGAGTCAAGGCTCCGAGCTCTCGGTCTGCGAACTACATCACTAAGCCTCTTTTAAAAGCATTTAAATAAAAACAGTCCAGCGACTGTACACAATGTAAACAGATTATCATTTTAAAGAGCTAAGCGCATATGAGCTGTTTTATGTGGTTTACGGATGAGCTTCGGGGCTGGCGTTTCTTCGTCCGTGTTCACAAAACTACATATTTTAAAGGCATTAAAATAAATAAATAATAAAAAAAAAACACTTCAGCGATTGAACAATAATAGTAGATTAGTGTATTTAAAACGTTAAAATGCTTGCTTATTTGTGCTGCATTTTTGTGGAAACGAATAAGCTAGTAAAGACTGTTTCATATGGTCTCATCGTTTGAACCACGTTAGTTCAACAAAGTACGGCTGTTGTTAAAGACCTCACCAACTAATAACTTATGCTATTTAACTGATTAGAGTTCTCAAAAAAATGCAACTGTATTGAACATATAATCACTCATTTAATATTTTTTGTTCCCTGTCATTTCGCTGTATTTTCTGTTTGATTTAGCACAGGTTCCCTCTTACGTCATACTCAGAAAGTTCCCTTAGGCATTTGTGCGCATGCGCACTACTCATAAAGGGTGATTTAATAGAGGACGCACAAAAATACAGATTAAAATCATTTATATTTAGGTTAAATATAAGATATGACTTGTAGTGCATGTTAGCTTGCAAATTATGCCCAAGAACATAATTTATTATGCCATATGTCTTACTAACAAGCAACAATGCCTCTAACCACAGGTCACGTACGAAAAATAATGCCCCGTTTAAGGCATTCCACTCCACTGAAGGTGTGGAGCGGAAAATGAAAATAAATACGGCCTTTTAAAATTTAAATGTTCCAGCGATTTCATTCCGTCAACCCCTTAGAACACAGCAAGAGCTAAACTCAGGTGTTTGCAAGTAATTTTATTTAAAACGGAGAGAGCTGCCTTCAGCCAGTGTTTTCTGTTGTACTGACATGAGAGTCAAGGCTCCGAGCTCTCGGTCTGCGAACTACATCACTAAGCCTCTTTTAAAAGCATTTAAATAAAAACAGTCCAGCGACTGTACACAATGTAAACAGATTATCATTTTAAAGAGCTAAGCGCATATGAGCTGTTTTATGTGGTTTACGGATGAGCTTCGGGGCTGGCGTTTCTTCGTCCGTGTTCACAAAACTACATATTTTAAAGGCATTAAAATAAATAAATAAAAAAAAAAAAAAACACTTCAGCGATTGAACAATAATAGTAGATTAGTGTATTTAAAACGTTAAAATGCTTGCTTATTTGTGCTGCATTTTTGTGGAAACGAATAAGCTAGTAAAGACTGTTTCATATGGTCTCATCGTTTGAACCACGTTAGTTCAACAAAGTACGGCTGTTGTTAAAGACCTCACCAACTAATAACTTATGCTATTTAACTGATTAGAGTTCTCAAAAAAAATGCAACTGTATTGAACATATAATCACTCATTTAATATTTTTTGTTCCCTGTCATTTCGCTGTATTTTCTGTTTGATTTAGCACAGGTTCCCTCTTACGTCATACTCCGAAAGCTCCCTTAGGCATTTGTGCGCATGCGCACTACTCATAAAGGGTGATTTAATAGAGGACGCACAAAAATACAGATTAAAATCATTTATATTTAGGTTAAATATAAGATATGACTTGTAGAGCATGTTAGCTTGCAAATTATGCCCAAGAACATAATTTATTATGCCATATGTCTTACTAACAAGCAACAATGCCTCTAACCACAGGTCACGTACGAAAAATAATGCCCCGTTTAAGGCATATCCACTGAAGGTGTGGAGCTGAAAATGAAAATAAATACGGCCTTTTAAAATTTAAATGTTCCAGCGATTTCATTCCGTCAACCCCTTAGAACACAGCAAGAGCTAAACTCAGGTGTTTGCAAGTAGTTTTATTTAAAACGGAGAGAGCTGCCTTCAGCCAGTGTTTTCTGTTGTACTGACATGAGAGTCAAGGCTCCGAGCTCTCGGTCTGCGAACTACATCACTAAGCCTCTTTTAAAAGCATTTAAATAAAAACAGTCCAGGGACTGTACACAATGTAAACAGATTATCATTTTAAAGAGCTAAGCGCATATGAGCTGTTTTATGTGGTTTACGGATGAGCTTCGGGGCTGGCGTTTCTTCGTCCGTGTTCACAAAACTATATATTTTAAAGGCATTAAAAAAAAAAACACTTCAGCGATTGAACAATAATAGTAGATTAGTGTATTTAAAACGTTAAAATGCTTGCTTATTTGTGCTGCATTTTTGTGGAAACGAATAAGCTAGTAAAGACTGTTTCATATGGTCTCATCGTTTGAACCACGTTAGTTCAACAAAGTACGGCTGTTGTTAAAGACCTCACCAACTAATAACTTATGCTATTTAACTGATTAGAGTTCTCAAAAAAATGCAACTGTATTGAACATATAATCACTCATTTAATATTTTTTGTTCCCTGTCATTTCGCTGTATTTTCTGTTTGATTTAGCACAGGTTCCCTCTTACGTCATACTCCGAAAGTTCCCTTAGGCATTTGTGCGCATGCGCACTACTCATAAAGGGTGATTTAATAGAGGACGCACAAAAATACAGATTAGAATCATTTATATTTAGGTTAAATATAAGATATGACTTGTAGTGCATGTTAGCTTGCAAATTATGCCCAAGAACATAATTTATTATGCCATATGTCTTACTAACAAGCAACAAAGCCTCTAACCACAGGTCACGTACGAAAAATAATGCCCCGTTTAAGGCATTCCACTCCACTGAAGGTGTGGAGCTGAAAATGAAAATAAATACGGCCTTTTAAAATTTAAATGTTCCAGCGATTTCATTCCGTCAACCCCTTAGAACACAGCAAGAGCTAAACTCAGGTGTTTGCAAGTAGTTTTATTTAAAACGGAGAGAGCTGCCTTCAGCCAGTGTTTTCTGTTGTACTGACATGAGAGTCAAGGCTCCGAGCTCTCGGTCTGCGAACTACATCACTAAGCCTCTTTTAAAAGCATTTAAATAAAAACAGTCCAGCGACTGTACACAATGTAAACAGATTATCATTTTAAAGAGCTAAGCGCATATGAGCTGTTTTATGTGGTTTACGGATGAGCTTCGGGCCTGGCGTTTCTTCGTCCGTGTTCACAAAACTACATATTTTAAAGGCATTAAAATAAATAAATAATAAAAAAAACACTTCAGCGATTGAACAATAATAGTAGATTAGTGTATTTAAAACGTTAAAATGCTTGCTTATTTGTGCTGCATTTTTGTGGAAACGAATAAGCTAGTAAAGACTGTTTCATATGGTCTCATCGTTTGAACCACGTTAGTTCAACAAAGTACGGCTGTTGTTAAAGACCTCACCAACTAATAACTTATGCTATTTAACTGATTAGAGTTCTCAAAAAAATGCAACTGTATTGAACATATAATCACTCATTTAATATTTTTTGTTCCCTGTCATTTCGCTGTATTTTCTGTTTGATTTAGCACAGGTTCCCTCTTACGTCATACTCCAAAAGTTCCCTTAGGCATTTGTGCGCATGCGCACTACTCATAAAGGGTGATTTAATAGAGGACGCACAAAAATACAGATTAAAATCATTTATATTTAGGTTAAATATAAGATATGACTTGTAGAGCATGTTAGCTTGCAAATTATGCCCAAGAACATAATTTATTATGCCATATGTCTTACTAACAAGCAACAATGCCTCTAACCACAGGTCACGTACGAAAAATAATGCCCCGTTTAAGGCATATCCACTGAAGGTGTGGAGCTGAAAATGAAAATAAATACGGCCTTTTAAAATTTAAATGTTCCAGCGATTTCATTCCGTCAACCCCTTAGAACACAGCAAGAGCTAAACTCAGGTGTTTGCAAGTAGTTTTATTTAAAATGGAGAGAGCTGCCTTCAGCCAGTGTTTTCTGTTGTACTGACATGAGAGTCAAGGCTCCGAGCTCTCGGTCTGCGAACTACATCACTAAGCCTCTTTTAAAAGCATTTAAATAAAAACAGTCCAGCGACTGTACACAATGTAAACAGATTATCATTTTAAAGAGCTAAGCGCATATGAGCTGTTTTATGTGGTTTACGGATGAGCTTCGTGGCTGGCGTTTCTTCGTCCGTGTTCACAAAACTATATATTTTAAAGGCATTAAAAAAAAAAAAAAAAAACAATTCAGCGATTGAACAATAATAGTAGATTAGTGTATTTAAAACGTTAAAATGCTTGCTTATTTGTGCTGCATTTTTGTGGAAACGAATAAGCTAGTAAAGACTGTTTCATATGGTCTCATCGTTTGAACCACGTTAGTTCAACAAAGTACGGCTGTTGTTAAAGACCTCACCAACTAATAACTTATGCTATTTAACTGATTAGAGTTCTCAAAAAAATGCAACTGTATTGAACATATAATCACTCATTTAATATTTTTTGTTCCCTGTCATTTCGCTGTATTTTCTGTTTAATTTAGCACAGGTTCCCTCTTACGTCATACTCCGAAAGTTCCCTTAGGCATTTGTGCGCATGCGCACTACTCATAAAGGGTGATTTAATAGAGGATGCACAAAAATACAGATTAAAATCATTTATATTTAGGTTAAATATAAGATATGACTTGTAGTGCATGTTAGCTTGCAAATTATGCCCAAGAACATAATTTATTATGCCATATGTCTTACTAACAAGCAACAATGCCTCTAACCACAGGTCACGTACGAAAAATAATGCCCCGTTTAAGGCATTCCACTCCACTGAAGGTGTGGAGCTGAAAATGAAAATAAATACGGCCTTTTAAAATTTAAATGTTCCAGCGATTTCATTCCGTCAACCCCTTAGAACACAGCAAGAGCTAAACTCAGGTGTTTGCAAGTAGTTTTATTTAAAACGGAGAGAGCTGCCTTCAGCCAGTGTTTTCTGTTGTACTGACATGAGAGTCAAGGCTCCGAGCTCTCGGTCTGCGAACTACATCACTAAGCCTCTTTTAAAAGCATTTAAATAAAAACAGTCCAGGGACTGTACACAATGTAAACAGATTATCATTTTAAAGAGCTAAGCGCATATGAGCTGTTTTATGTGGTTTACGGATGAGCTTCGGGGCTGGCGTTTCTTCGTCCGTGTTCACAAAACTATATATTTTAAAGGCATTAAAAAAAAAAAACACTTCAGCGATTGAACAATAATAGTAGATTAGTGTATTTAAAACGTTAAAATGCTTGCTTATTTGTGCTGCATTTTTGTGGAAACGAATAAGCTAGTAAAGACTGTTTCATATGGTCTCATCGTTTGAACCACGTTAGTTCAACAAAGTACGGCTGTTGTTAAAGACCTCACCAACTAATAACTTATGCTATTTAACTGATTAGAGTTCTCAAAAAAAAATGCAACTGTATTGAACATATAATCACTCATTTAATATTTTTTGTTCCCTGTCATTTCGCTGTATTTTCTGTTTGATTTAGCACAGGTTCCCTCTTACGTCATACTCCGAAAGCTCCCTTAGGCATTTGTGCGCATGCGCACTACTCATAAAGGGTGATTTAATAGAGGACGCACAAAAATACAGATTAAAATCATTTATATTTAGGTTAAATATAAGATATGACTTGTAGAGCATGTTAGCTTGCAAATTATGCCCAAGAACATAATTTATTATGCCATATGTCTTACTAACAAGCAACAATGCCTCTAACCACAGGTCACGTACGAAAAATAATGCCCCGTTTAAGGCATATCCACTGAAGGTGTGGAGCTGAAAATGAAAATAAATACGGCCTTTTAAAATTTAAATGTTCCAGCGATTTCATTCCGTCAACCCCTTAGAACACAGCAAGAGCTAAACTCAGGTGTTTGCAAGTAGTTTTATTTAAAACGGAGAGAGCTGCCTTCAGCCAGTGTTTTCTGTTGTACTGACATGAGAGTCAAGGCTCCGAGCTCTCGGTCTGCGAACTACATCACTAAGCCTCTTTTAAAAGCATTTAAATAAAAACAGTCCAGCGACTGTACACAATGTAAACAGATTATCATTTTAAAGAGCTAAGCGCATATGAGCTGTTTTATGTGGTTTACGGATGAGCTTCGTGGCTGGCGTTTCTTCGTCCGTGTTCACAAAACTATATATTTTAAAGGCATTAAAAAAAAAAAAAAAAAAAAAAATTCAGCGATTGAACAATAATAGTAGGTTAGTGTATTTAAAACGTTAAAATGCTTGCTTATTTGTGCTGCATTTTTGTGGAAACGAATAAGCTAGTAAAGACTGTTTCATATGGTCTCATCGTTTGAACCACGTTAGTTCAACAAAGTACGGCTGTTGTTAAAGACCTCACCAACTAATAACTTATGCTATTTAACTGATTAGAGTTCTCAAAAAAATGCAACTGTATTGAACATATAATCACTCATTTAATATTTTTTGTTCCCTGTCATTTCGCTGTATTTTCTGTTTGATTTAGCACAGGTTCCCTCTTACGTCATACTCCGAAAGTTCCCTTAGGCATTTGTGCGCATGCGCACTACTCATAAAGGGTGATTTAATAGAGGACGCACAAAAATACAGATTAAAATCATTTATATTTAGGTTAAATATAAGATATGACTTGTAGTGCATGTTAGCTTGCAAATTATGCCCAAGAACATAATTTATTATGCCATATGTCTTACTAACAAGCAACAATGCCTCTAACCACAGGTCACGTACGAAAAATAATGCCCCGTTTAAGGCATTCCACTCCACTGAAGGTGTGGAGCTGAAAATGAAAATAAATACGGCCTTTTAAAATTTAAATGTTCCAGCGATTTCATTCCGTCAACCCCTTAGAACACAGCAAGAGCTAAACTCAGGTGTTTGCAAGTAGTTTTATTTAAAACGGAGAGAGCTGCCTTCAGCCAGTGTTTTCTGTTGTACTGACATGAGAGTCAAGGCTCCTAGCTCTCGGTCTGCGAACTACATCACTAAGCCACTTTTAAAAGCATTTAAATAAAAACAGTCCAGCGACTGTACACAATGTAAACAGATTATCATTTTAAAGAGCTAAGCGCATATGAGCTGTTTTATGTGGTTTACGGATGAGCTTCGGGCCTGGCGTTTCTTCGTCCGTGTTCACAAAACTACATATTTTAAAGGCATTAAAATAAATAAATAATAAAAAAAACACTTCAGCGATTGAACAATAATAGTAGATTAGTGTATTTAAAACGTTAAAATGCTTGCTTATTTGTGCTGCATTTTTGTGGAAACGAATAAGCTAGTAAAGACTGTTTCATATGGTCTCATCGTTTGAACCACATTAGTTCAACAAAGTACGGCTGTTGTTAAAGACCTCACCAACTAATAACTTATGCTATTTAACTGATTAGAGTTCTCAAAAAAATGCAACTGTATTGAACATATAATCACTCATTTAATATTTTTTGTTCCCTGTCATTTCGCTGTATTTTCTGTTTGATTTAGCACAGGTTCCCTCTTACGTCATACTCAGAAAGTTCCCTTAGGCATTTGTGCGCATGCGCACTACTCATAAAGGGTGATTTAATAGAGGACGCACAAAAATACAGATTAAAATCATTTATATTTAGGTTAAATATGAGATATGACTTGTAGTGCATGTTAGCTTGCAAATTATGCCCAAGAACATAATTTATTATGCCATATGTCTTACTAACAAGCAACAATGCCTCTAACCACAGGTCACATACGAAAAATAATGCCCCGTTTAAGGCATTCCACTCCACTGAAGGTGTGGAGCGGAAAATGAAAATAAATACGGCCTTTTAAAATTTAAATGTTCCAGCGATTTCATTCCGTCAACCCCTTAGAACACAGCAAGAGCTAAACTCAGGTGTTTGCAAGTAATTTTATTTAAAACGGAGAGAGCTGCCTTCAGCCAGTGTTTTCTGTTGTACTGACATGAGAGTCAAGGCTCCGAGCTCTCGGTCTGCGAACTACATCACTAAGCCTCTTTTAAAAGCATTTAAATAAAATCAGTCCAGCGACTGTACACAATGTAAACAGATTATCATTTTAAAGAGCTAAGCGCATATGAGCTGTTTTATGTGGTTTACGGATGAGCTTCGGGGCTGGCGTTTCTTCGTCCGTGTTCACAAAACTACATATTTTAAAGGCATTAAAATAAATAAATAAAAAAAAAAAACACTTCAGCGATTGAACAATAATAGTAGATTAGTGTATTTAAAACGTTAAAATGCTTGCTTATTTGTGCTGCATTTTTGTGGAAACGAATAAACTAGTAAAGACTGTTTCATATGGTCTCATCGTTTGAACCACGTTAGTTCAACAAAGTACGGCTGTTGTTAAAGACCTCACCAACTAATAACTTATGCTATTTAACTGATTAGAGTTCTCAAAAAAATGCAACTGTATTGAACATATAATCACTCATTTAATATTTTTTGTTCCCTGTCATTTCGCTGTATTTTCTGTTTGATTTAGCACAGGTTCCCTCTTACGTCATACTCAGAAAGTTCCCTTAGGCATTTGTGCGCATGCGCACTACTCATAAAGGGTGATTTAATAGAGGACGCACAAAAATACAGATTAAAATCATTTATATTTAGGTTAAATATAAGATATGACTTGTAGTGCATGTTAGCTTGCAAATTATGCCCAAGAACATAATTTATTATGCCATATGTCTTACTAACAAGCAACAATGCCTCTAACCACAGGTCACGTACGAAAAATAATGCCCCGTTTAAGGCATTCCACTCCACTGAAGGTGTGGAGCGGAAAATGAAAATAAATACGGCCTTTTAAAATGTAAATGTTCCAGCGATTTCATTCCGTCAACCCCTTAGAACACAGCAAGAGCTAAACTCAGGTGTTTGCAAGTAATTTTATTTAAAACGGAGAGAGCTGCCTTCAGCCAGTGTTTTCTGTTGTACTGACATGAGAGTCAAGGCTCCGAGCTCTCGGTCTGCGAACTACATCACTAAGCCTCTTTTAAAAGCATTTAAATAAAAACAGTCCAGCGACTGTACACAATGTAAACAGATTATCATTTTAAAGAGCTAAGCGCATATGAGCTGTTTTATGTGGTTTACGGATGAGCTTCGGGGCTGGCGTTTCTTCGTCCGTGTTCACAAAACTACATATTTTAAAGGCATTAAAATAAATAAATAAAAAAAAAAAACACTTCAGCGATTGAACAATAATAGTAGATTAGTGTATTTAAAACGTTAAAATGCTTGCTTATTTGTGCTGCATTTTTGTGGAAACGAATAAGCTAGTAAAGACTGTTTCATATGGTCTCATCGTTTGAACCACGTTAGTTCAACAAAGTACGGCTGTTGTTAAAGACCTCACCAACTAATAACTTATGCTATTTAACTGATTAGAGTTCTCAAAAAAAATGCAACTGTATTGAACATATAATCACTCATTTAATATTTTTTGTTCCCTGTCATTTCGCTGTATTTTCTGTTTGATTTAGCACAGGTTCCCTCTTACGTCATACTCCGAAAGCTCCCTTAGGCATTTGTGCGCATGCGCACTACTCATAAAGGGTGATTTAATAGAGGACGCACAAAAATACAGATTAAAATCATTTATATTTAGGTTAAATATAAGATATGACTTGTAGAGCATGTTAGCTTGCAAATTATGCCCAAGAACATAATTTATTATGCCATATGTCTTACTAACAAGCAACAATGCCTCTAACCACAGGTCACGTACGAAAAATAATGCCCCGTTTAAGGCATATCCACTGAAGGTGTGGAGCTGAAAATGAAAATAAATACGGCCTTTTAAAATTTATATGTTCCAGCGATTTCATTCCGTCAACCCCTTAGAACACAGCAAGAGCTAAACTCAGGTGTTTGCAAGTACACTGTAAAAAATTTACTGTAAAATTTACAGCAAGTTACTGGCAACTTTGGTTGCCAGCAATACTGTAAATCTTTACAAGTGCACTGTAAACCATCAACTACAGTTTTACTGTAAAATTTACAGCAAGTTACTGGCAACTTTGGTTGCCAGCAATACTGTAAATCTTTACAAGTGCACTGTAAACCATTAACAACAGTTTTACTGTAATATTTACAGCAAGTTACTGGCAACTTTGGTTGCCAGCAATACTGTAAATCTTTACAAGTGCACTGTAAACCATTAACTACAGTTTTACTGTAAAAAATATTGCATATTTCTGTATATATACAAAAGCTGTAATATATTACACCTGTCACTGTAAAATTACAATAAGATAATTACTGTACAAAAGCTGTGAAATTTGCTGTAAAATTTAATGCATTAAATTACCTACAATTGTATTACCATAGTACATGTGTAAACCCTATAATTTTGATGTAAATTTCAGTAGTGTAAACTAACATTTATTAATTTAATGTTAGCTAAACAATAACACTTAAAACCACAGGATTTAATAGATATAGCCAAATGCATTTATTGTACAATAAACAAACTTTCAGCACAGAAAAAGAAAGGATTGCACAATATAAGGCTTTTTCCTAAAAAAAAAAATAAACTTCATTCTACAATGGAAATTGATCAATAAAATACACCTTTAAAATATAAGAAACTACTTTCTTCTGCAACAATGCAGATTGCAAAAAAGGCTTCAGCCTTCAGAATACATGGAACAACTTTGTTCTGCAACAATGCAGATTGGAAAATAAGGCTTTAGCCTTCAGAATACATGAAACAACTTTGTTCTGCAACAATGCAGATTGCAAAATAAGGCTTTAGCCTTCAGAATACAACAAGTACTACTAAGAACAGCAGCATTTCATTAACAACACTGGAACACATTACTACATTGTGACTGAACTTCAGTCATAAACTTACAGTTTAAACAAACACATAAGAAATGGTTTGAACTGTGCATAACTTTAAATTGTTTAACTTCTACATGAAATACAAACTAGGAAATTTGGTCAGTCTCTTTTTCAATTCCATTGGAATTAACGGTTCTAAATAGCAAACCATTCAAAGTCCATTAGTTTTCTTAGCAGTGTGCATACATTCGGGTTCATTCCATGCATTTTTTTGTCCTGCTTTCCAGCAGCAACTTTTGATCCAGTTTCCGGATTGATGCCCACAATTCCTCTGTAGAAAAACAACCACAACATTTAGTTACCAAAAAACAGCATAAACTAAAACAATAAAACACAAAATTTGCTTAAAAAAAATGCTTGTAGCAGCACTGGCATATTAGTTTTTTTGCTCTGCTCAAGAGTTTGATGTGGAACATGACAGGAAATTACAGATAGAAAGTGCATTATCAATGTCAATGTGTTGCTCAAGACCCATCTATCTAATTCTGAGAAAGCATTCTAACTGGATAACCTAGAAGTCAAAAAAAACTTGCAAGTATACAATAAATATTGAAATTTATGCTCTAACTTACCTCTGAATAAATTCGAGTGTGCATGAAGCTTCCTTCTGATAAGCCAGGTTCAAGTTGTAATAGGCCGCAAACAATGCTGCCAGACCCTCAACAAATGCCTCTGAACATGGGCCCAAGACAACTTCCCTTTCAACTGACAACATCCATTTGCTTGGGGTCATTGATTCACCTATACAGAGTTAACTTAGATTAATAGGGGTTGTAAAAGATGGCAATATATTTAGTCTGGTTTCCAGGGGAAAAAATCTAAAATTATTTTGCTGAAAACAAGTAAAATGATAGTAAGATAAGTAAAATAATCTTTTTTTCAGATTACTTATTAAAACAAGCTCTTTTGTTCCAGTGTGGGTACCTCATGTAAACTCAAAATAATACTAATACTATAATACTATAAAATAAGAGATACAAGTGATTACAGTAGAAAGCAAAGAATAGTGTATATAATGTACACACAGGGACACAAATCAAATTACCTTGGACAATCAGCCTGGGTGAATCCGGTAATCCACCTTTTGCCATGTCGGCTGCAGTTGCTGCAACCTGAAATAAACAAAATCAAAACTTAAAAATGACATTTTATATACACAAAACATAAAAATGAAATAATACTTACATCAGCTTCAATTAGTAGGGACTCTGTTTTTTCTTTAAAATGGGCCATTAAGAGGTGCAGGAGACAAAGGACCAGAGAATTTCCGTCTTGATACTTTGAAAGAATGGCACGCACATCATTGTTTGTTGGCTTTTCATGAAAAAATCTCAGAATCCTCTGTCCTTTCCCCTCCATGCTCTCCATGATTCTCTGGAGCAGCGCAATGTCAGTAAGCAAATTGAAATGCAAAAACATCCCCTTGAGATAAAACAGGTAAGGCCATGATTTCTTTAGTTCAGACACTGGCAAAGGTGGATTGGCATTTATATCACGGCGCTGACGGTAATATGTGACCTCCATCAACTTGTAAAGTTCTCCTCTACTGGCGCCAGAGGATCCTTCAGTGGAATGAAGCAGTAACATTTGTTTGCGCTTCTCTTCTAGTGTGTCATCATTTTCTCCTGCAGGAAGCAGCTCTGGCTGCCAGCTGACACAGCCATACTGATCAGCCGGCCTTCTTGAGCTCTGATGTGTGCCTCCACATGATGATCGTTGACGTTCTTTTCTCCGACGAGCTAAAGTGTTGTTCCTGTTAACATGTTCAACACGGGTTTTAACTTGTAAGAGCAAAGAGGCATACCCGCTACCTATTTTTGTACCGTCAGCCAGAACATCAGCAAAGCTGTCCGGATACTGTTTAACAAAGTTCTTGACTACAACCTCGCACTGCCACTTTGAGGGGTTAACTTCGCATTTTTGCATGTAATCAACTAAAACCCTTACCAGCTTCCTTCGATCAGCTGGGGATGGTCTTTTTTTATTTGCAATTCCCAATTTAATTCCAGAAGGCATTACTTCCCAAGGCACCGTAAATGTTTCAGGCCAGGAAGAGGATGCAGAAGAGGAAGCAGAAGATCGTTGAGAAGAGCAAGAAGAGGATGTTGAAGAACTTGAAGAACTCACTGATCCTGGTGTCAGAGTATCTGAAAGAACTTGACTTGATGGTTGTTGGGGAGTCAAGCAGCTGTCTTGTTCTAAACACAACCAAATGTGAACATTTCAACATTAGTAAATATCAGTAAAACTTTAGCAAAAAGGACAATTTCTATAGAAGATTGTTTCCACCATGTCATGAATAAAAAGGTAATTGCAACTTCATCTTTTACAATCATAGTTACACTGTCTCTATACCGTGCCACATTCAGGGTGGACAACCTTTTAAATTATAATTGGATCTAATGCATTTCTAATGTCTCTGTCATGACTTTTGTTGTTCTTTTTTTTTTCATTTCTTTTAAACTTGCAGTTGCATATTATCAAGTTTATATAACGATCCTCAATTTATAACTGACAATTATGTATATAATGTCACAAAATTCTGAGAATAGTCGCAATAACCTTTTTGCATAATGGTGGAACTTGTGGAAAAAGTTTAAGTTAGTTTTCTGTTTAGCTGAGGAGAGATTAAAATACCTTTATTTTTCCATGCATCTAGGAGTTTGCGACATTGAATTGGTCTGAGGTATTCCATAAGATCCTCTTCCTTCACATAGAGGAGGTCAGCTTTTGTCTCAACTCCCACAGCAGTAAGGCCATGCATTAATTTTTGAAGCGTTTCATCAGAGAGAACTGGTAACGAAGAGCAGATGGCAAGTTTTATCTCCTCCAAATTAGACATACCTTAAAAAGAAGGAAAAGAGTGGTGTAATGCAACCACAGTCATATCACATATTTTGTACTCCTGGAGAGGGTAATAATCTAACAGCGCCTCTTGAAGTATACAGACATATTGATGGTCATCATCTGTTATGCAGTATACACCCAAATCCACCAAATGCACAGCATGCCGTTTCTCACACACAAAGTAGACTACTGAATTCTGATGAACAAGGATTAGCCTAATTCTGCCAACCTCCAAGCCCTCATCATTACAGGCCAAAAGGACAACCATGCCTTTCCTGTACTTTGTTCCTTTCAAAGTGATTTCACTAGCTACTAATGTATTGACAGGCTGAAAATGGAAAGAATCAACGGATGCCTTAATTGCTTCATTGTAGTCATCAGAATAAAATCCAGAGCCTCTCTCAACTTGCACAGAAAGCTGAAAGAGATTTCCTGCACTTAAATAGGCCTGGAGAAGTTGGTGCCTCTCAGCCAAGGTTACACACAAGTTCTTGAAGTTGTGCAATTTTCTGGCACATTGCTTGAAATAGGTGTGTTTGCTTTCAAACCGCATGGTCCATAAGCGAATGAGTGGCCCAAATTGCATTATAAGCTCAGGATAATGGCTTAAGTAGTGATGTTTGGGCTTGAGAGGCTTTGAAGCGAAAGTCACAGACCTATAATGAATGTACTGATCAATGAGCACTTTCAGATAAGCAACCTGATCTTCCAGTATTGCTGGTGCACAAATTAGCTCTACAATTTGTCTTAAGAGTAGAACAAGCTGCCACACTTCTGATTCTGGATCCTTAATCCGGTGTCCAACAATAACTGGCAAAAGTCTTAAAAGACACCAGTTCTGAACAGCATGGCCACAAAGCTTCTCACTTCTGAAGTAAATCTCTGCTGGTTTATTGGCAGCATCATTTCCTGTGTACTCAAACTGCTTGATATAAGAATTGAGCTCTGTGTATGTAAAGCATTTCTCTTGATTTACCATGTAATCAATGAACATCTTAAGATCAAATGTCACAACCCCCTCAAAGAGGTCATGACCAAGACAGGGGGGCAGGCCAGGCTGACAAACATGAAAAGAACTCAACTGATTGAAAGGGGAGTTAAATTTGACCCCATCAACTGCATTATCACCACTGACAGCCAGTTCCTGAATATTTCTCTCATAAGACTCTACAGTTCGCTTCATAGCAGGTTCCAAAGGTGTGGCATGAAATGTCTGTCTGTCAATTAAACAGTACCTGCAGAAATGTAGGCTTCGGCTGAAGTTCTCGACAAAACCACCGATAGTGTGGGATCCCAGGTTGTCACCTATGATAGAACACAAAGAAGCTTTCAAAATGTTGCCATCATTAACAACAACACCATTTTGTTCAAGATCTTTGAGATCTTCAATCAGTGATTTAAAAACATGAGCAGATCCAAACTGCTTAAAATCTTGCTCATTACACAGAAGCACAAGTTGCATGTGATCTATGTTTGATCTGTTGTGAGGTAAAATATCACTGAAGGTAAGATAAACTCCCAGCAACTTGTGTTTCTTTCTAGCTGAGCCCAAAGGATTCACAACCTCAAACGAATCCTGATACAAGATCAAACCGAGAGATGATGGATCAGTTTGAAACAAAGAATTTTCAGAAAAAATCTTACCATCCCTTACATCCCGAAGCAGACCATGTTCAGTTGTTTGTAAATGCATCTTTTCATATTGATCTCTCACAGACTGGCAATGAAACAGGGAACGTATAGTCTGCTTTACTGGGATGTACTGAGCAAAGCACTCTTTCCCATTTCTTTCACTAACTCCTAGAAAAACAGGGACTGGCTCAACATAATGGAACTCTTCCTTGAAAACAGTCTTTCTTCTCTGTGCTGTACTTAGAACACCACTATTACAAGCGGTCAACAAATCCTCCCTAGACAACTGTTCAATCACCTCATTGATCCTCACCTCTGGTAATTCAAGCAAAGCAAGCTGTTCTCTTAGTTTGCTAAGAAAGTAAGACTGACCAATATCATGGATATTCTGAAATTCTTCAACAATGTTTTGGATGGTAGACTCCGGTAATAGCAATTTCGATTGGAGTTTCAGATAGAAAAGGGTTAAATTTCTTAAAAAAAGAGATTCATCCACAACTTCAGAAAAATATTGCTCAGCAACCTGTGGCATTTCACTTTCAGACACAACATCAGAAATGTGTGCTTCAACTGCCACAGCAGGCTCTTTCATATGGTCTACAGAGCACTTTTTGTGTTTCCGTGACACATGTGATGCGAATGTAGATCTTACCTTAAATGTCTTGTTGCAACCAAAAGGGCACTGGATCTCCAGGCCTGACAGAATATGGTTCTTTAAATGAGACAGAAACTCTGTTAGGGACCCACATTGAACTTCACAAAAATCTACATGGCATTTTAATGTTTTATCACATAACTGTGCCTGAGAGTCCTTTTCAGACATGTGACGGTCACTGTGATGTCTGTATACATGGGATTTTAATGAGGAAAACTTAGCAAAAACATGTGGGCAGTCAGGCATACCACACTGAAATCGCATATTAGACACATTTCTATGCAGTTTCATATGCTGCACAAATTTCGTGATTGTACTGCTCTCGTTCTTACAGAACTGACAGGTAATGGTAAACATGTTAATCAGAATGACACGTTATCAAAATCCATGACTTCATAAGCATATTACAAGCTCAAAGCATGTGAACGGTAAGTTTTTAAGGAGCTCAAGTAACTTAACTTACAAATATAACATCATACATACTTACAAATGAAGTTATAACAAAAGAAAAACATGTTAGCATGTTCATAGAAACAACACGTGCTAATTACACCATGTGCTAGATGTGCCTAATAAATTAGGCGGAGAAAATAACGTTAAATTAAACACACTCTTTTCAACCTGACAAACGATGGAAGAATTATCTGATGTAACAAGATTTCACTTTTAAATAGAAGTACTGGGGTATACACACCACTTCTCACTCCCCACTGGGTCCACTGTCAGAAGGTGCAAAGTCGCAATGCGCATGTGCAGCGCGCCAAATAGCCACTGCTGATGACGTGCTCACATGAGACGAACTGATCTACGGCATCATTTAAAAAATTTATTACAGTTGAGAGTTTTTGTGTTATTATTAAGAAGCAAATGTTTAATTTTAAAACTAGTGCCAAAGTTTACTTTTAAAATATAAAAATAAATACAAAAAATAAAGGCAGAGGCTATTTGCACTAAGTGTAAATAGACGGTAGATACTATTTAAACTAACCAAACTGATCTCTTGTCTCTTAGTGCAAATAGACACTCCGAAAAATCAAGTGTCATTACTGTACATACATGTTGTCATGTAGCATTTGCTACGTAGCCTGTTTTAAAAAATACAGTGTTGTAGACATAACTGTAAAAATTTACAGCAGTCTTTAGCATGCTCCCACAATACATAGCGAAATACAGTAACACTGTAATTTTTAAATTACAGTGGTCTATTGTAAATATTTACTGTAAAAATTACAGCAATTTCTTACAGTGTAGTTTTATTTAAAACGGAGAGAGCTGCCTTCAGCCAGTGTTTTCTGTTGTACTGACATGAGAGTCAAGGCTCCGAGCTCTCGGTCTGCGAACTACATCACTAAGCCTCTTTTAAAAGCATTTAAATAAAAACAGTCCAGCGACTGTACACAATGTAAACAGATTATCATTTTAAAGAGCTAAGCGCATATGAGCTGTTTTATGTGGTTTACGGATGAGCTTCGGGGCTGGCGTTTCTTCGTCCGTGTTCACAAAACTACATATTTTAAAGGCATTAAAATAAATAAATAAAAAAAAAAACACTTCAGCGATTGAACAATAATAGTAGATTAGTGTATTTAAAACGTTAAAATGCTTGCTTATTTGTGCTGCATTTTTGTGGAAACGAATAAGCTAGTAAAGACTGTTTCATATGGTCTCATCGTTTGAACCACGTTAGTTCAACAAAGTACGGCTGTTGTTAAAGACCTCACCAACTAATAACTTATGCTATTTAACTGATTAGAGTTCTCAAAAAAAATGCAACTGTATTGAACATATAATCACTCATTTAATATTTTTTGTTCCCTGTCATTTCGCTGTATTTTCTGTTTGATTTAGCACAGGTTCCCTCTTACGTCATACTCCGAAAGCTCCCTTAGGCATTTGTGCGCATGCGCACTACTCATAAAGGGTGATTTAATAGAGGACGCACAAAAATACAGATTAAAATCATTTATATTTAGGTTAAATATAAGATATGACTTGTAGAGCATGTTAGCTTGCAAATTATGCCCAAGAACATAATTTATTATGCCATATGTCTTACTAACAAGCAACAATGCCTCTAACCACAGGTCACGTACGAAAAATAATGCCCCGTTTAAGGCATATCCACTGAAGGTGTGGAGCTGAAAATGAAAATAAATACGGCCTTTTAAAATTTATATGTTCCAGCGATTTCATTCCGTCAACCCCTTAGAACACAGCAAGAGCTAAACTCAGGTGTTTGCAAGTAGTTTTATTTAAAACGGAGAGAGCTGCCTTCAGCCAGTGTTTTCTGTTGTACTGACATGAGAGTCAAGGCTCCGAGCTCTCGGTCTGCGAACTACATCACTAAGCCTCTTTTAAAAGCATTTAAATAAAAACAGTCCAGCGACTGTACACAATGTAAACAGATTATCATTTTAAAGAGCTAAGCGCATATGAGCTGTTTTATGTGGTTTACGGATGAGCTTCGTGGCTGGCGTTTCTTCGTCCGTGTTCACAAAACTATATATTTTAAAGGCATTAAAAAAAAAAAAAAAAAAAAAAAATTCAGCGATTGAACAATAATAGTAGGTTAGTGTATTTAAAACGTTAAAATGCTTGCTTATTTGTGCTGCATTTTTGTGGAAACGAATAAGCTAGTAAAGACTGTTTCATATGTTCTCATCGTTTGAACCACGTTAGTTCAACAAAGTACGGCTGTTGTTAAAGACCTCACCAACTAATAACTTATGCTATTTAACTGATTAGAGTTCTCAAAAAAATGCAACTGTATTGAACATATAATCACTCATTTAATATTTTTTGTTCCCTGTCATTTCGCTGTATTTTCTGTTTGATTTAGCACAGGTTCCCTCTTACGTCATACTCCGAAAGTTCCCTTAGGCATTTGTGCGCATGCGCACTACTCATAAAGGGTGATTTAATAGAGGACGCACAAAAATACAGATTAAAATCATTTATATTTAGGTTAAATATAAGATATGACTTGTAGTGCATGTTAGCTTGCAAATTATGCCCAAGAACATAATTTATTATGCCATATGTCTTACTAACAAGCAACAATGCCTCTAACCACAGGTCACGTACGAAAAATAATGCCCCGTTTAAGGCATTCCACTCCACTGAAGGTGTGGAGCTGAAAATGAAAATAAATACGGCCTTTTAAAATTTAAATGTTCCAGCGATTTCATTCCGTCAACCCCTTAGAACACAGCAAGAGCTAAACTCAGGTGTTTGCAAGTAGTTTTATTTAAAACGGAGAGAGCTGCCTTCAGCCAGTGTTTTCTGTTGTACTGACATGAGAGTCAAGGCTCCTAGCTCTCGGTCTGCGAACTACATCACTAAGCCACTTTTAAAAGCATTTAAATAAAAACAGTCCAGCGACTGTACACAATGTAAACAGATTATCATTTTAAAGAGCTAAGCGCATATGAGCTGTTTTATGTGGTTTACGGATGAGCTTCGGGCCTGGCGTTTCTTCGTCCGTGTTCACAAAACTACATATTTT
Organism: Garra rufa; assembly: GCF_049309525.1. Lineage (NCBI taxonomy): Eukaryota > Metazoa > Chordata > Actinopteri > Cypriniformes > Cyprinidae > Garra > Garra rufa. Next base: position 1,916,208 of record NW_027394276.1, on the reverse strand, counting down.
AAAGGCATTAAAATAAATAAATAATAAAAAAAACACTTCAGCGATTGAACAATAATAGTAGATTAGTGTATTTAAAACGTTAAAATGCTTGCTTATTTGTGCTGCATTTTTGTGGAAACGAATAAGCTAGTAAAGACTGTTTCATATGGTCTCATCGTTTGAACCACATTAGTTCAACAAAGTACGGCTGTTGTTAAAGACCTCACCAACTAATAACTTATGCTATTTAACTGATTAGAGTTCTCAAAAAAATGCAACTGTATTGAACATATAATCACTCATTTAATATTTTTTGTTCCCTGTCATTTCGCTGTATTTTCTGTTTGATTTAGCACAGGTTCCCTCTTACGTCATACTCAGAAAGTTCCCTTAGGCATTTGTGCGCATGCGCACTACTCATAAAGGGTGATTTAATAGAGGACGCACAAAAATACAGATCAAAATCATTTATATTTAGGTTAAATATAAGATATGACTTGTAGTGCATGTTAGCTTGCAAATTATGCCCAAGAACATAATTTATTATGCCATATGTCTTACTAACAAGCAACAATGCCTCTAACCACAGGTCACGTACGAAAAATAATGCCCCGTTTAAGGCATTCCACTCCACTGAAGGTGTGGAGCGGAAAATGAAAATAAATACGGCCTTTTAAAATTTAAATGTTCCAGCGATTTCATTCCGTCAACCCCTTAGAACACAGCAAGAGCTAAACTCAGGTGTTTGCAAGTAATTTTATTTAAAACGGAGAGAGCTGCCTTCAGCCAGTGTTTTCTGTTGTACTGACATGAGAGTCAAGGCTCCGAGCTCTCGGTCTGCGAACTACATCACTAAGCCTCTTTTAAAAGCATTTAAATAAAAACAGTCCAGCGACTGTACACAATGTAAACAGATTATCATTTTAAAGAGCTAAGCGCATATGAGCTGTTTTATGTGGTTTACGGATGAGCTTCGGGGCTGGCGTTTCTTCGTCCGTGTTCAAAAAACTACATATTTTAAAGGCATTAAAATAAATAAATAAAAAAAAAAAAAAACACTTCAGCGATTGAACAATAATAGTAGATTAGTGTATTTAAAACGTTAAAATGCTTGCTTATTTGTGCTGCATTTTTGTGGAAACGAATAAGCTAGTAAAGACTGTTTCATATGGTCTCATCGTTTGAACCACGTTAGTTCAACAAAGTACGGCTGTTGTTAAAGACCTCACCAACTAATAACTTATGCTATTTAACTGATTAGAGTTCTCAAAAAAATGCAACTGTATTGAACATATAATCACTCATTTAATATTTTTTGTTCCCTGTCATTTCGCTGTATTTTCTGTTTGATTTAGCACAGGTTCCCTCTTACGTCATACTCCAAAAGTTCCCTTAGGCATTTGTGCGCATGCGCACTACTCATAAAGGGTGATTTAATAGAGGACGCACAAAAATACAGATTAAAATCATTTATATTTAGGTTAAATATAAGATATGACTTGTAGAGCATGTTAGCTTGCAAATTATGCCCAAGAACATAATTTATTATGCCATATGTCTTACTAACAAGCAACAATGCCTCTAACCACAGGTCACGTACGAAAAATAATGCCCCGTTTAAGGCATATCCACTGAAGGTGTGGAGCTGAAAATGAAAATAAATACGGCCTTTTAAAATTTAAATGTTCCAGCGATTTCATTCCGTCAACCCCTTAGAACACAGCAAGAGCTAAACTCAGGTGTTTGCAAGTAGTTTTATTTAAAACGGAGAGAGCTGCCTTCAGCCAGTGTTTTCTGTTGTACTGACATGAGAGTCAAGGCTCCGAGCTCTCGGTCTGCGAACTACATCACTAAGCCTCTTTTAAAAGCATTTAAATAAAAACAGTCCAGCGACTGTACACAATGTAAACAGATTATCATTTTAAAGAGCTAAGCGCATATGAGCTGTTTTATGTGGTTTACGGATGAGCTTCGTGGCTGGCGTTTCTTCGTCCGTGTTCACAAAACTATATATTTTAAAGGCATTAAAAAAAAAAAAAAAAAAAAAAAAAAACAATTCAGCGATTGAACAATAATAGTAGATTAGTGTATTTAAAACGTTAAAATGCTTGCTTATTTGTGCTGCATTTTTGTGGAAACGAATAAGCTAGTAAAGACTGTTTCATATGGTCTCATCGTTTGAACCACGTTAGTTCAACAAAGTACGGCTGTTGTTAAAGACCTCACCAACTAATAACTTATGCTATTTAACTGATTAGAGTTCTCAAAAAAATGCAACTGTATTGAACATATAATCACTCATTTAATATTTTTTGTTCCCTGTCATTTCGCTGTATTTTCTGTTTGATTTAGCACAGGTTCCCTCTTACGTCATACTCCGAAAGTTCCCTTAGGCATTTGTGCGCATGCGCACTACTCATAAAGGGTGATTTAATAGAGGATGCACAAAAATACAGATTAAAATCATTTATATTTAGGTTAAATATAAGATATGACTTGTAGTGCATGTTAGCTTGCAAATTATGCCCAAGAACATAATTTATTATGCCATATGTCTTACTAACAAGCAACAATGCCTCTAACCACAGGTCACGTACGAAAAATAATGCCCCGTTTAAGGCATTCCACTCCACTGAAGGTGTGGAGCTGAAAATGAAAATAAATACGGCCTTTTAAAATTTAAATGTTCCAGCGATTTCATTCCGTCAACCCCTTAGAACACAGCAAGAGCTAAACTCAGGTGTTTGCAAGTAGTTTTATTTAAAACGGAGAGAGCTGCCTTCAGCCAGTGTTTTCTGTTGTACTGACATGAGAGTCAAGGCTCCGAGCTCTCGGTCTGCGAACTACATCACTAAGCCTCTTTTAAAAGCATTTAAATAAAAACAGTCCAGGGACTGTACACAATGTAAACAGATTATCATTTTAAAGAGCTAAGCGCATATGAGCTGTTTTATGTGGTTTACGGATGAGCTTCGGGGCTGGCGTTTCTTCGTCCGTGTTCACAAAACTATATATTTTAAAGGCATTAAAAAAAAAAAACACTTCAGCGATTGATTAATAATAGTAGATTAGTGTATTTAAAACGTTAAAATGCTTGCTTATTTGTGCTGCATTTTTGTGGAAACGAATAAGCTAGTAAAGACTGTTTCATATGGTCTCATCGTTTGAACCACGTTAGTTCAACAAAGTACGGCTGTTGTTAAAGACCTCACCAACTAATAACTTATGCTATTTAACTGATTAGAGTTCTCAAAAAAATGCAACTGTATTGAACATATAATCACTCATTTAATATTTTTTGTTCCCTGTCATTTCGCTGTATTTTCTGTTTGATTTAGCACAGGTTCCCTCTTACGTCATACTCCGAAAGTTCCCTTAGGCATTTGTGCGCATGCGCACTACTCATAAAGGGTGATTTAATAGAGGACGCACAAAAATACAGATTAGAATCATTTATATTTAGGTTAAATATAAGATATGACTTGTAGTGCATGTTAGCTTGCAAATTATGCCCAAGAACATAATTTATTATGCCATATGTCTTACTAACAAGCAACAATGCCTCTAACCACAGGTCACGTACGAAAAATAATGCCCCGTTTAAGGCATTCCACTCCACTGAAGGTGTGGAGCTGAAAATGAAAATAAATACGGCCTTTTAAAATTTAAATGTTCCAGCGATTTCATTCCGTCAACCCCTTAGAACACAGCAAGAGCTAAACTCAGGTGTTTGCAAGTAGTTTTATTTAAAACGGAGAGAGCTGCCTTCAGCCAGTGTTTTCTGTTGTACTGACATGAGAGTCAAGGCTCCGAGCTCTCGGTCTGCGAACTACATCACTAAGCCTCTTTTAAAAGCATTTAAATAAAAACAGTCCAGCGACTGTACACAATGTAAACAGATTATCATTTTAAAGAGCTAAGCGCATATGAGCTGTTTTATGTGGTTTACGGATGAGCTTCGGGCCTGGCGTTTCTTCGTCCGTGTTCACAAAACTACATATTTTAAAGGCATTAAAATAAATAAATAATAAAAAAAACACTTCAGCGATTGAACAATAATAGTAGATTAGTGTATTTAAAACGTTAAAATGCTTGCTTATTTGTGCTGCATTTTTGTGGAAACGAATAAGCTAGTAAAGACTGTTTCATATGGTCTCATCGTTTGAACCACGTTAGTTCAACAAAGTACGGCTGTTGTTAAAGACCTCACCAACTAATAACTTATGCTATTTAACTGATTAGAGTTCTCAAAAAAATGCAACTGTATTGAACATATAATCACTCATTTAATATTTTTTGTTCCCTGTCATTTCGCTGTATTTTCTGTTTGATTTAGCACAGGTTCCCTCTTACGTCATACTCCGAAAGTTCCCTTAGGCATTTGTGCGCATGCGCACTACTCATAAAGGGTGATTTAATAGAGGACGCACAAAAATACAGATTAGAATCATTTATATTTAGGTTAAATATAAGATATGACTTGTAGTGCATGTTAGCTTGCAAATTATGCCCAAGAACATAATTTATTATGCCATATGTCTTACTAACAAGCAACAATGCCTCTAACCACAGGTCACGTACGAAAAATAATGCCCCGTTTAAGGCATTCCACTCCACTGAAGGTGTGGAGCTGAAAATGAAAATAAATACGGCCTTTTAAAATTTAAATGTTCCAGCGATTTCATTCCGTCAACCCCTTAGAACACAGCAAGAGCTAAACTCAGGTGTTTGCAAGTAGTTTTATTTAAAACGGAGAGAGCTGCCTTCAGCCAGTGTTTTCTGTTGTACTGACATGAGAGTCAAGGCTCCGAGCTCTCGGTCTGCGAACTACATCACTAAGCCTCTTTTAAAAGCATTTAAATAAAAACAGTCCAGCGACTGTACACAATGTAAACAGATTATCATTTTAAAGAGCTAAGCGCATATGAGCTGTTTTATGTGGTTTACGGATGAGCTTCGGGCCTGGCGTTTCTTCGTCCGTGTTCACAAAACTACATATTTTAAAGGCATTAAAATAAATAAATAATAAAAAAAACACTTCAGCGATTGAACAATAATAGTAGATTAGTGTATTTAAAACGTTAAAATGCTTGCTTATTTGTGCTGCATTTTTGTGGAAACGAATAAGCTAGTAAAGACTGTTTCATATGGTCTCATCGTTTGAACCACGTTAGTTCAACAAAGTACGGCTGTTGTTAAAGACCTCACCAACTAATAACTTATGCTATTTAACTGATTAGAGTTCTCAAAAAAATGCAACTGTATTGAACATATAATCACTCATTTAATATTTTTTGTTCCCTGTCATTTCGCTGTATTTTCTGTTTGATTTAGCACAGGTTCCCTCTTACGTCATACTCCAAAAGTTCCCTTAGGCATTTGTGCGCATGCGCACTACTCATAAAGGGTGATTTAATAGAGGACGCACAAAAATACAGATTAAAATCATTTATATTTAGGTTAAATATAAGATATGACTTGTAGTGCATGTTAGCTTGCAAATTATGCCCAAGAACATAATTTATTATGCCATATGTCTTACTAACAAGCAACAATGCCTCTAACCACAGGTCACGTACGAAAAATAATGCCCCGTTTTAGGCATATCCACTGAAGGTGTGGAGCGGAAAATGAAAATAAATACGGCCTTTTAAAATGTAAATGTTCCAGCGATTTCATTCCGTCAACCCCTTAGAACACAGCAAGAGCTAAACTCAGGTGTTTGCAAGTAATTTTATTTAAAACGGAGAGAGCTGCCTTCAGCCAGTGTTTTCTGTTGTACTGACATGAGAGTCAAGGCTCCGAGCTCTCGGTCTGCGAACTACATCACTAAGCCTCTTTTAAAAGCATTTAAATAAAAACAGTCCAGCGACTGTACACAATGTAAACAGATTATCATTTTAAAGAGCTAAGCGCATATGAGCTGTTTTATGTGGTTTACGGATGAGCTTCGGGGCTGGCGTTTCTTCGTCCGTGTTCAAAAAACTACATATTTTAAAGGCATTAAAATAAATAAAAAAAAAAAAAAAAAAACACTTCAGCGATTGAACAATAATAGTAGATTAGTGTATTTAAAACGTTAAAATGCTTGCTTATTTGTGCTGCATTTTTGTGGAAACGAATAAGCTAGTAAAGACTGTTTCATATGGTCTCATCGTTTGAACCACGTTAGTTCAACAAAGTACGGCTGTTGTTAAAGACCTCACCAACTAATAACTTATGCTATTTAACTGATTAGAGTTCTCAAAAAAAATGCAACTGTATTGAACATATAATCACTCATTTAATATTTTTTGTTCCCTGTCATTTCGCTGTATTTTCTGTTTGATTTAGCACAGGTTCCCTCTTACGTCATACTCCGAAAGCTCCCTTAGGCATTTGTGCGCATGCGCACTACTCATAAAGGGTGATTTAATAGAGGACGCACAAAAATACAGATTAAAATCATTTATATTTAGGTTAAATATAAGATATGACTTGTAGAGCATGTTAGCTTGCAAATTATGCCCAAGAACATAATTTATTATGCCATATGTCTTACTAACAAGCAACAATGCCTCTAACCACAGGTCACGTACGAAAAATAATGCCCCGTTTAAGGCATATCCACTGAAGGTGTGGAGCTGAAAATGAAAATAAATACGGCCTTTTAAAATTTAAATGTTCCAGCGATTTCATTCCGTCAACCCCTTAGAACACAGCAAGAGCTAAACTCAGGTGTTTGCAAGTAGTTTTATTTAAAACGGAGAGAGCTGCCTTCAGCCAGTGTTTTCTGTTGTACTGACATGAGAGTCAAGGCTCCGAGCTCTCGGTCTGCGAACTACATCACTAAGCCTCTTTTAAAAGCATTTAAATAAAAACAGTCCAGCGACTGTACACAATGTAAACAGATTATCATTTTAAAGAGCTAAGCGCATATGAGCTGTTTTATGTGGTTTACGGATGAGCTTCGTGGCTGGCGTTTCTTCGTCCGTGTTCACAAAACTATATATTTTAAAGGCATTAAAAAAAAAAAAAAAAAAAAAAAAAAAACAATTCAGCGATTGAACAATAATAGTAGATTAGTGTATTTAAAACGTTAAAATGCTTGCTTATTTGTGCTGCATTTTTGTGGAAACGAATAAGCTAGTAAAGACTGTTTCATATGGTCTCATCGTTTGAACCACGTTAGTTCAACAAAGTACGGCTGTTGTTAAAGACCTCACCAACTAATAACTTATGCTATTTAACTGATTAGAGTTCTCAAAAAAATGCAACTGTATTGAACATATAATCACTCATTTAATATTTTTTGTTCCCTGTCATTTCGCTGTATTTTCTGTTTGATTTAGCACAGGTTCCCTCTTACGTCATACTCCGAAAGTTCCCTTAGGCATTTGTGCGCATGCGCACTACTCATAAAGGGTGATTTAATAGAGGACGCACAAAAATACAGATTAAAATCATTTATATTTAGGTTAAATATAAGATATGACTTGTAGTGCATGTTAGCTTGCAAATTATGCCCAAGAACATAATTTATTATGCCATATGTCTTACTAACAAGCAACAATGCCTCTAACCACAGGTCACGTACGAAAAATAATGCCCCGTTTAAGGCATTCCACTCCACTGAAGGTGTGGAGCTGAAAATGAAAATAAATACGGCCTTTTAAAATTTAAATGTTCCAGCGATTTCATTCCGTCAACCCCTTAGAACACAGCAAGAGCTAAACTCAGGTGTTTGCAAGTAGTTTTATTTAAAACGGAGAGAGCTGCCTTCAGCCAGTGTTTTCTGTTGTACTGACATGAGAGTCAAGGCTCCGAGCTCTCGGTCTGCGAACTACATCACTAAGCCTCTTTTAAAAGCATTTAAATAAAAACAGTCCAGGGACTGTACACAATGTAAACAGATTATCATTTTAAAGAGCTAAGCGCATATGAGCTGTTTTATGTGGTTTACGGATGAGCTTCGGGGCTGGCGTTTCTTCGTCCGTGTTCACAAAACTATATATTTTAAAGGCATTTAAAAAAAAAAACACTTCAGCGATTGAACAATAATAGTAGATTAGTGTATTTAAAACGTTAAAATGCTTGCTTATTTGTGCTGCATTTTTGTGGAAACGAATAAGCTAGTAAAGACTGTTTCATATGGTCTCATCGTTTGAACCACGTTAGTTCAACAAAGTACGGCTGTTGTTAAAGACCTCACCAACTAATAACTTATGCTATTTAACTGATTAGAGTTCTCAAAAAAATGCAACTGTATTGAACATATAATCACTCATTTAATATTTTTTGTTCCCTGTCATTTCGCTGTATTTTCTGTTTGATTTAGCACAGGTTCCCTCTTACGTCATACTCCGAAAGTTCCCTTAGGCATTTGTGCGCATGCGCACTACTCATAAAGGGTGATTTAATAGAGGACGCACAAAAATACAGATTAGAATCATTTATATTTAGGTTAAATATAAGATATGACTTGTAGTGCATGTTAGCTTGCAAATTATGCCCAAGAACATAATTTATTATGCCATATGTCTTACTAACAAGCAACAATGCCTCTAACCACAGGTCACGTACGAAAAATAATGCCCCGTTTAAGGCATTCCACTCCACTGAAGGTGTGGAGCTGAAAATGAAAATAAATACGGCCTTTTAAAATTTAAATGTTCCAGCGATTTCATTCCGTCAACCCCTTAGAACACAGCAAGAGCTAAACTCAGGTGTTTGCAAGTAGTTTTATTTAAAACGGAGAGAGCTGCCTTCAGCCAGTGTTTTCTGTTGTACTGACATGAGAGTCAAGGCTCCGAGCTCTCGGTCTGCGAACTACATCACTAAGCCTCTTTTAAAAGCATTTAAATAAAAACAGTCCAGCGACTGTACACAATGTAAACAGATTATCATTTTAAAGAGCTAAGCGCATATGAGCTGTTTTATGTGGTTTACGGATGAGCTTCGGGCCTGGCGTTTCTTCGTCCGTGTTCACAAAACTACATATTTTAAAGGCATTAAAATAAATAAATAATAAAAAAAACACTTCAGCGATTGAACAATAATAGTAGATTAGTGTATTTAAAACGTTAAAATGCTTGCTTATTTGTGCTGCATTTTTGTGGAAACGAATAAGCTAGTAAAGACTGTTTCATATGGTCTCATCGTTTGAACCACGTTAGTTCAACAAAGTACGGCTGTTGTTAAAGACCTCACCAACTAATAACTTATGCTATTTAACTGATTAGAGTTCTCAAAAAAATGCAACTGTATTGAACATATAATCACTCATTTAATATTTTTTGTTCCCTGTCATTTCGCTGTATTTTCTGTTTGATTTAGCACAGGTTCCCTCTTACGTCATACTCCAAAAGTTCCCTTAGGCATTTGTGCGCATGCGCACTACTCATAAAGGGTGATTTAATAGAGGACGCACAAAAATACAGATTAAAATCATTTATATTTAGGTTAAATATAAGATATGACTTGTAGTGCATGTTAGCTTGCAAATTATGCCCAAGAACATAATTTATTATGCCATATGTCTTACTAACAAGCAACAATGCCTCTAACCACAGGTCACGTACGAAAAATAATGCCCCGTTTTAGGCATATCCACTGAAGGTGTGGAGCGGAAAATGAAAATAAATACGGCCTTTTAAAATGTAAATGTTCCAGCGATTTCATTCCGTCAACCCCTTAGAACACAGCAAGAGCTAAACTCAGGTGTTTGCAAGTAATTTTATTTAAAACGGAGAGAGCTGCCTTCAGCCAGTGTTTTCTGTTGTACTGACATGAGAGTCAAGGCTCCGAGCTCTCGGTCTGCGAACTACATCACTAAGCCTCTTTTAAAAGCATTTAAATAAAAACAGTCCAGCGACTGTACACAATGTAAACAGATTATCATTTTAAAGAGCTAAGCGCATATGAGCTGTTTTATGTGGTTTACGGATGAGCTTCGGGGCTGGCGTTTCTTCGTCCGTGTTCAAAAAACTACATATTTTAAAGGCATTAAAATAAAAAAAAAAAAAAAAAAAAAAACACTTCAGCGATTGAACAATAATAGTAGATTAGTGTATTTAAAACGTTAAAATGCTTGCTTATTTGTGCTGCATTTTTGTGGAAACGAATAAGCTAGTAAAGACTGTTTCATATGGTCTCATCGTTTGAACCACGTTAGTTCAACAAAGTACGGCTGTTGTTAAAGACCTCACCAACTAATAACTTATGCTATTTAACTGATTAGAGTTCTCAAAAAAAATGCAACTGTATTGAACATATAATCACTCATTTAATATTTTTTGTTCCCTGTCATTTCGCTGTATTTTCTGTTTGATTTAGCACAGGTTCCCTCTTACGTCATACTCCGAAAGCTCCCTTAGGCATTTGTGCGCATGCGCACTACTCATAAAGGGTGATTTAATAGAGGACGCACAAAAATACAGATTAAAATCATTTATATTTAGGTTAAATATAAGATATGACTTGTAGAGCATGTTAGCTTGCAAATTATGCCCAAGAACATAATTTATTATGCCATATGTCTTACTAACAAGCAACAATGCCTCTAACCACAGGTCACGTACGAAAAATAATGCCCCGTTTAAGGCATATCCACTGAAGGTGTGGAGCTGAAAATGAAAATAAATACGGCCTTTTAAAATTTAAATGTTCCAGCGATTTCATTCCGTCAACCCCTTAGAACACAGCAAGAGCTAAACTCAGGTGTTTGCAAGTAGTTTTATTTAAAACGGAGAGAGCTGCCTTCAGCCAGTGTTTTCTGTTGTACTGACATGAGAGTCAAGGCTCCGAGCTCTCGGTCTGCGAACTACATCACTAAGCCTCTTTTAAAAGCATTTAAATAAAAACAGTCCAGCGACTGTACACAATGTAAACAGATTATCATTTTAAAGAGCTAAGCGCATATGAGCTGTTTTATGTGGTTTACGGATGAGCTTCGTGGCTGGCGTTTCTTCGTCCGTGTTCACAAAACTATATATTTTAAAGGCATTAAAAAAAAAAAAAAAAAAAAAAAAAAACAATTCAGCGATTGAACAATAATAGTAGATTAGTGTATTTAAAACGTTAAAATGCTTGCTTATTTGTGCTGCATTTTTGTGGAAACGAATAAGCTAGTAAAGACTGTTTCATATGGTCTCATCGTTTGAACCACGTTAGTTCAACAAAGTACGGCTGTTGTTAAAGACCTCACCAACTAATAACTTATGCTATTTAACTGATTAGAGTTCTCAAAAAAATGCAACTGTATTGAACATATAATCACTCATTTAATATTTTTTGTTCCCTGTCATTTCGCTGTATTTTCTGTTTGATTTAGCACAGGTTCCCTCTTACGTCATACTCCGAAAGTTCCCTTAGGCATTTGTGCGCATGCGCACTACTCATAAAGGGTGATTTAATAGAGGACGCACAAAAATACAGATTAAAATCATTTATATTTAGGTTAAATATAAGATATGACTTGTAGTGCATGTTAGCTTGCAAATTATGCCCAAGAACATAATTTATTATGCCATATGTCTTACTAACAAGCAACAATGCCTCTAACCACAGGTCACGTACGAAAAATAATGCCCCGTTTAAGGCATTCCACTCCACTGAAGGTGTGGAGCTGAAAATGAAAATAAATACGGCCTTTTAAAATTTAAATGTTCCAGCGATTTCATTCCGTCAACCCCTTAGAACACAGCAAGAGCTAAACTCAGGTGTTTGCAAGTAGTTTTATTTAAAACGGAGAGAGCTGCCTTCAGCCAGTGTTTTCTGTTGTACTGACATGAGAGTCAAGGCTCCGAGCTCTCGGTCTGCGAACTACATCACTAAGCCTCTTTTAAAAGCATTTAAATAAAAACAGTCCAGGGACTGTACACAATGTAAACAGATTATCATTTTAAAGAGCTAAGCGCATATGAGCTGTTTTATGTGGTTTACGGATGAGCTTCGGGGCTGGCGTTTCTTCGTCCGTGTTCACAAAACTATATATTTTAAAGGCATTTAAAAAAAAAAACACTTCAGCGATTGAACAATAATAGTAGATTAGTGTATTTAAAACGTTAAAATGCTTGCTTATTTGTGCTGCATTTTTGTGGAAACGAATAAGCTAGTAAAGACTGTTTCATATGGTCTCATCGTTTGAACCACGTTAGTTCAACAAAGTACGGCTGTTGTTAAAGACCTCACCAACTAATAACTTATGCTATTTAACTGATTAGAGTTCTCAAAAAAATGCAACTGTATTGAACATATAATCACTCATTTAATATTTTTTGTTCCCTGTCATTTCGCTGTATTTTCTGTTTGATTTAGCACAGGTTCCCTCTTACGTCATACTCCGAAAGTTCCCTTAGGCATTTGTGCGCATGCGCACTACTCATAAAGGGTGATTTAATAGAGGACACACAAAAATACAGATTAGAATCATTTATATTTAGGTTAAATATAAGATATGACTTGTAGTGCATGTTAGCTTGCAAATTATGCCCAAGAACATAATTTATTATGCCATATGTCTTACTAACAAGCAACAATGCCTCTAACCACAGGTCACGTACGAAAAATAATGCCCCGTTTAAGGCATTCCACTCCACTGAAGGTGTGGAGCTGAAAATGAAAATAAATACGGCCTTTTAAAATTTAAATGTTCCAGCGATTTCATTCCGTCAACCCCTTAGAACACAGCAAGAGCTAAACTCAGGTGTTTGCAAGTAGTTTTATTTAAAACGGAGAGAGCTGCCTTCAGCCAGTGTTTTCTGTTGTACTGACATGAGAGTCAAGGCTCCGAGCTCTCGGTCTGCGAACTACATCACTAAGCCTCTTTTAAAAGCATTTAAATAAAAACAGTCCAGCGACTGTACACAATGTAAACAGATTATCATTTTAAAGAGCTAAGCGCATATGAGCTGTTTTATGTGGTTTACGGATGAGCTTCGGGCCTGGCGTTTCTTCGTCCGTGTTCACAAAACTACATATTTTAAAGGCATTAAAATAAATAAATAATAAAAAAAAACACTTCAGCGATTGAACAATAATAGTAGATTAGTGTATTTAAAACGTTAAAATGCTTGCTTATTTGTGCTGCATTTTTGTGGAAACGAATAAGCTAGTAAAGACTGTTTCATATGGTCTCATCGTTTGAACCACGTTAGTTCAACAAAGTACGGCTGTTGTTAAAGACCTCACCAACTAATAACTTATGCTATTTAACTGATTAGAGTTCTCAAAAAAATGCAACTGTATTGAACATATAATCACTCATTTAATATTTTTTGTTCCCTGTCATTTCGCTGTATTTTCTGTTTGATTTAGCACAGGTTCCCTCTTACGTCATACTCCGAAAGTTCCCTTAGGCATTTGTGCGCATGCGCACTACTCATAAAGGGTGATTTAATAGAGGATGCACAAAAATACAGATTAAAATCATTTATATTTAGGTTAAATATAAGATATGACTTGTAGTGCATGTTAGCTTGCAAATTATGCCCAAGAACATAATTTATTTTGCCATATGTCTTACTAACAAGCAACAATGCCTCTAACCACAGGTCACGTACGAAAAATAATGCCCCGTTTAAGGCATTCCACTCCACTGAAGGTGTGGAGCTGAAAATGAAAATAAATACGGCCTTTTAAAATTTAAATATTCCAGCGATTTCATTCCGTCAACCCCTTAGAACACAGCAAGAGCTAAACTCAGGTGTTTGCAAGTAGTTTTATTTAAAACGGAGAGAGCTGCCTTCAGCCAGTGTTTTCTGTTGTACTGACATGAGAGTCAAGGCTCCGAGCTCTCGGTCTGCGAACTACATCACTAAGCCTCTTTTAAAAGCATTTAAATAAAAACAGTCCAGCGACTGTACACAATGTAAACAGATTATCATTTTAAAGAGCTAAGCGCATATGAGCTGTTTTATGTGGTTTACGGATGAGCTTCGGGGCTGGCGTTTCTTCGTCCGTGTTCAAAAAACTACATATTTTAAAGGCATTAAAATAAATAAAAAAAAAAAAAAAAAAACACTTCAGCGATTGAACAATAATAGTAGATTAGTGTATTTAAAACGTTAAAATGCTTGCTTATTTGTGCTGCATTTTTGTGGAAACGAATAAGCTAGTAAAGACTGTTTCATATGGTCTCATCGTTTGAACCACGTTAGTTCAACAAAGTACGGCTGTTGTTAAAGACCTCACCAACTAATAACTTATGCTATTTAACTGATTAGAGTTCTCAAAAAAAATGCAACTGTATTGAACATATAATCACTCATTTAATATTTTTTGTTCCCTGTCATTTCGCTGTATTTTCTGTTTGATTTAGCACAGGTTCCCTCTTACGTCATACTCCGAAAGCTCCCTTAGGCATTTGTGCGCATGCGCACTACTCATAAAGGGTGATTTAATAGAGGACGCACAAAAATACAGATTAAAATCATTTATATTTAGGTTAAATATAAGATATGACTTGTAGAGCATGTTAGCTTGCAAATTATGCCCAAGAACATAATTTATTATGCCATATGTCTTACTAACAAGCAACAATGCCTCTAACCACAGGTCACGTACGAAAAATAATGCCCCGTTTAAGGCATATCCACTGAAGGTGTGGAGCTGAAAATGAAAATAAATACGGCCTTTTAAAATTTAAATGTTCCAGCGATTTCATTCCGTCAACCCCTTAGAACACAGCAAGAGCTAAACTCAGGTGTTTGCAAGTAGTTTTATTTAAAACGGAGAGAGCTGCCTTCAGCCAGTGTTTTCTGTTGTACTGACATGAGAGTCAAGGCTCCGAGCTCTCGGTCTGCGAACTACATCACTAAGCCTCTTTTAAAAGCATTTAAATAAAAACAGTCCAGCGACTGTACACAATGTAAACAGATTATCATTTTAAAGAGCTAAGCGCATATGAGCTGTTTTATGTGGTTTACGGATGAGCTTCGTGGCTGGCGTTTCTTCGTCCGTGTTCACAAAACTATATATTTTAAAGGCATTAAAAAAAAAAAAAAAAAAAAAAAAAAACAATTCAGCGATTGAACAATAATAGTAGATTAGTGTATTTAAAACGTTAAAATGCTTGCTTATTTGTGCTGCATTTTTGTGGAAACGAATAAGCTAGTAAAGACTGTTTCATATGGTCTCATCGTTTGAACCACGTTAGTTCAACAAAGTACGGCTGTTGTTAAAGACCTCACCAACTAATAACTTATGCTATTTAACTGATTAGAGTTCTCAAAAAAATGCAACTGTATTGAACATATAATCACTCATTTAATATTTTTTGTTCCCTGTCATTTCGCTGTATTTTCTGTTTGATTTAGCACAGGTTCCCTCTTACGTCATACTCCGAAAGTTCCCTTAGGCATTTGTGCGCATGCGCACTACTCATAAAGGGTGATTTAATAGAGGACGCACAAAAATACAGATTAAAATCATTTATATTTAGGTTAAATATAAGATATGACTTGTAGTGCATGTTAGCTTGCAAATTATGCCCAAGAACATAATTTATTATGCCATATGTCTTACTAACAAGCAACAATGCCTCTAACCACAGGTCACGTACGAAAAATAATGCCCCGTTTAAGGCATTCCACTCCACTGAAGGTGTGGAGCTGAAAATGAAAATAAATACGGCCTTTTAAAATTTAAATGTTCCAGCGATTTCATTCCGTCAACCCCTTAGAACACAGCAAGAGCTAAACTCAGGTGTTTGCAAGTAGTTTTATTTAAAACGGAGAGAGCTGCCTTCAGCCAGTGTTTTCTGTTGTACTGACATGAGAGTCAAGGCTCCGAGCTCTCGGTCTGCGAACTACATCACTAAGCCACTTTTAAAAGCATTTAAATAAAAACAGTCCAGGGACTGTACACAATGTAAACAGATTATCATTTTAAAGAGCTAAGCGCATATGAGCTGTTTTATGTGGTTTACGGATGAGCTTCGGGGCTGGCGTTTCTTCGTCCGTGTTCACAAAACTATATATATTAAAGGCATTAAAAAAAAAAACACTTCAGCGATTGAACAATAATAGTAGATTAGTGTATTTAAAACGTTAAAATGCTTGCTTATTTGTGCTGCATTTTTGTGGAAACGAATAAGCTAGTAAAGACTGTTTCATATGGTCTCATCGTTTGAACCACGTTAGTTCAACAAAGTACGGCTGTTGTTAAAGACCTCACCAACTAATAACTTATGCTATTTAACTGATTAGAGTTCTCAAAAAAATGCAAATGTATTGAACATATAATCACTCATTTAATATTTTTTGTTCCCTGTCATTTCGCTGTATTTTCTGTTTGATTTAGCACAGGTTCCCTCTTACGTCATACTCCAAAAGTTCCCTTAGGCATTTGTGCGCATGCGCACTACTCATAAAGGGTGATTTAATAGAGGACGCACAAAAATACAGATTAAAATCATTTATATTTAGGTTAAATATAAGATATGACTTGTAGTGCATGTTAGCTTGCAAATTATGCCCAAGAACATAATTTATTATGCCATATGTCTTACTAACAAGCAACAATGCCTCTAACCACAGGTCACGTACGAAAAATAATGCCCCGTTTAAGGCATTCCACTCCACTGAAGGTGTGGAGCGGAAAATGAAAATAAATACGGCCTTTTAAAATTTAAATGTTCCAGCGATTTCATTCCGTCAACCCCTTAGAACACAGCAAGAGCTAAACTCAGGTGTTTGCAAGTAATTTTATTTAAAACGGAGAGAGCTGCCTTCAGCCAGTGTTTTCTGTTGTACTGACATGAGAGTCAAGGCTCCGAGCTCTCGGTCTGCGAACTACATCACTAAGCCTCTTTTAAAAGCATTTAAATAAAAACAGTCCAGCGACTGTACACAATGTAAACAGATTATCATTTTAAAGAGCTAAGCGCATATGAGCTGTTTTATGTGGTTTACGGATGAGCTTCGGGGCTGGCGTTTCTTCGTCCGTGTTCACAAAACTACATATTTTAAAGGCATTAAAATAAATAAATAATAAAAAAAAAACACTTCAGCGATTGAACAATAATAGTAGATTAGTGTATTTAAAACGTTAAAATGCTTGCTTATTTGTGCTGCATTTTTGTGGAAACGAATAAGCTAGTAAAGACTGTTTCATATGGTCTCATCGTTTGAACCACGTTAGTTCAACAAAGTACGGCTGTTGTTAAAGACCTCACCAACTAATAACTTATGCTATTTAACTGATTAGAGTTCTCAAAAAAATGCAACTGTATTGAACATATAATCACTCATTTAATATTTTTTGTTCCCTGTCATTTCGCTGTATTTTCTGTTTGATTTAGCACAGGTTCCCTCTTACGTCATACTCCAAAAGTTCCCTTAGGCATTTGTGCGCATGCGCACTACTCATAAAGGGTGATTTAATAGAGGACGCACAAAAATACAGATTAAAATCATTTATATTTAGGTTAAATATAAGATATGACTTGTAGTGCATGTTAGCTTGCAAATTATGCCCAAGAACATAATTTATTATGCCATATGTCTTACTAACAAGCAACAATGCCTCTAACCACAGGTCACGTACGAAAAATAATGCCCCGTTTTAGGCATATCCACTGAAGGTGTGGAGCGGAAAATGAAAATAAATACGGCCTTTTAAAATGTAAATGTTCCAGCGATTTCATTCCGTCAACCCCTTAGAACACAGCAAGAGCTAAACTCAGGTGTTTGCAAGTAATTTTATTTAAAACGGAGAGAGCTGCCTTCAGCCAGTGTTTTCTGTTGTACTGACATGAGAGTCAAGGCTCCGAGCTCTCGGTCTGCGAACTACATCACTAAGCCTCTTTTAAAAGCATTTAAATAAAAACAGTCCAGCGACTGTACACAATGTAAACAGATTATCATTTTAAAGAGCTAAGCGCATATGAGCTGTTTTATGTGGTTTACGGATGAGCTTCGGGGCTGGCGTTTCTTCGTCCGTGTTCACAAAACTACATATTTTAAAGGCATTAAAATAAATAAATAATAAAAAAAAACACTTCAGCGATTGAACAATAATAGTAGATTAGTGTATTTAAAACGTTAAAATGCTTGCTTATTTGTGCTGCATTTTTGTGGAAACGAATAAGCTAGTAAAGACTGTTTCATATGGTCTCATCGTTTGAACCACGTTAGTTCAACAAAGTACGGCTGTTGTTAAAGACCTCACCAACTAATAACTTATGCTATTTAACTGATTAGAGTTCTCAAAAAAATGCAACTGTATTGAACATATAATCACTCATTTAATATTTTTTGTTCCCTGTCATTTCGCTGTATTTTCTGTTTGATTTAGCACAGGTTCCCTCTTACGTCATACTCCGAAAGTTCCCTTAGGCATTTGTGCGCATGCGCACTACTCATAAAGGGTGATTTAATAGAGGATGCACAAAAATACAGATTAAAATCATTTATATTTAGGTTAAATATAAGATATGACTTGTAGTGCATGTTAGCTTGCAAATTATGCCCAAGAACATAATTTATTATGCCATATGTCTTACTAACAAGCAACAATGCCTCTAACCACAGGTCACGTACGAAAAATAATGCCCCGTTTAAGGCATTCCACTCCACTGAAGGTGTGGAGCTGAAAATGAAAATAAATACGGCCTTTTAAAATTTAAATGTTCCAGCGATTTCATTCCGTCAACCCCTTAGAACACAGCAAGAGCTAAACTCAGGTGTTTGCAAGTAGTTTTATTTAAAACGGAGAGAGCTGCCTTCAGCCAGTGTTTTCTGTTGTACTGACATGAGAGTCAAGGCTCCGAGCTCTCGGTCTGCGAACTACATCACTAAGCCTCTTTTAAAAGCATTTAAATAAAAACAGTCCAGGGACTGTACACAATGTAAACAGATTATCATTTTAAAGAGCTAAGCGCATATGAGCTGTTTTATGTGGTTTACGGATGAGCTTCGGGGCTGGCGTTTCTTCGTCCGTGTTCACAAAACTATATATTTTAAAGGCATTAAAAAAAAAAAACACTTCAGCGATTGAACAATAATAGTAGATTAGTGTATTTAAAACGTTAAAATGCTTGCTTATTTGTGCTGCATTTTTGTGGAAACGAATAAGCTAGTAAAGACTGTTTCATATGGTCTCATCGTTTGAACCACGTTAGTTCAACAAAGTACGGCTGTTGTTAAAGACCTCACCAACTAATAACTTATGCTATTTAACTGATTAGAGTTCTCAAAAAAATGCAACTGTATTGAACATATAATCACTCATTTAATATTTTTTGTTCCCTGTCATTTCGCTGTATTTTCTGTTTGATTTAGCACAGGTTCCCTCTTACGTCATACTCAGAAAGTTCCCTTAGGCATTTGTGCGCATGCGCACTACTCATAAAGGGTGATTTAATAGAGGACGCACAAAAATACAGATTAGAATCATTTATATTTAGGTTAAATATAAGATATGACTTGTAGTGCATGTTAGCTTGCAAATTATGCCCAAGAACATAATTTATTATGCCATATGTCTTACTAACAAGCAACAATGCCTCTAACCACAGGTCACGTACGAAAAATAATGCCCCGTTTAAGGCATTCCACTCCACTGAAGGTGTGGAGCTGAAAATGAAAATAAATACGGCCTTTTAAAATTTAAATGTTCCAGCGATTTCATTCCGTCAACCCCTTAGAACACAGCAAGAGCTAAACTCAGGTGTTTGCAAGTAGTTTTATTTAAAACGGAGAGAGCTGCCTTCAGCCAGTGTTTTCTGTTGTACTGACATGAGAGTCAAGGCTCCGAGCTCTCGGTCTGCGAACTACATCACTAAGCCTCTTTTAAAAGCATTTAAATAAAAACAGTCCAGCGACTGTACACAATGTAAACAGATTATCATTTTAAAGAGCTAAGCGCATATGAGCTGTTTTATGTGGTTTACGGATGAGCTTCGGGCCTGGCGTTTCTTCGTCCGTGTTCACAAAACTACATATTTTAAAGGCATTAAAATAAATAAATAATAAAAAAAACACTTCAGCGATTGAACAATAATAGTAGATTAGTGTATTTAAAACGTTAAAATGCTTGCTTATTTGTGCTGCATTTTTGTGGAAACGAATAAGCTAGTAAAGACTGTTTCATATGGTCTCATCGTTTGAACCACGTTAGTTCAACAAAGTACGGCTGTTGTTAAAGACCTCACCAACTAATAACTTATGCTATTTAACTGATTAGAGTTCTCAAAAAAATGCAACTGTATTGAACATATAATCACTCATTTAATATTTTTTGTTCCCTGTCATTTCGCTGTATTTTCTGTTTGATTTAGCACAGGTTCCCTCTTACGTCATACTCAGAAAGTTCCCTTAGGCATTTGTGCGCATGCGCACTACTCATAAAGGGTGATTTAATAGAGGACGCACAAAAATACAGATCAAAATCATTTATATTTAGGTTAAATATAAGATATGACTTGTAGTGCATGTTAGCTTGCAAATTATGCCCAAGAACATAATTTATTATGCCATATGTCTTACTAACAAGCAACAATGCCTCTAACCACAGGTCACGTACGAAAAATAATGCCCCGTTTAAGGCATTCCACTCCACTGAAGGTGTGGAGCGGAAAATGAAAATAAATACGGCCTTTTAAAATTTAAATGTTCCAGCGATTTCATTCCGTCAACCCCTTAGAACACAGCAAGAGCTAAACTCAGGTGTTTGCAAGTAATTTTATTTAAAACGGAGAGAGCTGCCTTCAGCCAGTGTTTTCTGTTGTACTGACATGAGAGTCAAGGCTCCGAGCTCTCGGTCTGCGAACTACATCACTAAGCCTCTTTTAAAAGCATTTAAATAAAAACAGTCCAGCGACTGTACACAATGTAAACAGATTATCATTTTAAAGAGCTAAGCGCATATGAGCTGTTTTATGTGGTTTACGGATGAGCTTCGGGGCTGGCGTTTCTTCGTCCGTGTTCACAAAACTACATATTTTAAAGGCATTAAAATAAATAAATAAATAAATAAAAAAACACTTCAGCGATTGAACAATAATAGTAGATTAGTGTATTTAAAACGTTAAAATGCTTGCTTATTTGTGCTGCATTTTTGTGGAAACGAATAAGCTAGTAAAGACTGTTTCATATGGTCTCATCGTTTGAACCACGTTAGTTCAACAAAGTACGGCTGTTGTTAAAGACCTCACCAACTAATAACTTATGCTATTTAACTGATTAGAGTTCTCAAAAAAAAATGCAACTGTATTGAACATATAATCACTCATTTAATATTTTTTGTTCCCTGTCATTTCGCTGTATTTTCTGTTTGATTTAGCACAGGTTCCCTCTTACGTCATACTCCGAAAGCTCCCTTAGGCATTTGTGCGCATGCGCACTACTCATAAAGGGTGATTTAATAGAGGACGCACAAAAATACAGATTAAAATCATTTATATTTAGGTTAAATATAAGATATGACTTGTAGAGCATGTTAGCTTGCAAATTATGCCCAAGAACATAATTTATTATGCCATATGTCTTACTAACAAGCAACAATGCCTCTAACCACAGGTCACGTACGAAAAATAATGCCCCGTTTAAGGCATATCAACTGAAGGTGTGGAGCTGAAAATGAAAATAAATACGGCCTTTTAAAATTTAAATGTTCCAGCGATTTCATTCCGTCAACCCCTTAGAACACAGCAAGAGCTAAACTCAGGTGTTTGCAAGTAGTTTTATTTAAAACGGAGAGAGCTGCCTTCAGCCAGTGTTTTCTGTTGTACTGACATGAGAGTCAAGGCTCCGAGCTCTCGGTCTGCGAACTACATCACTAAGCCTCTTTTAAAAGCATTTAAATAAAAACAGTCCAGCGACTGTACACAATGTAAACAGATTATCATTTTAAAGAGCTAAGCGCATATGAGCTGTTTTATGTGGTTTACGGATGAGCTTCGTGGCTGGCGTTTCTTCGTCCGTGTTCACAAAACTATATATTTTAAAGGCATTAAAAAAAAAAAAAAAAAAAAAAAAACAATTCAGCGATTGAACAATAATAGTAGATTAGTGTATTTAAAACGTTAAAATGCTTGCTTATTTGTGCTGCATTTTTGTGGAAACGAATAAGCTAGTAAAGACTGTTTCATATGGTCTCATCGTTTGAACCACGTTAGTTCAACAAAGTACGGCTGTTGTTAAAGACCTCACCAACTAATAACTTATGCTATTTAACTGATTAGAGTTCTCAAAAAAATGCAACTGTATTGAACATATAATCACTCATTTAATATTTTTTGTTCCCTGTCATTTCGCTGTATTTTCTGTTTGATTTAGCACAGGTTCCCTCTTACGTCATACTCCGAAAGTTCCCTTAGGCATTTGTGCGCATGCGCACTACTCATAAAGGGTGATTTAATAGAGGATGCACAAAAATACAGATTAAAATCATTTATATTTAGGTTAAATATAAGATATGACTTGTAGTGCATGTTAGCTTGCAAATTATGCCCAAGAACATAATTTATTATGCCATATGTCTTACTAACAAGCAACAATGCCTCTAACCACAGGTCACGTACGAAAAATAATGCCCCGTTTAAGGCATTCCACTCCACTGAAGGTGTGGAGCTGAAAATGAAAATAAATACGGCCTTTTAAAATTTAAATGTTCCAGCGATTTCATTCCGTCAACCCCTTAGAACACAGCAAGAGCTAAACTCAGGTGTTTGCAAGTAGTTTTATTTAAAACGGAGAGAGCTGCCTTCAGCCAGTGTTTTCTGTTGTACTGACATGAGAGTCAAGGCTCCGAGCTCTCGGTCTGCGAACTACATCACTAAGCCTCTTTTAAAAGCATTTAAATAAAAACAGTCCAGGGACTGTACACAATGTAAACAGATTATCATTTTAAAGAGCTAAGCGCATATGAGCTGTTTTATGTGGTTTACGGATGAGCTTCGGGGCTGGCGTTTCTTCGTCCGTGTTCACAAAACTATATATTTTAAAGGCATTAAAAAAAAAAAACACTTCAGCGATTGAACAATAATAGTAGATTAGTGTATTTAAAACGTTAAAATGCTTGCTTATTTGTGCTGCATTTTTGTGGAAACGAATAAGCTAGTAAAGACTGTTTCATATGGTCTCATCGTTTGAACCACGTTAGTTCAACAAAGTACGGCTGTTGTTAAAGACCTCACCAACTAATAACTTATGCTATTTAACTGATTAGAGTTCTCAAAAAAATGCAACTGTATTGAACATATAATCACTCATTTAATATTTTTTGTTCCCTGTCATTTCGCTGTATTTTCTGTTTGATTTAGCACAGGTTCCCTCTTACGTCATACTCAGAAAGTTCCCTTAGGCATTTGTGCGCATGCGCACTACTCATAAAGGGTGATTTAATAGAGGACGCACAAAAATACAGATTAGAATCATTTATATTTAGGTTAAATATAAGATATGACTTGTAGTGCATGTTAGCTTGCAAATTATGCCCAAGAACATAATTTATTATGCCATATGTCTTACTAACAAGCAACAATGCCTCTAACCACAGGTCACGTACGAAAAATAATGCCCCGTTTAAGGCATTCCACTCCACTGAAGGTGTGGAGCTGAAAATGAAAATAAATACGGCCTTTTAAAATTTAAATGTTCCAGCGATTTCATTCCGTCAACCCCTTAGAACACAGCAAGAGCTAAACTCAGGTGTTTGCAAGTAGTTTTATTTAAAACGGAGAGAGCTGCCTTCAGCCAGTGTTTTCTGTTGTACTGACATGAGAGTCAAGGCTCCGAGCTCTCGGTCTGCGAACTACATCACTAAGCCTCTTTTAAAAGCATTTAAATAAAAACAGTCCAGCGACTGTACACAATGTAAACAGATTATCATTTTAAAGAGCTAAGCGCATATGAGCTGTTTTATGTGGTTTACGGATGAGCTTCGGGCCTGGCGTTTCTTCGTCCGTGTTCACAAAACTACATATTTTAAAGGCATTAAAATAAATAAATAATAAAAAAAACACTTCAGCGATTGAACAATAATAGTAGATTAGTGTATTTAAAACGTTAAAATGCTTGCTTATTTGTGCTGCATTTTTGTGGAAACGAATAAGCTAGTAAAGACTGTTTCATATGGTCTCATCGTTTGAACCACGTTAGTTCAACAAAGTACGGCTGTTGTTAAAGACCTCACCAACTAATAACTTATGCTATTTAACTGATTAGAGTTCTCAAAAAAATGCAACTGTATTGAACATATAATCACTCATTTAATATTTTTTGTTCCCTGTCATTTCGCTGTATTTTCTGTTTGATTTAGCACAGGTTCCCTCTTACGTCATACTCCAAAAGTTCCCTTAGGCATTTGTGCGCATGCGCACTACTCATAAAGGGTGATTTAATAGAGGACGCACAAAAATACAGATTAAAATCATTTATATTTAGGTTAAATATAAGATATGACTTGTAGTGCATGTTAGCTTGCAAATTATGCCCAAGAACATAATTTATTATGCCATATGTCTTACTAACAAGCAACAATGCCTCTAACCACAGGTCACGTACGAAAAATAATGCCCCGTTTTAGGCATATCCACTGAAGGTGTGGAGCGGAAAATGAAAATAAATACGGCCTTTTAAAATGTAAATGTTCCAGCGATTTCATTCCGTCAACCCCTTAGAACACAGCAAGAGCTAAACTCAGGTGTTTGCAAGTAATTTTATTTAAAACGGAGAGAGCTGCCTTCAGCCAGTGTTTTCTGTTGTACTGACATGAGAGTCAAGGCTCCGAGCTCTCGGTCTGCGAACTACATCACTAAGCCTCTTTTAAAAGCATTTAAATAAAAACAGTCCAGCGACTGTACACAATGTAAACAGATTATCATTTTAAAGAGCTAAGCGCATATGAGCTGTTTTATGTGGTTTACGGATGAGCTTCGGGGCTGGCGTTTCTTCGTCCGTGTTCAAAAAACTACATATTTTAAAGGCATTAAAATAAATAAAAAAAAAAAAAAAAAAACACTTCAGCGATTGAACAATAATAGTAGATTAGTGTATTTAAAACGTTAAAATGCTTGCTTATTTGTGCTGCATTTTTGTGGAAACGAATAAGCTAGTAAAGACTGTTTCATATGGTCTCATCGTTTGAACCACGTTAGTTCAACAAAGTACGGCTGTTGTTAAAGACCTCACCAACTAATAACTTATGCTATTTAACTGATTAGAGTTCTCAAAAAAAATGCAACTGTATTGAACATATAATCACTCATTTAATATTTTTTGTTCCCTGTCATTTCGCTGTATTTTCTGTTTGATTTAGCACAGGTTCCCTCTTACGTCATACTCCGAAAGCTCCCTTAGGCATTTGTGCGCATGCGCACTACTCATAAAGGGTGATTTAATAGAGGACGCACAAAAATACAGATTAAAATCATTTATATTTAGGTTAAATATAAGATATGACTTGTAGAGCATGTTAGCTTGCAAATTATGCCCAAGAACATAATTTATTATGCCATATGTCTTACTAACAAGCAACAATGCCTCTAACCACAGGTCACGTACGAAAAATAATGCCCCGTTTAAGGCATATCCACTGAAGGTGTGGAGCTGAAAATGAAAATAAATACGGCCTTTTAAAATTTATATGTTCCAGCGATTTCATTCCGTCAACCCCTTAGAACACAGCAAGAGCTAAACTCAGGTGTTTGCAAGTAGTTTTATTTAAAACGGAGAGAGCTGCCTTCAGCCAGTGTTTTCTGTTGTACTGACATGAGAGTCAAGGCTCCGAGCTCTCGGTCTGCGAACTACATCACTAAGCCTCTTTTAAAAGCATTTAAATAAAAACAGTCCAGCGACTGTACACAATGTAAACAGATTATCATTTTAAAGAGCTAAGCGCATATGAGCTGTTTTATGTGGTTTACGGATGAGCTTCGTGGCTGGCGTTTCTTCGTCCGTGTTCACAAAACTATATATTTTAAAGGCATTAAAAAAAAAAAAAAAAAAAAAAAAAAAAAAAAAAAATTCAGCGATTGAACAATAATAGTAGGTTAGTGTATTTAAAACGTTAAAATGCTTGCTTATTTGTGCTGCATTTTTGTGGAAACGAATAAGCTAGTAAAGACTGTTTCATATGGTCTCATCGTTTGAACCACGTTAGTTCAACAAAGTACGGCTGTTGTTAAAGACCTCACCAACTAATAACTTACGCTATTTAACTGATTAGAGTTCTCAAAAAAATGCAACTGTATTGAACATATAATCACTCATTTAATATTTTTTGTTCCCTGTCATTTCGCTGTATTTTCTGTTTGATTTAGCACAGGTTCCCTCTTACGTCATACTCCGAAAGTTCCCTTAGGCATTTGTGCGCATGCGCACTACTCATAAAGGGTGATTTAATAGAGGACGCACAAAAATACAGATTAAAATCATTTATATTTAGGTTAAATATAAGATATGACTTGTAGTGCATGTTAGCTTGCAAATTATGCCCAAGAACATAATTTATTATGCCATATGTCTTACTAACAAGCAACAATGCCTCTAACCACAGGTCACGTACGAAAAATAATGCCCCGTTTAAGGCATTCCACTCCACTGAAGGTGTGGAGCTGAAAATGAAAATAAATACGGCCTTTTAAAATTTAAATGTTCCAGCGATTTCATTCCGTCAACCCCTTAGAACACAGCAAGAGCTAAACTCAGGTGTTTGCAAGTAGTTTTATTTAAAACGGAGAGAGCTGCCTTCAGCCAGTGTTTTCTGTTGTACTGACATGAGAGTCAAGGCTCCGAGCTCTCGGTCTGCGAACTACATCACTAAGCCACTTTTAAAAGCATTTAAATAAAAACAGTCCAGGGACTGTACACAATGTAAACAGATTATCATTTTAAAGAGCTAAGCGCATATGAGCTGTTTTATGTGGTTTACGGATGAGCTTCGGGGCTGGCGTTTCTTCGTCCGTGTTCACAAAACTATATATATTAAAGGCATTAAAAAAAAAAACACTTCAGCGATTGAACAATAATAGTAGATTAGTGTATTTAAAACGTTAAAATGCTTGCTTATTTGTGCTGCATTTTTGTGGAAACGAATAAGCTAGTAAAGACTGTTTCATATGGTCTCATCGTTTGAACCACGTTAGTTCAACAAAGTACGGCTGTTGTTAAAGACCTCACCAACTAATAACTTATGCTATTTAACTGATTAGAGTTCTCAAAAAAATGCAAATGTATTGAACATATAATCACTCATTTAATATTTTTTGTTCCCTGTCATTTCGCTGTATTTTCTGTTTGATTTAGCACAGGTTCCCTCTTACGTCATACTCCAAAAGTTCCCTTAGGCATTTGTGCGCATGCGCACTACTCATAAAGGGTGATTTAATAGAGGACGCACAAAAATACAGATTAAAATCATTTATATTTAGGTTAAATATAAGATATGACTTGTAGTGCATGTTAGCTTGCAAATTATGCCCAAGAACATAATTTATTATGCCATATGTCTTACTAACAAG
The DNA here is from genome assembly GCF_049309525.1 of Garra rufa. NCBI lineage: Eukaryota > Metazoa > Chordata > Actinopteri > Cypriniformes > Cyprinidae > Garra > Garra rufa. The sequence goes on along the minus strand of NW_027394276.1, from coordinate 1,888,784 downwards.
CAACAATGCCTCTAACCACAGGTCACGTACGAAAAATAATGCCCCGTTTAAGGCATTCCACTCCACTGAAGGTGTGGAGCGGAAAATGAAAATAAATACGGCCTTTTAAAATTTAAATGTTCCAGCGATTTCATTCCGTCAACCCCTTAGAACACAGCAAGAGCTAAACTCAGGTGTTTGCAAGTAATTTTATTTAAAACGGAGAGAGCTGCCTTCAGCCAGTGTTTTCTGTTGTACTGACATGAGAGTCAAGGCTCCGAGCTCTCGGTCTGCGAACTACATCACTAAGCCTCTTTTAAAAGCATTTAAATAAAAACAGTCCAGCGACTGTACACAATGTAAACAGATTATCATTTTAAAGAGCTAAGCGCATATGAGCTGTTTTATGTGGTTTACGGATGAGCTTCGGGGCTGGCGTTTCTTCGTCCGTGTTCACAAAACTACATATTTTAAAGGCATTAAAATAAATAAATAATAAAAAAAAAACACTTCAGCGATTGAACAATAATAGTAGATTAGTGTATTTAAAACGTTAAAATGCTTGCTTATTTGTGCTGCATTTTTGTGGAAACGAATAAGCTAGTAAAGACTGTTTCATATGGTCTCATCGTTTGAACCACGTTAGTTCAACAAAGTACGGCTGTTGTTAAAGACCTCACCAACTAATAACTTATGCTATTTAACTGATTAGAGTTCTCAAAAAAATGCAACTGTATTGAACATATAATCACTCATTTAATATTTTTTGTTCCCTGTCATTTCGCTGTATTTTCTGTTTGATTTAGCACAGGTTCCCTCTTACGTCATACTCCAAAAGTTCCCTTAGGCATTTGTGCGCATGCGCACTACTCATAAAGGGTGATTTAATAGAGGACGCACAAAAATACAGATTAAAATCATTTATATTTAGGTTAAATATAAGATATGACTTGTAGTGCATGTTAGCTTGCAAATTATGCCCAAGAACATAATTTATTATGCCATATGTCTTACTAACAAGCAACAATGCCTCTAACCACAGGTCACGTACGAAAAATAATGCCCCGTTTTAGGCATATCCACTGAAGGTGTGGAGCGGAAAATGAAAATAAATACGGCCTTTTAAAATGTAAATGTTCCAGCGATTTCATTCCGTCAACCCCTTAGAACACAGCAAGAGCTAAACTCAGGTGTTTGCAAGTAATTTTATTTAAAACGGAGAGAGCTGCCTTCAGCCAGTGTTTTCTGTTGTACTGACATGAGAGTCAAGGCTCCGAGCTCTCGGTCTGCGAACTACATCACTAAGCCTCTTTTAAAAGCATTTAAATAAAAACAGTCCAGCGACTGTACACAATGTAAACAGATTATCATTTTAAAGAGCTAAGCGCATATGAGCTGTTTTATGTGGTTTACGGATGAGCTTCGGGGCTGGCGTTTCTTCGTCCGTGTTCACAAAACTACATATTTTAAAGGCATTAAAATAAATAAATAATAAAAAAAAACACTTCAGCGATTGAACAATAATAGTAGATTAGTGTATTTAAAACGTTAAAATGCTTGCTTATTTGTGCTGCATTTTTGTGGAAACGAATAAGCTAGTAAAGACTGTTTCATATGGTCTCATCGTTTGAACCACGTTAGTTCAACAAAGTACGGCTGTTGTTAAAGACCTCACCAACTAATAACTTATGCTATTTAACTGATTAGAGTTCTCAAAAAAATGCAACTGTATTGAACATATAATCACTCATTTAATATTTTTTGTTCCCTGTCATTTCGCTGTATTTTCTGTTTGATTTAGCACAGGTTCCCTCTTACGTCATACTCAGAAAGTTCCCTTAGGCATTTGTGCGCATGCGCACTACTCATAAAGGGTGATTTAATAGAGGATGCACAAAAATACAGATTAAAATCATTTATATTTAGGTTAAATATAAGATATGACTTGTAGTGCATGTTAGCTTGCAAATTATGCCCAAGAACATAATTTATTATGCCATATGTCTTACTAACAAGCAACAATGCCTCTAACCACAGGTCACGTACGAAAAATAATGCCCCGTTTAAGGCATTCCACTCCACTGAAGGTGTGGAGCTGAAAATGAAAATAAATACGGCCTTTTAAAATTTAAATGTTCCAGCGATTTCATTCCGTCAACCCCTTAGAACACAGCAAGAGCTAAACTCAGGTGTTTGCAAGTAGTTTTATTTAAAACGGAGAGAGCTGCCTTCAGCCAGTGTTTTCTGTTGTACTGACATGAGAGTCAAGGCTCCGAGCTCTCGGTCTGCGAACTACATCACTAAGCCTCTTTTAAAAGCATTTAAATAAAAACAGTCCAGGGACTGTACACAATGTAAACAGATTATCATTTTAAAGAGCTAAGCGCATATGAGCTGTTTTATGTGGTTTACGGATGAGCTTCGGGGCTGGCGTTTCTTCGTCCGTGTTCACAAAACTATATATTTTAAAGGCATTAAAAAAAAAAAACACTTCAGCGATTGAACAATAATAGTAGATTAGTGTATTTAAAACGTTAAAATGCTTGCTTATTTGTGCTGCATTTTTGTGGAAACGAATAAGCTAGTAAAGACTGTTTCATATGGTCTCATCGTTTGAACCACGTTAGTTCAACAAAGTACGGCTGTTGTTAAAGACCTCACCAACTAATAACTTATGCTATTTAACTGATTAGAGTTCTCAAAAAAATGCAACTGTATTGAACATATAATCACTCATTTAATATTTTTTGTTCCCTGTCATTTCGCTGTATTTTCTGTTTGATTTAGCACAGGTTCCCTCTTACGTCATACTCAGAAAGTTCCCTTAGGCATTTGTGCGCATGCGCACTACTCATAAAGGGTGATTTAATAGAGG